>NC_083705.1:72891319-73191319 GCF_033118175.1 Dama dama
GGGCCCCCGGCAGGCAGACAGCAGTTCGGCCGAGGTCAGCAGGGCTACGGGGCCCACGGCCTGGCCAACTCCTGATGCCCATCACTACCGCCACTCCAACAAGCTATCATGTTTTGGCTTTTACTAAAATAATCTGTGTGTATGAAATCCACTCTGACTCTACCGCCATTCTTGTTTTCTGAAATGCAATATACTCTACACACTTACCCTGTTTAGCTCTTAGAATACTGGGTAACAGTTTCCTTACTCAGGAAAAGGAGTACTAAGTAACCTGATACATTCAATCACGTGAAAATAAACATCCTTCAAAGTTACCTGCACTGCTCTTCATGCTTTCTGAAATGAACAATAAACATGTATACCACTGTGATTCCAGGCCTATACTCACAGATAATCACTAATGTTAATCCAGGGACACTGGAAGTCACTCACCCACTATCAACATGAACATGGAAAAGATAATAACCTAGGAAAGTCCTAAGAAACCCAGTATGTAAACCTACACACTTCTCTCCCCACCTCCTCTTGAAACTAAGCATGTATTCCTATTTGACTGGTGACCTGTATTGAGTGTGGGGGGCAAGGGGGGGACCCACACACTAACTTTTTCTCAAAATTCTCAGATGTGTATGTAACAGTAATGACAGAAAGGCTCTATCACAGAGCAACTGATGCTCTGAAGAAAACTATTTTGGGCCTTTAAACGTGCCAGCATCAATGGGAACTGTACAATTTAAGTCCTGACAGGCACATTTTTTTCCCTTTAAAATTGTAACTTATCTAGTGAATACAGACTACCAAGTCCCCAACGTCTGACCACTTCTCAGATGTACAAACTGCTGGCTAGAAATAAAGCACAGGTCCTGACTTACACGGGTGACTGTCCATCCTGGACAATAACCTTCTGTTTGGGGCCCCCCCTCGCTGGCAGGAGGCAGCCTGTGTCGGGGGACGGGCAATCCCAACGCTTTCCGGGCGGAGAAGCCACCTACCTTTCTTGTGGTGCTGAACTCGTAGACAACTTCCTTCTCCTGGTCTCGCATGACTGGCTTTTTGGAGATGTTTCCCACATACACGTGACTCCGGATGACAGGTAACAGGTCAAAGGCCGCCTCCCTGATCTTTCTCAAGGCCTCCGCGATGGCTCTGTCAGGGGTCTCCGCGGTTTCTTCGGGGTTGGGGGGCGACTGCGAGGCTGGCAGAGGACACCTGTCTTCCTCTGTGCTCGGGGCTGCAGCCTGGGGGGGGTCCCTCTGGGGGCTACAGCCCATGCCCTTCGGGGTGGGCTCCGGCTCTGGGGACCCGCTGTCCAGGCGCAGCCTCTTGGCGCTCCGCGGAGTGCTTACAGACAGCATCCTTTTCCCAGCTGGGTCCTGTGGAGGTCCCAGGCCTCCTGCCTTGTCCTGCTTGCCGTTGCCGCTGGAGCTGCCCCCTGCCTTCACGAAGGCGGTGGAGCTGGAAGCAATGGCTTGGAAGCCTGCAATGGCGCCCACGGGCCCCGGCAGGCCCTTACGGTCGGCCGGCGGGCCTCGTGTGAGCTGGATGTTCCCTTTGAGGATGTTGAGGGTGCGGGCCCGGGCGGACAGCTCCGGGTACATGGTGTCTAGGATCTTCACTGAGTTCTCCGGGGGCGCTGCCGCCGCAGGATGGGTGGCGGCGAGCGGGGGCAGGCGGCCGGGCACTGGGAGGGCGTGCTTTGGGGTCGCCGCACAGAACTGCAGGGGGGACGACAAGACCCTGTCCTCAGCCGGCGCGGACGACGGGGACGGGGAGGCGCACGGAGGAGAGCAGGGCCCTGGCTCCTCCGGAGGCGGGGACGTCACGGGCGGTGCCAGGGGCTCGGACGACGGGGACATCGGGCAGAGCGGGGACAGGGGCGAGGAGGGGCTGGAGCTGGAGATGAGGGGAGACGCTGGCCTGGACGTCCGTGGTGGCGTGGCGATCAGGGGCGCCAGCAGCGGGGGCAGCGGGGGCCCCACCTCCTGCCGGATCTTGCTCAGCGTGTCCACACAGCAGTCTGCGGGTGTGGATGTGTCGGCAGTGGCCAGGATGGTTTGCGTGTGACTTCTCTGGGGTTTTCCATGACCTCTTTCCCCTGAAAACGAAGGAGAGACTTCACGCTGAGTGGTTTCAACTCGGCCCGAAGCTGGAGTCTTGACTGGCTTGTTGGACTGATCTCTGTTTGAAACCTTTGATCGATTCTTATTTTTGCCCAGTGGCTCCAGTTTCGAGTTATAATAAGTGTGATCAAATGGAGCAGTCTGCGACTCAAAGTTCTGATCATATATCTCAGAGCTGATCCTCACGCTGGGTTTAACGGGTCTGTTTCGCAAACGACTTTTATCAAAGTTACCAGTCTGCCCACTGCTTGAGATCTCCTCCTGGGTTCCAGCCGCACTGCGGCCACACGGGGGCTCCTGAAGAGGTGCGACAGCCTCTGGAGACCTCTCCACGGGAGGAACCGACAGGAAACCAGCTGCCAGCTCTTCCGGATCGGCGGAAAGGGGGGCGTCCTCTGGGGCATCACATAGGATAACCTGGCCCACCTCCGGCATGAGCGCCACCCCGTTGATGATGGTCCAGTTGTCCCCTTTCTCAATGACTAGGTTCTGATCCTTGTTGATGAGCACGTTGATGACCTCAGAGGTCACCGTGGAGATCTGACATTGAAGCCTCACCTCTCCTGGACCCGCTCCTGGGTCAGTGCTCGGGACCGAGGGCTCTGTGGGTTCTGACGGGACCTCCTCCCCACTGCCCACCGGCCTGACGGCATCCACGCGGCCCTCAGGCACGCTCTGCATGTTTTCGCGGCCAGGTCCAACACGTGCAGGGGACCCGCCCTGCATGTGCGGGCCGGCCGTCGGCAAGGGTGAGGTGGCGGTGGTTGTGTTCAGAGGCGGAAGCTGCTGCTGGAGGTGCTCTGCCGTCACGCTCTCAGGCCCTCTGAAGAGCAGCAGCCCCACGGCCTCCTCTGCCCCGCTGTCCTCCTGGCTGGCCTGCAGCTCCTGCCCGAGCCTGGTGAGCACCTCGGACAGCGTCTCCATGGAGCAGCGAGGGAGCTGACCCCGCAAAGGACAGTCGTCCTCCTCCGACTCCACCCACTCTTCAGAGGTCTCCAGCGCTTCCTCTTCACAGATCTGACTTCCATACCCTTCTCCTGATGATCCACTGTGCTTCAATTCCTCATTCATTCCTCTATTCAGGGTTCCTTTGCTAGAACATTCTGAAACAGAGTCCGCTGAACTATAGTCTCTCAGCTGACAGCTTTCAAGAAACATGACGACCTCGGAGGTGGACAGTCTGTCCACCTCAGAGAGCGTGCTGATGTTGAAGTCCTGAAGAGCTGAGGTCAGGGAGCCCACCTCGATGGAAGGCCCGGACTCTGCAGCCCCCACGGCCCACCTGGGGGCCCCGGGGGCGCCGTGCGGGCCCGGCTCAGAGGCGGGGTCGGGCTCCGTCTCCCCTTCGCTGCCGCTGGGCGCCTCGCTCTCCTCCACCTCAGTGTCGCCTCCGCCCACCTCCCGGATGCCACTGTAACAGCACGGGGCAGCACGCGAAAATGCAGTCTTGGCGGTGCCCAGGCCTTCAGGAGGCGCGCCGCCAGGACTCTCAGACTCCAGCTGCAGGCGTTCCTTCAGGCCACGCTGCACGGCAGGCTGGGCCTGTGAAAAGGCCAGAGACGCCCCAGGGCACCTGACTTCCTCTCCAGCAGGAAAACCTCTGGAGAGCGTCAGCTCCGGGGCTGGACGTCTGTTCACGTCCAGGCTGGCCGTGTGCACGTCTGGGGCTGGAAGGCCAGGGCTCCGCTTCTGAGCCTCTTGTTGCACCGCGGCGCCCGTCAGGGCCTCTCGGTTTGGGACCAGGATGTTCTCAGAAGAGAAAGCGAATTTACAGTCTGTAGGATGATGGGAATTTCCTACAGGGTAAGAACCGCTTGGAGCATCACTATCTAATCTTCCCCAGGAGGTGGGGGCTCCTGAGGCAGGGCTCCGGGCCCTGCTCTGCGCAGGGGCACCCCTCTCTCTGCCACGCTGCGCTCCACACGCCGTCCAGCTGGCCTGGGTGTCGCCGGCGTTCGCTGAGGCGGGCTCGCTCCCAGCCGGCCCCGGGGGCTCCAGGCGGGCAGGCTGCGCGGGGCCAGGCCGCGCCTGCTTCGTGATCACGGACACCTGGTTGGGCAGCACGGATGCCGGGGCCCGGGGCGCAGCGGGACTGCGGTCCTCGCCGGCGAATGCGGACGCCAACCCGCTGCCCTCTGAGGACCTCGGGGCCCGCGGCGCGCCGTCGGGCTGTGCGGTCAGCCTCTCCTCACCGCCCCGCCGCAAGAGGTCACTGTGGTGCCAGGAAGCGCTTCTGCCAAAGTCTAAGCTGCTCCTGACCAAGCTGGACGGAGGCCTCGGTGATGCTGTGAAACCTGTCCCAGCGGGTGCGAGCTCTACCCTCAGCGCCTGCCTAGCAGCCAGCCCGCTGCCGGCGGCCCCCGGGAACGCTGACCGCGGGAGGAGCGCCAACCGCGGGGGAAACAGAGGCTGCGGGAGCGAGCGGGCACTGTTCAAGTCCTTCACAAAGGCCGCGCATCCCAGTGGGCCGCTCCTCTGACCAAAAGGACCAGACGCCCCCAACACGGGGCTCAGAGCGGGGAAGCTGCTCTCCAGATGGCCCCCTCCCAAGGGGCACCCTGGGGACTCGGGGGGCACCTCCAACGTGGTCACCGCGACAGCGGGCGCCGTCTGCTCTGAGCCAGGTGGGCGGGGAGGGCCAATGGCAGGGGGAATGGCGGGACCACCGCCACCCTCCAGCCCCGAGGGAGATGGGGGGCGGCCACAGCGAGGGGAGGCGCCCGAGGCCAAGGAGCAAGACCACGCATCTCCCAGGCCGAGTCCCGCAGCTCCCGGGGCAGGGGGTGCTCCTGAAACGCACCTCTGCATGGCTCCTCTTTCCTTCTCCAAGGCTCTGGGCTGTCCCTGGAAATGACCAGAAGTTGACCGCCACCCCGATTCAGACGCAGTTCCATCATTAAGCGTCCACCTGGCCAGCTCTGACTTGGGTGATTCAAGCACTGGGGACAGCAGGGTCTTCCCATCAGGTGCCCTGGGCTCACTGAGCGGCCGCAGGCCCGGGGGAGGGGGAGGCGGGTCTGACCGACCGTGAGCCGTGCCCTCCTCGCGTGCCAGGCCGCCGAACAGCGTCTCGGCAGCCTCGCCACCCGTGGCTCTGGGACGTGTCCACGTGCCGTGCACCAACCTAGCCTTCTCCCCGACCTCTCTCTGTCTGCCCGGCTCGTCCACAACGCCCTTCTCTCTCCCAGCCCTGAGCTCAGAGGACACGGTCCAGAGCTGCTCCCGAGCGAAGACGAATGAGGCCGCGGGCTCCCACAGGGTTGCTGCGAAGGTCCCAAAGCCGAGCGTGGTCCCCGCGCTGAGGGCCGGGGCAGCCTCGCGGGCATGGGACCGCTCCTCCCAGGCTCCAGCTCCTTCCCTCTCTCCAGATGAGCCACAGCGGTCCTGGGCCTCAGGCGGATCGTTTTCTGACACAGGCTCAGGATTCCTATGTGGGGCCGAGTCATAATCGCTGGAGTCGGCACCCTCTCCAAAGAAGGGCTCCTTAAAAACAAAGGAATTGTATCCATCAGTTAAATACAACTTCAACCAACTACACACAGTACCGATTAAATGCACTGGACACGGACAGGCTCTGGAGGCATCTGAGGAAGGCAGGCCACCCCGGGCGCTCCACGGGTGGGTGGGCGGGGGTTGGGGAGCCAGCGCCTTCCCCATCTCTCCTCAGAGAAGCCCCCCATGCTCCCCGCATGCACACCGCGTCCCCGCGAGAGGCATCCAGGTGCTGTGCACTCGCAGCCGAGGGTTTGCTCTGTGCTGACTCTGAACCGTCCTCCTCCTCAACTCGCAAGGCCCACTGCCTGCAGCTGCCCCGCTGTCCTCTCTGCCCCGACTCGCCCCTCCCGCCCCCCCCCCCCAGGCCTGGCTCGCGCTCTGGGGGCCGCTCTGCAGGCCCGTCTGCCCACGCCTCTCACTGAGGCTGCACCCCAGCTGCAGTTATCCCTGGACTCTCAAGTTCCCCTCCATGTAGGAACCACTCCCCTTTCCTGTGGCCCATGACCTCCACATCTGCTCCAGAAGCCCTCCATGACCCCTGACCAGCCCCTCGTCTAGACCTGCCTCCGTCACCCAGCCCCAGAGAGCCAGCGCACCACCGCCCTGCCTTTGGTCCTGCACAGCAGACGGACTGATGATGAGTAACCAACCCTGACCCAAACGGGCTCCCGCCAGAAAAGCCCATCCTCCCGAGGGTGCCTCCTGTCCTGCTTCTCCTCTACTGCAGGCGTCGCGTCCAGCCTCTGTCCTCTTCCTTCCGGCCTCACCGGCACTCCGCCAGGATGCAGCCCTTCCCTTCCCCACGCTGAGGGAGTGACGCCGCTGGCCCCAGGCCTCCGCTGCACACAGGCCGCTGCACCCAGCCTGCCCCGCTCCACACCACAGACGGGACCCCAGGCTCACAGGCGCCCCAGGGGAGGCCCACCCACCCCTAACGTGGAACACTTCCTCCGCTGCCTTCCCGCCCAGAGGCTCTTGTTCTCTGCGCTGTTTCCACACCAGTGACTGACCCCTCCTCTCACAGCCACACTGCAAATCTCACCAGGTTCGCTGCTCGCTCAGCCTGGAGACCTTTTCCAAACCAGTGCCTACCAGTTAACTCCAGTGCGGCTACTGGGTCCAGGGGTCAAGAACACAGAACACTGCTGGATCCCAAGACTCCAGTCCACAGTCCTGCCTGTCCCCGGACTCCCCCACTTTCTCCCCATCCCCACTGCGACTCAACGGAAACTTTCACGTGGAACTTCACCTTTAGGGTCCACTTCTCTGGACCCATCAACAACTCCCCACTCCCATCAGGAGAACACGTGAAGCCCTTAAGACACACATGGGCTTGGGCCCTGGTCTGGGTGAACACTCCCCGGGTCAGGTTGGCCCAAGTTCCACACCTCTGTGAACAGCACCTCCACCCGACGCCTCCCTCACGCCCAGCTGGACGCCAGCATCCGGGGGCCTCTCCCACCAGCCCACCGCTGGCCGCCTGCCAGGGTGAGCGCCCAGCCCAGCCCCAGCAACGCAGACTCCACCACAGCCCCCTCATGGGCAACCCCCCAAGACCCAAGCAAGGGTGACCAGACTCGGTCACCTCTGGGCTCCTGGTGTCTAGCACCGTGTCCAGAATGTAACAGGCATGCATCACGGTTCCTAAATGAAGTGAGTCAAAGGAGCCATTTATCTCTTTCTTCCTTAAGCCAAAAAGTATACAAATCTGCTCTGTCAAGACTAACTTCCTCTATATGGAATTTGGTTCTGTCTTTTCCTAGTCTCCTAGTGAGTGTGTTGCTAAGTGAAGGTTGCTCAGTCATGTCCAACTCTTTGCGACCCCTATCACTTTCACAATTTAAACAATAAAAAGGAAAGAGAGAAAAAAAGATTAACTTCCTAAGAAATCACATAAACCCACTCTGCAAATACACAGAGATGAAGAATTCACTGCATGAAGGTGGAGAATGCATCAACCTAAGTTAACAGGTGTGCATGCCATACATGGACTTTTCGTCTCTGAAACACTTCAGGCCTACAAACACCTGTGTAACTCACTCATTCCATGCCTGTTACGTGTCCAAAACTAAAGGTAAGAGTAAGCAACCAAGACACAGTCCTCCACAGGAGACTTAAAATATGCTGCAGATGAAAACAGTAACAATGCACCCCCAGTACAAAACGAAGACCATGACGTGCGTGTGTGTATGTGTGTGTGTGCACATGCGTGTGTGTGTGTGTGTGCGCGCGTGCATGTACAAGATACAGACCCCGGGGCTCCGCCCTGACACTATCTGGAACGCGCTCACATGTCAGGGTGGACAAGGTGGCCACCTGGCGAGGCCCATACAAAGTGCCCACTCACAGGTGCAAGCAGAGAAGGTGAACCGCCCAGACGAGGCGGCGACACGGGCGGCGGGGAGGGCACCGGGGACAGCAGGGGTGGGGGCCGCCTGAAGAAGTCGACCGCAGCCTGGAGGTCCTCGTCGAAACCAGGGCCCTGAGCCGCGCCCCTCCATGCCACAGCCTCAGGAACCGGATCCTCCCCAGAGAGGCCGCTGTCACGACCCGCTGCTCCGCCCACGTCCTCACAGGCAGAGAAGTCGCCCTCGATCTCCATGGACAGTTCTGCCAGGCATGTCTGCACAGCCGAGGTTCGGACGGGGCTGCCACCTGCTGCAGGGAGCACCCCATCTTCCCCGGACTCGACAGATCTGCGGTTTTCTTGGGCAGGCTTTCCTGCGGGGGACAAAAAAGTGAGTATCAAATTATTTACAGTTATCAATAAAAGAAAAAAAACCAAACACCTATTTTAACAGTTCAAAATGCTTGTATTAAATCCAAGTAGAAACATTTTTAAAAGTCAACGATCCCTGCCTAAAGAATATCCTATAAGACTTAAAACACATTGCACAAAAGTACGCTTCCCTCAACAAAAAGACGACTGGTGAGGGGAGGGGTGAGATGCTTTTGTCAGCAGGCAGCAGGGCGTGCCCGCCAAGGCTTCTGCCTGTGGCCATGGTGACGGGCCTCGATGACACACTCGTTCTCCTGGGGAGAAACAGCCTTCTCCAACAAGGCGACAGGAAACATTTCTTCTTCTAAAATCAACTTATACCAGGCTTACTCCATGTAGGGATTCCCTTGTGGCTCAGCTGGTGAAGAATTCGCCTACAATGCAGGAGACCTGGGTTCGATCCCTGGGTTGGGAAGATCCCCTGGAGAAGGGAAAGGCTACCCACTCCAGTGTTCTGGCCTGCAGAATCCCATGGACTCTATAGTTCATGGATTCCCAAAGAGTCGGACATGACAGAGTGACTTTCACCTTCACCCCATGAAAGGATCTGTACAACACTCTAAGGAACCTGATTGTGTCACAGAAATGCTCTGCACTGTCACGCAACAGAGAGCTACTATAAAAGGCCAGTTCTCTGTGGGTTTTGATCTTGGTAAGTTGCAGCAATGCTAACTGTAGGAAAAACACTGTGTCCTGGAAATTAACTGGAAACAACCACTTGTCATATTTGAAAGCTGTAAAAATATATGAAAGCTACAAACACACCTTTCATAGAAACCCTCAGGGCTCTGTGGAGCAGTGGCTGATTACAGGAATGGGGAGGGGGAAAAAGCTGAGCCCGAGACAGCTTGCAGAACCAGATGTAAAGATGGACATGCCTAAGAGGACTAGATGGTCCCAATGACTGCACCTGGGGCAATCTGAGCAATAAGAGGAATAATACAAGTACTGGATTATAACACACAGGATAAAACAAGTGTCTATGAGACCATATTGATAGAAATAAGTGAATGAATAAGTGGAGAAAAATGACAGTTCTTTCTTACAGAAAAATTGCAATTAATACCTTCAGGAAAATGAGGGAATTACAAAAACCACTATTCAACAAAGTAGTAATCGTAGCCCACAAGCTGCATCAGCAAAGCTCACATCAGTGGGCCAGGGCTGCAGGGAAACAGTAGGCGCGTCATGTCGCAGCATCTCCCTCAGGGTGGCCACTGAGTGAAGAAGCAAACGCAATTTCATAGGAGGAACTGGGCCGACACCACTGCCACAAGAGGTCAAGGTCAACAGCCCCCAGGACAAGGCAGACCACACGCTCTCTCCCCAGCACACACTAGAAGCTCTTGTGGAAAATACACAGCCTCACTCTAATACAAGAGAACATGCCACAACCCACAGCCTTTCTACCCAGCGATCTGTAGTCTCCAAAAGGGTCAGGAAACAAGGAAAGATCGGTAACTGTCAGACCAGGGGCAACTAAAGGCAGAAAGAAAAGGGAAAGCATCACTCAGTCATGCCCAGCTCTTTGCAACCCCAGGGACTGGGGCCCACCACGCTCCTCTGTCCATGGAATTCTCCTGGCAAGAATTCTGGAGCGAGTAGCCAATCCCTTCTCCTGGGGATCTTCCTGACCCAGGGATCAAACCCAGGTCTCGAACATTGCAGATTCTTTACCATCTGAGCCACCAAGGAAGCCCAATTAAAGGAACCCAGGGAAGGTGACATGAGCAGGGAAACGGGGAAAGTCGGTCTCCATCTGCAACCAGCCACACACACTCCCTCTACAAGTCCTTCCCAGTTTCCATGGATGTTCCCTGATGAAGCAGCTATTACAAAATCCAAAGCCAGATGCATTCAGTGAGACCAGAAGTCACGATGGAAGGAACAGAGCTTTGTATGATTACAGGTGCCCACCTTAGTTTATTACACTCTTTTGATGCGAGATTCTAGAGATTGAAAACTAAAGCGGTACAACGTCCACAGTAAACACCGCTGCTGATGCATGAAATGAAGCTCTGGAAGCTTCCCCCTCACCTGGGATGCATCTGCCGCCCTCACCGGGGAGCCTGTGTGTGGTGTTGATGCACAGCCAGAGCTCCTTCAGAAGCAGCTTTACCTTCCCTGTGGAAGAGTCAAGTGTTAGAGTCATGTCATTCAGCTCATTCGGCCCAAGGCCAAGACACACTCCTGGGAAACGGGGACTTACCAGGGAATGAGAGACCCAGGTAAGTTAAACCACCTTCCCCTCCGTCAGCCACTGAACACAGCTCAGCCGGCTGCCGGCACGAAGGCCTATTGACTGAAGCCTGAACACAAGCCTGGGTTTTGTTTGGAGGATGTGGTGCACACAGGGCGGGACTCAGAAAACCCGACGTGCTTGTTGGTAAAGGTCGTCACCACCGTAATGCAGGCACAGGATAAATAAATCTCTGCTCTCTGCATTTTCCACAGACAGTGCCATGTGACTGGGGACTGCAGGGAGGAAGCCCAGCTAGAAGGACCAGTATGTATCACCGCTCCATGGATTCTACAAAGAAGAAACAGTATCCGCTAGGTTCCATGAGGTCATCAGAAAAGCCACCAGAGGTGACCAGGCGGTAATTAACTTAGCGGCTTCATGGGTCCTGGGAAATTCTTTAACGGCCTTAAAGGGAAATGAGAGGAGACAAACGTGGGTATAAACATACGGAGAGGGAGAGAGAGTCACCCACATGCCTAGACACACAGAAAGCAGCCTCCACATCTGCAAGGAAAGAGAGGGCTTTGGGATTTTGGGAAATTTTTTTCAAAGGGTCTGAATTCCTAAAGTGGTTAAGAATCACTGGCTCAAGTTGAAAGGCAAAGGACAATTGTAACTAAATGAAAGTCATATAACATTAAGAATATCACACTGTGGTTTTAAAGTGAATTTAACACTAAAAATACAAATTCCCCAAAATGTTCCAAGCAAAAAGCATTCATCAAAATATAAACATGAATAGTTTGTGTCAAATACACATAAAAAGACAAGCCACACTACTTAAAATTTAACTGAAAATAGTATTAAATACTTGTAATTTCAGGTCACCTCAAAATTCTGTTATAGCTCACTTGATGTTATTAAACAGAATCATTTCTTGAAAACACTGAAATCTATAATCTAGTTCTAGAGAGGCTAAAAAGATCAATAATAAAAATATCTCCAAGGAAAATTTTGGAACAGGACAGCCCTATTTAATGGCAAACTGCATCACTCTATAAATGAAGTCCACAGAAAGAGGACCAGGACAAATGGGGCAAACTTACAGAACTTGGAAAATTTGGGCATTTCCGACCTCTCCTGACCCAAATTAGCCAGTCACTGTGTGAAGTGCATCCATATTTAAGTTTCAAAATTCTATGATCAAGTAGTTTATCTACATTGTGATTAACCTATCCAAAAGCCTGCTTCAAAATACTGTGACCCCCCCGCCCTTTGCTTAAATGACCTGACCAGGATCCCTGCTTATTACAAATACCCAAAGCAGCAAATAAGGAACCTTAAAAAAAACAAAAACAGTTCCTTCTCTATTCTTAGAAGCTATTAACCAGAGCTATGCCTATTCCAACTGAGCACTCCTTCATTACTTCCAGTCTGACACGAGAGCTATCCAAAACCAGCAAGCAGAAAACAGCCTTCATTGTGGCACTGGGACTTACTCGTGAAAACCCCATTCGGCTCAACCACACACCTTCCCCTGGCCCTTTGATAATGTCTCCTTTATCAAACGCCAGGCAGCTCTGAGGACAGCGTTTCTAGACCTGCCTGCCCCACTGACTCGTCAGTGCCCACGTGAACGGCACACGTCCTTGTAACTCTATTTTAGTATCTGTGCTGGCACGACTCTGGCTCAGGGCTAATTTATTATTATGGGGTCTATTCCTCCTGATAAGCCTTCCCCATCCAGTGTTAGAGTATACATTTATAAATTCATGTGGGGAAAATTCCCATCTCTGTGCCTTCACTGTTTGGATCCAGGAACACAGCATTTGTGTGCATGTTCAGCCATTTTAGAGCTGTCTTCACAAAGGCAGGCACGCGGCCTCCAGGTACTTCCCCGCGCGTCTGACCGATCTGTGGCCATCTGAGAACGGACCGTTATCCGATCTGCTCTGACAGACTAGTGACGACCCACCGCGTGTCCTCACTGTACGCACCAGCGCTTGCCCAAGCTCCAACACTGCTATTTTCCTTTCCCTACACAGTCAGTCGCCTCTTTCAAAATGAGAACAGCCTGACTTCCTTACGAGCCCTGACAGCGCCTGCGCTGTGAGCCTGCTCAGGGTGTCCAGCGTGCAGAGAGGGGATGAAGAGCAGGCGGGCCACGTTCTGACGGCAGCGCCTGTGCTCTCTGTGTTTCACCTCCCTCAAGCTCAGAATATTTTTTTCCTACTATTATCTTGTCTTTTGTTTTTCAAATGAGGAATGGATGCTGAATTGAGATGATCCTACCATGTCCCTCTTAACCAGTTGTGGTAGTCCTGAGATAAATCCTAAGTCATAATTTGTCCATATTCTAAATTACTAATAGATGTGAGTTCTTAAAATTTTAGTATTTTCACAGCTTTATTCTTAAGTTACAGAGCTCTGAGTCTTAAAGATATGTGTGCATATATCTTCACATATATAGTTTTGGTACACGGTTATGCTAGTCTAAAACAATGAGACAGGAAGCAGTCCATAGTTTTTAAGCCCTAAAGCAAAAATAATAATAAAGACATCAGGTTTTCACTGAAGACCTGCTCACCTGTGAGCCATCTAGATCTTCCATAGTATTAGATCTTTAACTTTTAATTTTCTTATGGCTTATTTCTCTGTTCAGGATATTCCAACAAGTGGTCTATGTCAATCTGAGTGTGTTTGCCTACAAAACACTCCACTTTATAAACATGACAAAATCTGAAATTTATAAATTCAGAAATTCTCCAAATTGACAGGTTTCTCAGTCCTGGTACTACTAGGTTTTTCTGCCTTCCTTTCTTGATCAGCTTCGCCAAAGAGTGGTCAGCTACAGCAGCGCTGCAGAGACCCAGCCACTCATTTTAGTGGTCCCAAAGTAACCGCTCTGTTTCCCGTTTCATTCACGCATGTTTCCATCCTCATCAATTCCTTCCTTCTATTTTCCTTGCGTTTCTGTTGTATTTTCCTACCTTCTTAAGTCATTCATTTTCTGGAATTCTTGCTTCATTTTCTGTAATTCCTGCGTCCTAACATCATTTACCAGGTGGCGCTAGCAGTAAAGAATTTACCTGCGAATGCAGGAGACTTAAAAAGGCTGTGGGTTCGATCCCTGTGTGGTGAAGATCCCCTGGAAAAGGGCACGGCAAGCCACTCCAATACTCTTGCCTGGAGAATCCCACAGACAGAGGAGCCTGGCGAGCTACAGTCCATGGGGTCGTAGAGGCAGACAGACTGAAGCAACGCAGCACACCAGGGCGCGTGTCAGGGATTCTTCCTCTGAGGCTGCCCTGTGTCTATCCTCATATCCTCACCACATCGCTTAAGACCACGGATCACTCACTGAATACTGTCAATATCTCAAAGATTTTAATAAATGCTGCCTTATTTTTTATTTCCAAAAGTTTAGTATTTCAGCTTTTATCTTTTCTGTTATCCAAGAGCAGTTTATTATGTGTATTCAGTTATCAGTTTTTCAGGAAGGACGAAGGAGAGATTTTTATTAATATCTTTTGAAATATCTATAACCTAATCTCAGATTGTAGCTTTTTATTCAATAAATAGTCAGCTTTTAGGTATTTTTGACAAGTAATTCAAAGAATCCCCAGGATGTGGTTTAAGAGTTAATGTAAATCATCCATCCTGCAATCATGATTCCCATTCCATCTCCCATTTTGTTTGCTTTTACTCTCCATTTCTAACAAACACACTGAAGTCTCTTATGCAGACAGATTTGGTTCTTCCCCCTAGAATATCCAAGCGTTTCACCTAATGCAGTGTTATGCCTAAAGATCAAAAGAGCAGTATTTTCTTGATGAATTGCACTGTTGATCATTCTAGATAGTTCCTTTTAATCCAAGTAAATTCATTCCTAGGTGTGAATTATTCTTTTTCATTATAAGTCGTGTTCAATTCTCGCAACTCCATGGACTGTGGCCCACCAGGCTCTGTGTCCATGGGATTCTCCAGGCAAGAATATTGGAGTGGGTTGCCATTTCCTTCTCCAGGGGATCTTTCTGACCCAGGGATCGAACCCAGGCCCCCTGCATTGCAGGCAGATTCTTTACCAACTGAAACACGAGGGAAGCCCTTTGTGTTATATGACTGCTTTCAAATCAGAATTTGCTTCAACTGAAATTTCTACATCCATCCCACTCTATTCAATCTTTCTGTGTCATTTGTTTTTAAATATATTTCCTTTGAACAAGTCAGGGATGGAGACTGTACATAAACATCATGCTCTACAGTTGGCAGGCTTTTCTACTGTAACTATCACATCAAGGTCCTGATCTGGGAAATCGTCTATCATTTCCTGATCACACTCTCTCCGGAAAGAGTAGCTCTGTTCTCCGCCCTGAGAAGTCCTAGGTGACTATCACAACATCTGGCTCTATGCTCCAAAGTCTCAGATTTCCCCTAACACCTTTTATTTCCTTATCTTTTTACACCACACACTCAGAGATATCCACGATTAAATCCCTTGGCTCATCAAAGCAATCTTCTATTTGCCCACTCAGCAACCCAGCCTTTCCAGCGGGTTCACTCCTACGATCGTGTTTTTAGTATCAGAGAACTCTGCCTCAGATGTCACAGCAGCGGCCTCTGAGGACACGACTTCAGCTGGAGACGTCCTCTCCCTGTTCCTGGCCGACCACTGCTCCCTCAGGGACTGCTCTCCTCGTGCCTGGGGTCTTTCTCTCCTGTCCCTGCTCCTCCTCAGGACAGGAGCACCTCTCACAGCCAGGGCACGTCTCTTCAGCCTCCATCCACAGGGCTGTTCCTCTGGCAACAAACGCAGGTCCTCGTGTCACGAACCTACAGGACACGCCTTCATCAGGAGGGCAAGCAGAGCGGGAATGGTGAGGACCCCCATGGTGTACACATACCTCACTTTCTGCAAACAGGGGGAGCTATCCTTCCAAGCGGCACCATTAACCCCATGTTCTGACAGCCACAGCCGTCCCGGGTCCTGCCTTTCCTAACTCACCAGAAGACTAAACTCGGGCCGCGGCCTGCGGCCAGTCTGGGTCACAGCCCGTGACAGCGTGCAGCCTGACGGCGGCAGACCTCCCACCCGTCAGTCACGCTGCGCCTCCTCGCCCCCGCACCACCCCCGCTCTGGGGACGCCAGGCTCCTGCAGTCAAAGCCTGCTTTTGGAGGGCTGCTACTTCCTCTGTGACTTGGGATTTCATCACCAATTGCCACCATCTGCTTTATACCTTCCTCAATAATTGTTAGCACTTTTTAACTATTCTTTTTTTTTTTATCTGCCATCTTTAGATAAGGAATGTGAAAAGAAAGACAGGCCAACACAGGACTCAGGCAGTCTTTTCAAAAGTGAAGCCGGCCCAATGCTCTTTCTAACTCATAATGTCCTTCAGAAGTCCAGTATTAACAGAGGGAAGTGTTAAACACATACTTAAGAACTGGGAATTTAACCCATCAAGCTCCACAGCGAAATAATCAGCAGATTCCTAAAGACTTCATTTATTTGGAAAAAGTAAAATAAACAATATCCTTTCCCTCACAGAGAGGATATATTTTAAAAAAAAAAAAAGATTTTACTAGTTCTAGTAAAACTAGTAAGTAGCTCTTTGATGAAAAATCAGAACATGAGACTAGCGAGCAACTACGGAAGGGGGTGAGGGTTCTATTTTAAACAGTAAGGTCTGATAACGGCTGACTCCTAAAACTGAGATGACCAAACTCAAGAGCTGGCTGTCAGCTGGTAAAGCCAAGCGCTGCCCAGCCCTCGCTTTCTCTCAGCAGCACCAGTACGCAAAAGTCTCCATACCTCGGAGCAGGAGGAGCCAAAGATACATGGAATCGTATATCAGTGATAGTGACAAACAGGGAATCAGGCCCCAGGCAGCTGAAACATGTCAACTGTTAGTCTAGCCTGAAGCCTTGAACTGTGGACTAAAAAAATAAAAAATTAAAGGAAGGAATAAAGGTAAAGGAGACTTCTGAAGAGACACTACATACCTGAACAAAACAATGTGTTTTTAATGATTTCCATTTGGAAAAAACATGGGTGACATGAAAATACCATTATTTACTTACCATTTTGAACTTATCTCTACCAAAAAAGTATGAGATAGCAGAGCAGAAATTCATAACTTTTTCTAAACTGAGAATGAAAGCACAAAGAAGGGAAGCAAATGGCCGAAGGTCCTGCAACAGGTGGAAGTGGTGATGTGATCCCCGGGGTCCCCACTTCTCGTATCACGCCTCCAGCCATGCGGCAGTGGGTCCAGAGTGCAACGAGTGGGGCGCGGGGCACCCTGCTCCCGGAGGACCACCACACCCTCCGTGGGACGTCCAGGCTTCCCCAGGTCTTCTGTCTGCCAAAAACACCCTGTGGGGCTCGGACTCCACGGTCTCCCTGCCTGCCTTTAACCACATCTATATAACTGGCACCTAAGAAACCAAGCATTAACTTGATAGACTGTAACCTAACGAGGAAACTCTACTTATTTATTGCAAAGTGTGCAAAGTATACCTCTCCCAGCTTTTTGACTCTTTCATTCACTGGATTATCTTATCAGACAGCAAGGTTACAGATCTAATGATGACAGGAAACAGGAGGTGGTTTCTTCTAACAAAAATCACTTACACGCCCTGGAATCCCTTACCCCATAGGTAAGAGTAACAAGCAGCCTCCCAAACCACTAAAAGAAATACACGGAGATTAAAACTAAATTCGTAATATACTCACTTTTATCAATGCTTCCGCAAGAATCACTTGAAATCTGTGTTCCAATATGTCTCAATTCTAAAATGTGGGGGAAAACAGTTAGAATAATGTGTGTCGAAACAGCATTTTTAAGTAAGCATTAACTGAATACTCACCCCTTTCATTTCTCTGTTTAGAAAATTCGTCAAGTCTTTCCTGTGAAAACAGAACAGAAGCAGTGTTCACAGCGGATACAGGAGGGCAGCTGTTTAGGACGGGATGTACAGGGGCGGCCCAGGGCGCCCCTCCCGGCCCCCACGTCTCTGGGGGCCTCTGACTCTGCATGATGGGGACCCACGCGCTGAGAGAGGACACGAGCAGGCCGGAGAGAAGAGCTCAACACAGGCGGCACTGCTGTGACCTATTACCTGTGTCTTCTTAAATTCCTTTTCAAGTATTTTCTTTTCATTCCTTAGTTGCTTGAAGTCCTGAGTTTGCTTGACAGCAGCCTCTTTATTTAAAGAGTACGGTGAAGTAAAAGAGAAAAATAATTTACCAAATTTATAAGTACCGTTGATGAAATACTCAAAAAACCTACGGAGAGCTTTTCTCAATTTTTCCCCAAATTTGAAACAGATTTTGTAAAGTTACCATTCTTTCAGTATTCTGTCGGAGTCAGGAATAAAGGCAGAAACACTTTTGATTAAACGACTATCTACAAAAACGAAGAACTGTCATAGGCCTTAAGAAACCTTTCCAATCCCCAAACAAGCCAACCCAGACCCTTCAGTCAGGCAAAAGGCCACCACACAAGACCTACAGAGGAGAGGCTGTGGTGTGCTCACTATTCAACAGCCAGCAACACTCCAGCGCCAGAGACTCGGAAGTGTGATTCTGCTGAGCAGTGGTTCAGGCCCTGCTCTTCATCCAGCGGCAGGGACAGCCTTCCTGGCATTTACTATACCGCTGTGCCTGCCTGCCCGGAGTTACCTGCCTCAAGTCAACTCACCCCAAGTGCCATAACTTTATCACAGAAGTACTTCTAACATGTTTGTGCAGCTCCCCTGTGGACCGAGAGCAAATTCTTAACTCGAGTTTTAGGCTCTGAAGCACCGAAGGGTTCAACTATACTATGAAGAACCTCACCAGTCCTGACTGTATCTGAATATGTGCACATACAATTGCTATGAGAAGTAAAATCCTACAAACACCATAGAGACAGTCCCCTCCTGATTCCTCTAACAAACTTGTCTATTTTTTCACCTGATTTCTATGTCCTATCACTTACTAGAAACATATTTCTGTCACATGGAAAATATATTTTTGATTCAAAAGAAGTTTGTTGTAATAGCTTCATACACTCTCACAGGCACTTTGGATCCCTTTAAAACACGTCCTTAAATAGACACGTATCCCCACACACTAGCAACAGAAGGTCATACTGGGAAGGAACACAGTGATGTTGTACTTACTGCCACAATGCTTTTGCAACAACCAAATCAGGGGAAAAGTTGTTACCAAAATATTTAGAGCTTAAGTCTGAAAAACTGGGCTCAATTTAGGCAAGTTAATAACTGGAAACATATTCAGCAACGTCTATTCAAATTCTCAGTTCACACTCGAAATGAAAATAAACTATTCTCTGACGGACTCCCAGTTGCCAAGGGGGATGGAGAGAGAGGCGGTGGGAGTGTGGGGTTAGCAATGCAAATGGTATATTACAGAATGGACACCAGCAAGGTCCTACCACACAGCACAGGGGACTAAACTCAATCTGCTGTGTGGACCATAATGGAAAAGAAGATAAAAAAGGATCTTCTTTTTAAAAGAATGTTTATATTATGTGAGTCACTATGCTGTGTGGCAGAGATTAACACAATGCTATAAATCAACTATACTTCAATAAAAAAATAAAACCAACCGTTCTCTGAGGCAGAGCACTAGTGCTGTGAGAGCAGGGCCCATGCAGGGCCGGTGAGGCCGCAGAAGAGGGCAGCCCAGGCCCACGCCTGGCTGAGAGCAGAGGACCGGGGCCAGCGAGGGTCTGCAGGGCTCCGATGCAGGGAATCTCACAGAGATCTCTCCACCACGGGAGTCATGATCATCCAAATATTCTTTTCTGAATACTAAGAGGAGTGTCCTTCCCCACTAACCAGTGATTTCATCACCAAAAAAATGAGAAGGCCCCATGAGATTCAACTTTCAAAATTAAGTCCTTGACTGACTGCTGCTGCTGACACAGAACATGTGGGCCATGTTCTGGGTGAACACGTCAAGGACCTGCACGCTCCAGGCCACGACTGTCCGGGAACTGAGAGGAGCGCGGTGCTCACGCTTCTCCCTAAGGGCGCCCTTCACGCACTCTCCCAGGGATAAGCCGTCAAAACCAGGACCGGACTGCCTGCCTGAGAACTACAGCCCTGTATAGACACCAATCACCTCTACGAGGATGATGACCTCCATCAGTGGGGTAACAGGGTGCCAATTACCTTCCAGCTTCTTCACTTTGGCTTCTAGTTTCTTCTTCCTGATAACACAATTGTACACATTAACATGGGTAGGAAAGTTATAACAGAAAAAGTATATTACAACTTCACATTTGTGATACTTTTTTTTAAGTACTAAGATTTATGTAACAAACCGTTAGCCACGTCAAGCCACGACAAGCATCACACACCAACCACTAAAAACACCAACTGTTCAAAAGGCAGAGCAAACCACAGAAACAACAGCATGCTGTTTTCATGCAGTCTGTGGAAAAGGGATTTAAAATTCTGTTTTTCAGGCAACGCCATGCCTGGGACTCTTAGATGAGCGTGGACACATAAGCCAAGCTGAGGTGTCCAGGTGGTGTCCTGATCAGGTGAGGCTACTTTAAGGAGCACGTCTGGTAGGAACAGTCATACCACCATTTTATAGGAGACAGTGGCTAGAAAACTACACTTTTTCAGTTTTAGGAAAGATTTCTGAGTCAGAGAAGGTAGGAAACCCTCTGAGAAAGTCTCTTGAGTTACTGTGAAATAACTTTATGTGTAGTTCACAAGTTTTGTAAATGATGTGAACATAGTATTAGACTTCAAAACAGTTAACTGACATTTTGGAAGAGCCCTTTGCTCTAATAGACCAAGACACCCATTCCACATAATACGTGCTAAAGGACTTGTACAAAAAAAGGAGACAACAATTTATGTTTTCTCTGTGAAAACGTAACACAGACACACACATACAGACAGACATAAAAACTGTTATGGAGTTCCTTCTTTGTGCAAGCGCTTAACATACGATGGGGTATTTTGTCCTATTAATCCTTCAACATAGAATTTCCAGACATGCGGAAACTAAGGTTGAGAGACTAATTAATTAATTATGGCCAATAAACCCAAAGACAGAGAGAAGACAACACTACTCATATAAACATTAGACAGCTTCAAGGCTGAACACCTTATTTTCACAGTAATTTTTAAATACGTACTGAGCATCAGTTTTTAAGCATTCTTCTTTCACACGAGCATATTCCCGATGAGTGTCCTGATACAACTTTAGAGAACTCTGGAAAAGAAATTTTATATATTGAAATTTTTAATATATTGAAATTTACATATTGATTGACATTCACCAATGTGAAAGTCACTGACCATCAGTGATAACTCATTTTGACCTTGATAAGCTAAATCATTATCATTTAATAGTATGAAATTAACCAAATGAATAAACATGTTTAGGCAGGAAACCAAAGTACAATTTATTGAACACATTAACAGATATAACCAAACTCTCAACAGAGGTAACATGATTAACAGTCTAGTCAAACAGAGCTATAAAATTTAAAATATGCTAATTTTAAGGTAAATCCAAATCTTCATAACATTGAAAAGTTAGTATTTTTGTCTCAACCAATTAGAATTCAACAACCCTAGAGCAATCTTTGAGCTTAATAAATGTAAATTACTATTACCACTGGGCTTCCCCAGGTGGCTCAGTGGTAAAGAATCCACCTGCCAATGCAGGAGATGCAGGTTCAATCCCTAGGTCAGGAAGATGCCCTGGAGTAGGAAATGACAACACACTCCAGTATTTTTGCCTGTAAAATCCCAGGGATAGAGGAACCTGGCAACAGTCTATGGGGTTGCAAAGAGTCAGATACAACTGAGCAACTAAACAACAACAACAATTATTACCACTGTGCAAAAATATCCATCATTACACTTACTGATAACTGGGGGGAATATGTTCACACCAATCAACAGGCATGCCTACAGGCATCATGGAATGGGAAAGAAACATACTGAACCTGATTACACAGTTCACCTATACACACAGTTGCTCAACTGCCAGAGCTCAGAGAGACAGTCTTTATGACCCCTGTTTACAGATAAGGGGCCTGAGGATTCAGAAGCTGAGGAATTCTTTGAAAGCCAAAGTGAAGGATTGACTGTTGAGGGTTTATTATTCAACTCTGACTCCAATATTAACATTTCATCTCAGGAATGGCTGATGACATTACTTTGTCATCAGAGACAGACAAAATTCAGCACGATTGTTTAACTTTCACCACACAGATAAATATATAATACTTTCTAAACAAACAGGAAAATCAATCACTGTTGAAGAGGTTTTCCTTATGGAATGACATGAAGACCGAGAGGCCAAGTGCTATCAGGTCAAGGAGACAGGAAGCAGCGTGGCTACCACTTGTCTCATGCTAAACACCTAACTATCGGCTTCAGAGTTTTTAATCTGTAAAAGCCATAAACTGTCTTCTAGAGCTCCAGCAAGAGTAACACGAATTTTATATTAAAAAATAAGTTTACAGCACTTAAAATTGTTTTATTGCAGCTGGGTTTTGAAACGGAGAACCTTATTTTTCTAAGTTTAAGCCTGAACTTTGGCATGTTATTTTACACTTATACGCTGTGCTGAGTCGCTCAGCTGTATCCTACTCTTTGCGACCCCACGGACTGTAGCCGCCAGGCTCCTCTCTCCATGAGGATTCTCCAGGCAAGAATACTGGAGTGGACTGCCATGCCCTCCTCCAGGGGATCTTACCAAGTCAGGGATCAAACCCACGTCTTCCACATTGCAGGTAGATTGTTTACTGTCTGAGCCACCACAATGACAGAAAGAAAACAGAAAAAGCAAGCAATGCAGGGCACAAAGTCATACAAATTCACAGCTAAAAGGTTCTTCTATGAATCTCTCACAAAGCACAAGCACCTAATACAGCACCCCACTAATCACTAGTGATCACTGTTGAGGACTGAGGCACCGGTCAGCTAGTTCAATGTTCTCTAAGCACAGCAGTGCACGTGAGGGCCCTGACTGTCATTTCTCTCTCCTTTGGTAAGATACGTAACGTCCCCTATCCCAGTGGTAGTAAATAAGCAGGTCTTACTGTATTCAAAACCTTTGTAGGAAAATTAGCTTAGGTACCTTTTTCTCTTCTAATTCGGCTTTTAAAAATCCCAGTTCTTCCTGACACTTCTGCAGAGGAGAAATTTTTTGAAGCATCTGCTCCACTTGGTGATGCAGAGTACTATTCTCTCTAAAAATGGACAATACATTATTAAAGTTATTATGAGAAGTACCTATGGTGAATTATTAAATGTATCTACTGGCGAGTTTCAAATTTTTTTTCTAAAAACAAAAAAGAAAATAAGAATCTCTTTTTAAATGCATTCTATTTATTTTGGTATTTTTAAATACGAAAATTACTTACATATCACTTTTTATTTCTTTGACATGACTCTATTTCTAATAAAAGTACAGCAAAAGCCATCTGAGAAGCAGACGCCAGAGGCTCTCAATGCCTGGAGAACGCAAGAGTACTGGCACTGTCTATTAGGTGCTGTGGCTCTTCCAATAATAAACATATTGCCACTGCTTTAAATTAAATGACAAGCAGCTTTGTGATTCATTTTATAACCACACTTTGCCTTCTTCTAATTGGTAAGTGTAATCAGTAGTGTTGCATACAACACTACTAAATTCTAAGTAAGGTTATTTTAAATCATTTAAAATATACACAGTAAACAACCACATTAAGTTGTCCAATTCACAGAGACAATAATTGATAGCAATAAGCTTCATCTCAAGCCACACAGTCAGTAAAAGTAACTGAAAAACCAAACCCTAGGCTGTAATTTGAGACCTCAGTAAGAATTCATTTAGACAATAGGAAGGAAAATGTACATCTTTTATTATGAGCACTCAAAAAAGCCTACATAATGGGTCAATTCTATGTGGCACTTTTTTGTGTAGAAATCTAGTCCAGTAAATGTCTACCCTGAATCAACTGTGAAAACAGGTAGCTTACCTTCTTGCAAACTGCAGCTGTAAAACTTGTTAAAGAAAACTGTGAAAACTTCATCTACAGATACCGGTCTGAAGATAAAACTCCCTTTAAAACTGTAATAATCTGTGTTCAATACACATACAGGTAAGATCATAATTCCTAGAATACAACATCCAAAGTTCCACCTATAACATATGACAAAAAGCTTTTTACTGAGCTACTCCTAATTTACAACATTACCGTAAGTCAAAATATATACTTCTCTAAATTAAAAGATTCTTGATTAATTGTATGATTAATATGAAATTCCAGACAAAAGCAAAGACAAAGGAATAAACAACTAATGAAAACGACTCTGAATCCCCACACGTCCTGCCTTTCCTTTCTCAGAGTCCAGAGCACAGTTCCAGGAAACAAGAATTACATACTTACTAAAATCGTATACATATATGTATCTATATGTTTAATGAACACAGGTGGCTCAGATGGTAAAGAATTAGCCTACAATGTGGGGGAGCTGAGAAAAGAAATACAGGGAGAACATAAAATCTAAAAACCTCTCACTTTCACAATCTGCACAATTTGATGACTTCATTTCCCATCACGCTGCCAGTAAAATATTACTGGAGACAGCAGTTTCATCTTTAAGTTTCATCTCCTGTAAAACCCTACTCTCATATCACAATATAGAAATACCTATAGGTCATAACATGTCTTTATCCTCCTCTATTAGAACATAAACTTCTAACCGAGTATATTTTATTCATCCTAAATTACTGCAGTCTTTGCAAGAAAGAAAAATTCACAAAAATTTCCGATGAAATAAAATATACCCTCTGTCCTATAGAAAGAGAAACTAATAAAGAAGAAGACGGTCAGAATGACACAAAAGAGCACAGAAAGGAAACTAAGCAAGGTGAAAAGACGGCCCTCAGAGTGGGAGAAAACAACAGCAAGTCAGACAACTGACAGAGGACTAATCTGCAAAATACACAAGCAGCTCATACAGCTCGATACCAGAAAAACAAACAAGCCGATCAAAACGTGGGAGAGAGACCCAAACGGATGTTTCTCCAAAGAAGACATACAGATGGCTAACAAACACATGAAAAGTTGCTCAACATCGCTCATTATCAGAGAAATGCAAGTCAAAACTACAATGAGATATCACCTCACACTGGTCAGAGTGGCCATCATCAAAAAGTCTACAAACGATAAATGCTGGAGAGGATATGGAGAAGAGGGAACACTCTTGCACTATTGGTGGGAATGTAAATTGATACAGCCACTATGGAAGATGGTATGGAGATTCCTTAAAAAACTAGGAATAAAAACTAGGTCATATGGTGATATGACCCAGCAATCCCACTCCTAGGCATATACCCTGAGGAAACCAAAATTGAAAGAGACACATGTATCCCATTGTTCATTGCAGCACTATTTACAATAGCTGGAACATAGAAGCAACTTAGATGTCCATCGACAGATGAATGGATAAAGAAGTTGTGGCACACACACACAATGGAATATTACTCAGCCATAAAAAGGAACACATCTGAGTTCTAATGAGGTGGATAAACCTAGACCCTACTGTACAGCGTGAAGTACAGTCAGAAAGAGAAAGGTAAATACTGTATTCTAAAACATATATACGGAATCTAGAAAAACAGTACTGAAGAATCATTTACAGGGCAACAGTGGAGAATCAGACATAGAAAATACTTATGGACATGGGGAGAGGGAGGAAAGGGTGAGATGTGTGGAGAGTAACAGGGAAACTTACATGACCATACGTAAAACAGACAGCCAGCGGGAATCTGCTGTCTGGCTCAGGAAACTCACACAGGGGCTCTGTATCAGCCGAGAGGGGTGGCGTGGGTGGGAGACGGGAGGGAGGTTCTAAAGGGCGGGGATATATGTATACCTATGGCTCATTCACCTTAAAGGCATGACAGAAAACAGCAAAATTCTGTAAAGCAAGTATCCTTAATAAAAAATAATTACAAAAAAAAAAAAGAGCACAGAATCAAGTCGCGTAAGATGCCGTATTAAACCTACAGCACTGGCACCTCAGGCTGCAGAGTAAACCACCGCATACTTGAGGTACAGTGAATACACACTGTGAGCAAATGCAGGTGTGTTTATTTTTTTTTTTTAATCTCTATTTACCTGTAGTTGAGGCTGAAGCAGATCACCCCATTATAGGGGGGAATTCAAGAATAAGTTTTATCAATTTTTAATAAACTATTCTAATAAATTTCATAAAGTTTAGGAAACTAGCTCAATAATTTCCCTGCTGGATGACATTTGTTATTACCTCAAAAAGTTCATACCATTTCTTCCAGAAAGGATACAAAGAGCACATATTTGCCTCAGACTGGAATTAACTGCCTATTTCCCTATTTTGCTAATTAAAGGTGTTTATGGTTTCCACACAGCTTTCAAAACCAAAGATATTACTCTTTAAGTAACATAGATATATAGTTAAACAGACAGACAGTTTCAATAAATAAAACACAAGAGGAGATTTTCAGAGGCCTGTTGTTTTAAATGTAAAAATTCAGATACTAAAGAGATTGAAATGCTATGCCTTGATTTTATTACTCCAATGATACAAATCAGGTATGATGGTGCCAACACAAACCAGTAACTGATGATCACATGTGAGTTTAGGAATGCCAGAAACAAAACTGAAACCAGTCTCAGGTTAGTGAAAAACCTAAATCATAGCACTTGCCCCAACTCTGAAGCTGGAGCTGCAGGTCAGTGAATCCCTAACAATACGTATGTGTATTGTCATAGGAGAGACTTAAGTATTAGCACGCGATGTGGCAGAACAACTGGGCACACAGTTTCCCCCCTTTCAAGAAAATACAGAGGCCGATTTGCTCCAGATGGCTCCTGAACAAGTGGGGACTCAGAGCCCAGGAACTGTCCAGTGGATACAGAAGTCCACTATGCCTCGGCAGATATTTATTACTTTCTACAAACCACAAAGCTAAGAACAAAAGTTACCCTTCCAACACTCTGATACTCCTATAGTACACTTCTTACAGAAACTCCCAAATCTTCTCACAGCATCATCTCAGCTTCACATTACTCCTAAACCTAAAGAACACAGGGGCTGTCCTCAGTGCAAATGAGAAAGACCGACTCTTGATAAAGCTTACAAAACCTCAGAGAATCAGAATTAACGACAAAAACAAAACATTCTGTAACAAGGAGACGAGCAGCCTTGATTTAGCACGTGTCTAGAGGAGAAGACAGCTGCTCACTGGCTTATTAGAGGCACTTCCTGCTTTGAATCTGTAAATACCACTTCCCAAAGGATAATCATGAAAATTCTCACATTTGTTTACATTCTTAAAAATTCAAAGAAAAAAGCCAGTAAAAGGATATCATCACATTTCTTCTGATATTCTGTTAACAAATTACTGCAACAAAGAAGAGAGTTATGTTACTTTTCAATCTGGAAAACATACTATGTTTCAAGCATATTTGAAAATGTACAAGGAACTCTCTGATCCTGGGTTTCCAACAACAAATTTATCTTTAATCTATTACACATGTGCATATGCAGATACAGCACCTTAAATTCCTTAAAAGCACTGCACATATTTGAGTTTTTAATTTAAAATTCCTTTGATCTAAATACTATCTTCGCCCAAAAATTCCTGTGATTTTTAAAGGATTAAAAAAACAATCTCACACTGTGACCATGAACTACCACAAGGAAATCTATCCAGTCCTAAAGCTATGAAGGCTTTCAAGAATATTTAAAGCTCTTAGAATTTTGAACATTTCCAGCCGAGCAGAAATGATGTCCTAGCTGGCCCCTGAGCTTTGCCGGAAAGGTCTGAGAGCACTGGGAGTTCCCGGTGGTCCAGGGAGCTAAGACCCTGCAAGCCACACACTGTGGCCACACACCAGAGAAGCATGCACACCTGTAAGACCAGAGGCCCCCCAGAGGCCAGGCCAGGCCCGAGGAGCTCACTTTCCCCCCAGCAGCACGCAGGCCCCGGCGAGCAACCCCAGGTCTACCCTCAGCCCAGGACGCTACCACCACCACCTGCTCCAGCGTGTACGTCAGGTGCGTGGAGTTCGGCCAAACGCATGAAAACATACTCACTCTGTGTTAATGATTTTTTGCTTCAAGGTAATTAATGCGTCAACGTATTCATTCAAATTCTGGAAGAAAAAAAGCTGCAGTTAGCTATTTGTTTTTATAATATAAGCTTTTCTATAACATTTATGATAAAATATAAACAGATGGCTCACTATATTATACAAACACAGAAACATGTCTACGTTGTATATAACCCCCAGGGGTACTGTGCGTGACCCCGGGCCCCCGCTGCACCGCGCAGAAGCGCCTTCTCTGCCTGGATGACAGCACTCTGACGGCAAGATGCTCTGACTGTGCATGCTTTCTCACTGTGAGAGCTCAATAAGCAGTCCTTGTTTTAGTTCACTCACTACTATTAACCACCAGTCTACACTTCACTCTGCGTTATTTCCAAAAGGACTTAATCCAAAAAGATACGTAAATTCTTAAAAACACCAAACAATGAAAAATAACATGGCAAAGACAAATAGGAATATTAAAATAGGGCCAAAAGTCAGTGAAGTTTCTTTTTACAAGGATCTATTTTATACTTTAGGGACAGCTACAAATTTGGCTCTAAATCTTTGCTATCAATTTGATGGAAAAAAATTGACTGTTCAAAATGCTCCTAATACCTAAAATTGAACAGATTTTTTTTTAAGTGACTTTTTCCTTTAATGTCTCCTTTTTTCACTGATAAACATTTCAGTAATAAGAACTTATTTTTCATGTCATCCACAAAATGTCTTTTTCTATCTAATCTTATTTTGAGAATTAGAGAACAATTTCCCTTCATACTAACATGTGCATTTTCTTTGCAGTCATACATGTAAGCATTTATTGAAATAAAAAATCTACACATTAAAACAAAAAGTATGTATCATCTTATAATCACACCACCTGTCAAAAATCACTCTTACTTTTTGTATATATCCTTTCAGAACTGTCAATGTATATTTAAAACATGTTTGGATGTACTCAATTCACCAGTTCTCCACTGAAGACCAGGCTGGGTCCTTTTCAGTCTTCACCATATTGTTAACAATACGCTGGGCAATGTATTTCCTTGCCCAGTTTCCGGGGAGACACATCTGTCTCCAAATCCAAACAGGAGCCCTGCGTTAGTGACAGCTGGGAGCGCGACCATCTCAGAGCCGTGCTTTTCATTTCTATCTCTTCATGAGTGACACTGAGAAACTGCCCTTATTTCTTCTGGCCATTCTTAGAAAAAATTTCAAAAGCTCTTAACAGTTAAAAACAGACACCCACTAGGATGGCTAAAATCAAAATGACAGATAATAACAAGCGCTGGTGAGCATGCAGAGAAGCTGGGACTCTCCTAACACTGCTGGTGGAACAGGAAATGTACAGCTGCTGTGGAAAATAATTTTACAGCTCCTCAAAATGCTGAACAGTTAACTATATGACTGAGCAATTCCACTCCAAGGTATACACCCAGAAGTGAAAACATATGTCCATGCCAAGTTTGTACACTCTTATTTAAAGTGCTTCCCAGGTGGCGCTAGGTGTAAAGAACTTGCCTACTAATGCAGGAGACACGGGTTTGATGGTTTGATCCCTGGATAGAGAATGTATCCTGGAGGAAGACATGGCAACCCCCTCCAGTATTCTTGCCTGGAGAATCCCATGGACAGAGAAGCCTGGCAGGTTACAGTCCATAGGGTCACAAAAGAGTCGGACACGACTAAAACAAGTTGGCATTTAAAGCAGCATTTATTCACACTAGCCAAAACGTAGAAATAAACTAAACATCAATTGATAAATGGATGAACCATCATCTGATGAAGGAAAAAATAAAATGTGTCACAGCCATACAGCATGAGTATCTGACAATGAGCAGAAATGAATGGCACACGCTACAGCACGGATGCACACCGAAAACCTGCTAAGTGAAAGAAGCCAGTTACGAAAGGCTAACGCTGTATGCTTCATTCATGTGAACTGTCCATAACAGGCAAAGCCAGAAAGACAGAAAGTAGACTAGAGATCACCAGGGGCTTGGGGGCTGGGGAAGCAGGATGACTGCTAATGCTTAATGGGCTCTTGGAGAGGGCACAGGTGCAAGAAAAACATGTTTAACAAGTGGTAACCGGGTTTCCATAACTGTGAATATACTAAAAACCACCTAACTGTACATATTAAAAGGATGAACCTCAGGGTATGTGAATTATACTTCAACAAAACTGTTACAGCTAAATTAAAAACAGGAAAGCAAAGTAAAAGACTCAAAAGATATGGTGGTAAAGCTGAAAAAAAATGTCCTCCAAACCTCTGCCCCCAAAAAGCAGAGACATGGGAAAGAATTCAGAAAAGTAAAAGCAATCAGTGTTTCAGCGCAAGAGGTCTCACTTGCCTGATAAGAGTCTCAGGAAAGAATGGAAAAGATAGGGAGAACATTAAACGCTGAAATTCAAGAAGAAAAACCCAGAACTGCAGCCAGAGTTGCCAAACTAAAAGGGCCTAGCACGCGGATCCAAACTAGATCCAAAGCAGGAAACAGAAGCACAGAATTTCAGAGCCTGAGGCAAAATAAGGATCCTGTAAGAGTCATGAGAGAGAGAAAACCAAAGTGACACAAGTCACAAACAAAAACCTGGACTCAGAATATCTTCCGACTCCGACAATCATCCAGAGACCTGAGAAAGGAAGCCTTTAGCATGTTGGGGGAAAATGAATTCCAAGGTAAGATTCCGCACAAGCTATCAATCACGATGGAAAACAGACATTCTAACACTTGGCAGTCTCCTCAAACTCACTCCCCAGACGCCCCTGCTCAGGGAGGCAGCCAAGGACATGAAGAGAGCCCACCCTAACCATGAAATTACAGAGAGGACGAGGCAGGCATGGAACAGAGGCCCGGAGAGCCCAGCAGGGAGCTGTGCGCTGGCTGAGGCAGGCCCGAGGGCTCAGAGGGGGTTTTCCCCCGAGGATGAAATCACAGGAGACCTCGTGGGACGAAGGCATCAAGATGAGCTGTTTAACTGACAGAGAGCTGCAAGGGAACGTGGCGTCATCACGCACTGAGATGGATTATTTTTTAAATAACCTCTTCCCACCCACCCCCAATTCTCTTTCAAGTTCTTTGCAAGTCAATCTCATCTTCCCAGCCTTGCTTCCAAGTGCCATTCTGTAATGTCCAGAACTGTGCCAGACACATTCCAGAAACCTCAGGCTCTCTGGAGAGACACAGCTAGGTTTAAATTCCTCTTCCACCACTTTCTAGAAGGGTGCATTGGGCAAACCAACTTAACTTTCCCTGCCTCAGTACTATTTCCAGTTTTACAGACAAGGAGACCGAAACACTTTGTGTATGTGTTTGGGGGTGGGGCAGGTTATGTATCTGGTTTGCTATCAGGATTAAACAGAAGGAGCCATGTAAAGCGTTTACGTTCATCTCAGATATATTAACATTTTCAAGATTAATCCACTGAATTAAGTAAGGATATAGCTATTAATCAGGAGAACCATTAGAAAACACACAGATAAGGAAAAACAACTGCAATTTACTCCACAGTTTGGCTCTGACAGTCATAATGATGTCAACTCTGAATAGTGACCTAAGGGTCATCGCGACTACAGTGAGAGGATTGGTTTTTTTCACTGGGGGGAGCGGGGCGCAGCCTGAAGGAGGGTACAGGGCAGAAAGACAGCTCAAGCCTCACCCTCCAAAGGCAGAAATGGAAAAATATGTCTGAAACTGAAAAACAAGAAGTAGCAATACACATCTATTATTTAACAATATGCAATGGTGCAAACAAAACTGGTGTCTCTTGAGAACACGGACAGGCGGGCTGGGGGCTTAACAAATTCGGTGTGTCTAGCTGTCTTTCTAAACCACGCTCACACAGAACTCTGACTTTAAAAACTTAAAACCACAAAACAGCGCTACCCAGGGAAGGAGCACCCACACCGGGTGAGGACAGCGCCATGGTGGCCACAGCGCCGCGGCCCCTAACCCCTCCTCTGGCCCGGCTGGCTGCTGTCGCTGCGTGTCCTAATGGAACAGTCTTCAGTGCGTCTCCGACCCTGGTCGCGGTCAAGGCCTCTAGCTGACACGTCTGGGACCGTGACCGTGCCCGTGCTGCGGCGCGGAGGGCGCAGGCCCCGGCTGACCCGCTCGCTCGCGTGCGCACGCCGGGCCCTCCCCGGCTGCCCAGCCTCCAGGCAGGACGCGGTCCCGGGCCGCTCTCCCTCCCCGGGAGGTGAGGGCGAGGGTGTCCCGAAGACCGCTCTTCCTCCGCGGCCCTGCTCTCCTTCTGGAACCCCATTCCCGCTGTCTCTGTCCCAGCACAGCTTCCTCTCCTTCTCCTTCGGGGACTTCTGCCACGGCGGCCCCTGGAAACCTCACTTGCCCGCAGTCCCCTCGGCCGTCCTAACTCCCCCTGCGTTTCCTCTGCCTCCGTGCTCACTCCGGCGCTCGCGGAGCCAGCCCCAGAGCAGCCCAGCCCCACAGCTCGCGGTTCACGTCAGCCAGGCCACAGCCGCCGAGGAAGAGGGAAGAGAGAAGCAATCCTCCGATCCCCGCCTTCCCTCAGCACAGCGGCTGCGCACACAGCGCGCAGGCGGGAGGCCGGCAGAGCGGACCGCCCCGAGTGAGGGAAGCGGTCCTCCTAACGCGCCAAGTACAACACACAGACGCCCAGCAAAGACCCAATGACAGCGGGCTAAGTAACCTGCCTGAGTCAGCCTGTGAGCACTGACGTTCTAGGGGCGGGAAGGTTCTCGCTGACTCTGGAGCCGTCCTTCCCGCCGTGGGAAGCCTGCCACTTCCGCGGTCACTCCTCACCCCGCAGCCAGAGGCTGTCCACCCCCGGGCTGATGCAGACCAGAGCCCACAGGGAAGGCCTGAAGCTGCCGTCCTCAAAAAGGCCTGCTCGCAAGGGCGGCCTTGGCTGGCACCCGGGAATCAGGCTTTCTGGAGGGTTCCCGCCACGCCTGGAACCTGTAAGAGTGGTACCCGGTGGCCCAACGGTGCGACAGGGCTGCTGCTGAAACCTGCTTTCCTCCCGGCAGCCGGCGCCTGGGCACGTAGGCAGGCGCGACCACGTGGCCAGCCCACAGCAGCCCCTGGGCTGGGAATCTCTAAGGAGCCGCCCTGCAGGACAATACTTGACACCATCACAACACAGGGCTACAGGAACTCCAGTCAAGCACTCAGCTGGCTTCCTCCACGTGGCACCTCGCTAGCCTTCCCTGGGTCTGCTCTCAATGCAATAAACCACTAACCTAACCCTGGATCAGCCCTCCCTGGGGATCACCAAACCCGGGGTGGTCGTGGGGATCGCTACTACAGGGTAACCACCAAAGCCTCTCCAGACCTGGCCAAGTGTTCCGCAGAGAATACAAGGCTGTACTGGAACTTCCCCACACGCGAGAGAGAGACTAAAGGAAAAAGGCTGAAGAGACACAAAAACGACATACAAGACACCTCCCTGACGGGACCTCGCACCAGGAGGGGGAAGCTACACCTGGCCATGTTGTAGGCCCGTCGGATGGGTCTACAGATACTGACCTGAGGGAAATCATACCCACAGAGAGAGGCAAGAGGGAAGTGCGGCACGAAGGCTTCCAGCCTGATGGGAGAGCTGAGGCTCTGCTGGAAAGCGCTCAGATCTCGAGGAAGCACACGGAGTGTGGAGTGTGTCTGTGTGTGTGTGCAGGCCCACAAGGACCTTCACGCAAACATCCTGACCAGCTATGAATGGGATGAACAGAGTATCAGCCTTCTCTGCACTGTTCTGGCGACTTTCCTGGCAGTTCTAAACTATTTCAAAATAAACTCTTTTTAAAAACCACAAATCTCTCTGATTGCTGTGCTGTGGGTGATTTGGTTACATGAACAGCTCAGATCCTCTCCGACGAGCCGTTTCCTCCTCCTGTCTGCGGCTGAATGGAGTCTGGTCGAGCTCCATGAGAGCTGAGCGTGTCCCCTGAGCGGTCAGCCAGGGCCCCGGGTGATGCCCCCTGGCACAGTGGGAAGGCCTACCCGTCCACCTGCGCGCACCCGCCAGGACCGCTGAGTGGCTGTGGCTCTGGGGAGGGCAGGCTCCAGCCTCACGGGCCTCTTCCTCCCAGTTCCTCTGCTCTGGGCTTGGTCACTCAGAGACTCCATTCCACTGCCAGTCTCTGCCCGTGACACCTCCTCTGCCCACACCACTCCCCTTCCATCCCTTCCCTCTCGTTTATCACAAATGGTTCCTCTGGCCTAGAGCCACTTCCTCCGCAAAGCCTTCAGCTTGCCCTCCTGGATGCTCCCAGGGCGCCTACACTGAATGGCGCCTAGAAAGGACAGGTGACCTCTGACCAACACGGTCTGAACTGTGTGGGTTCCACCTTTTACTTAGATTTTCTCAGTAAGTACTCATTGCAAGACACGTACACTGTGGTTGCTGTTTGATTCATCTGTAACCTCAACCACAACACACGCTCCATGCCGTTTCTGTTCACGGTCATTGTTCCAACACACACCACAGGATCACAAACATGGTGGCACTTGAAAACACTCAGCATGAATTTTAACTCCGTGGGCATTCGTGATAACCACTTACATGTCGGTGTGTCTAGGGGTAAGTATGTTTCAAGTTGCAAAGAATGGAAGTTGAAACCACTGGTGATTATCAATAGAAGTCCAACACAAATTTATATAAATAATTGGCTCAAACCTGCTCCAAGGACAGCCAGACACCATTTATTCTGAATCTATTCTAGTTACATAAGCTAACAGTATGACTATGTGCTTCAAACTCTCATCTGGATTCTCCAGAGAGTTAAAATGTTTTACTCTACAATAACTAAAATTGGTTAAAAAAAAAAAGCGGTGGGGGAGGAGAGGCCCTCTCCTTTACCAGAATAAAGGGGCTTATGCCAGCTTGACTTAAAACCTCTCAGCTTAAGATTTGTTTAACGGTACATAATTATCACCAGTGTGAGGATCCACACAGGTTTAGGACTTCCAAAGTTCGACAACCCATACGGACACTGGGCTCCAGATCAGTGATCAATCATTGTAACCAATAAGGATGAGAAAACAGATGAGGTGATGTGAGAGACTAGGGGAAAACGTGGTCAATCTATAAACTTCTAAATCAAGCAGCAAAAGCAATGTATCTCTGCACCCGCTAAAGAGAAAGAGGACAGGGAATTCCCTGGCAGTCGAGTGGTTAAGACTCCAGGCTTTCATTGCTGAGGGCTCAGGGTCAATCCCTGGTCAGGGAACTAAGATCCTGCAAGCCAGAGGCATGGCCAGAATAAGAGAGAGAGAGGAGGGCCGGGAGGGGTGAGACGGGGAGGAGGACGTGCAGCCCACGCAGAGCACTGCCCCATGGGGACAGAGCGCCGGCCTCCACGGGGCTCCGGACGGAGCCACGGCGCTGGCTCGGGGGCTCCTGCAGGCAGACACTCCTGATGTGCCCGGTAAACTTCTGCAAGCCCCAGGACCTCAGGGCATCAGAGCTCACAGCAGGGTGTGCTCTCGACAGACCCCCCTCTCTGAGACAACTGCAGCTGAGACACACACGTGCTGTGGTACTGCGCGATCCTGCAGAAGCCGCCTTTCCGCGGGGCCGACCGTGGGCCTGCTGACTGGCAAACGCCTGTCCTCAGCCCTCCTGATTTCCCACAAGCGACCTCTTTACCTCCGTCTGTCTGCTTCTCCTGGCTTCATGACTCTGTACCCGCCTTAGTGACCAGCAGACGTGGACAGAACACGCTCCTCCCCTCTCCCGCCCCCACCTCTCCCCAAGTAAGATTCTCACAGTGAACTCAGAGCCCATCCGACCTGGCCACTTCGCTTTTCCCCAGAGGGGACTGTGGCACCTGAAGGCGCCTGACTCCACAACCAGACGTGAACACAGCTGAAACCCCTCAGGGCTCCAGTCCACACTACCAGTGTCTGTCCCATCCCACGAACAAGGGTTCCCCTGAGCATAACCACACCCATCCCTCCGGTGCTACCCGTGGCTGTCTCTACGCTACACAGGCTGCGCTGAGTGTCAGTGAAGGAGACCACAACACCTAACTATTTATTTTATGATCCTGCCCCTTTTGGAAAAGGCCTGCAGACTCCTGTACGTAGAGACCGCACAGGACGACCCCTGCGGCTGCTGGCTGGCTTGAGAACCAACAGAAGAATGTGGCGTGGCAGAAAGGAGGGAAGTGCCCAGGAGGAGACTGCAACAGCCTCTGGGGCAGCGATCACAGGGGTTCACACGAGGGTGGAAGTGGTGGGGACAGGGAGAAACGGGGGGACCAGGAGGAGATGACAGTAAGCTGACGGAGTGGGTGCAGGGTGAGAGAAAAGTGAGGAACCAAGGGGGACATCGAGTTTCTGGCCAAGCCACCAGGAGGATGCAGTTGCTACCCTGAACGAAGACCAGCTCTTTGAAGGAGAATCGGACCCACGACTGGCCGGCGTTATTTACACTCATCGGCCTCCTACACAAAAGCCTCCTGTGACTCACTGTCCTTTCAGAAGAAGAGCCAACATCCTTACGACGGTCTCCAAGGGTGCCCACAGTCAGCCTCTCTTCTAACTTCATCAGATTCCACAGGTCATTGTGCCCCCCACCAAATCCATGCGCTGACATATAGTTAGCAACAGGACAGGCACCTGCAGGGTGGCTCTCTGCTGGGTCAACAGGTCATAACGGCACAGCCTTCAGGCTGCAATCTGTGCTCTTAGGAAGGAGACCCCAGAGCACTGCCAAGTGAGGGCCAGCAGGAAGGAATCACGAACCAGGAATGCCGCTCTCATCAGAGAGGAGATCCGCCAGTCCCTGGATCCTGGACTTCCCAGCCACTGTGACTGCGAGGAGTGAATCCCTGTCACTTATAAGTCACCCAACCAGGGCGGCCCCAAACCGACCAAGACCCCAGCGCGCACTCCACCCCAGCTACCATGCCTCCACCACGTCTTCCCAAGCACATGGGCGACTCTGGCCACCACAGCTGACCTCTCTGCCATCTGGGGTGCTCCTCTCCAAAGACGTCTACAGAGCTTATCCTCACCCTCTCTGCCCAAAGACAACCTCCCTGAGGCCTCCAGGACTCCCTACTTAAATTCTACCAGACACTGGCCCTTTCCTCAGCCTTTTATTCCCCTCCCTCCTTTCTCTGCTCAACTTATTTCCAACACATTTGTTACCTTCTCACCTAACCTGTTGACTGTCTCCTCCTCCGACCTCCTAACATAGAGGCTCTAAGAGATGAAGAATACTTGCCTTTTCACCCACTGCTGTAACTGCACTTCCTAAAACACAGCAGGGGATCAAAAAATATTTTCTGAGTGAATAAAGAGCCCAAAGAATAAATACAACTTACAAAAGATTCAAGAGAACTTCAATCATGGACCTGGGTTTTGAGGGAAAAGCAAAAGCACATTACGAATACCTCCATGAGACAACTCAGCTCAGACAGTGAGTTTTCCATTAGTTCCCCCTCTACTTCAGAGTGCCAGAGTAGGACTTTCTTCTCTCCCTCCCTGCTCCCAGCCCTTAAAATGTCTGGGATCAGCTCATAAATGATGCTGATAAAAAGACAAAACCCCAAACCCTCAGTTTCTCTGCCGGCCTCGGGGCCTACACTCCGTGGCTTCACAGAGCTCTGCCCCTGCACCAACTGAAGCTTCTCCAGCTCCTCAGACACCTCGCTCCTTTTCACCCCAAAATCCAATCACCTGTCAAACCCTCTACCTAGGAAGCTCCTCCCACACCTGTTCCAGTCTTGCTTCTCATCATTCACATGTCCGAATATCACCAGCTCAAGGACAACCTGCCCTCCAGGCAGCCCCAGTGGGGACAAAACCACCACTCCAATTCCTCCTTTATTTTCCTAACACTTCAAACCTTCTAAAGTCTTACGTGCACACATATACCTGATCTACAAAATGCTTAGTTCACTACTTTATTCACCACTAGCTCCCCAGTGCCCAGAACACTTGGTAGAATAGGACAGATGGTAAAGAATCCACCTGCCAAATGCAGGAGACGCAAATTCAATCCCTGGGTTGGGAAGATTCCCTGGAGAAGGAAATGGCAACCCCCTCCAGTATATTCCTGCCTGGAAAAAAAATCCCACGGACAGAGAGAGGAGCCTGGAGGACTATACATACAGCCCATGGAGTGGCAAAGAGTTGGAGGCGACAGAGCCACTGAGCACACAGGCGCACGCGGTGGACAGCCCCACTTCACCACTGAAAAATACTGACCAGCAGCAAAAAGAGACTCCTGACATCAGAGGGCCGCGAGAAGTCCAGCTGGAGAGGAGCACTCCGCAGGACATGAGGCAGACGCTGGCAGCGGCTCCTCTTCTGCCGGGGGCGCGCACACTTCACGCCACACTTCAGAGACCTGCAGTGCCCGCGTGCCTTCGGGGAACGAATGACCCTCCTGGCCAACCCGCAGGCCACATGAGCACCCGCCCCCACAAGCAAGAAATACGGAAGGACTGGCCTGCACAGTAAAAAAAAAAAAAAAAAACCACCACCTTCTTCTGGAAGAGATTAGCTTCCCTTGGCATTCTGGCCACCACTCATCTCTCTCGGAGTCAGCCTTGGGGGAAACATCGGGATTGGAGAAGGGAACCCTAGAGGGCCCCCCACCCCTCCACTTGCGCTGCACCTAGGAAATGAATCCCGGATTCTAAGCCTGAAGAACGCAGCGGGAAGTCGCTAAGACGTGTCCAACTGTTGTAAGCCCAGGAACTGTAGCCTGCCAGGGTCCTGTGTCCATGGCATCCTCCAGGCCAGAATACTGTAATGGGTAGCCTTTCCCTTCTCCAGGGGATCTTCTCGACCCAGGGATCGAACCCAGGTCTCCCGCATTGCAGGCGGATTCTTTACCAGCTGAGCCACCAGGGCAGTCCAAGAATACTGGAGTGGGTAGCCTTTCCCTCCTTCAGCGGATCTTCCCGACCCAGGAATCGAACCAGGGACTCTCTCCCCTGCATTGCAGGCGGATTCTTCACCAGCTGAACCACCAGGGAAGCCCTAGCCGTTCCCAATACTGGGAGGGGGAGGGGGAGGGGGGCTTCCGCCCTACCCCTGCCCCCACCCCCGCCCCGCGCCCCACACGGCCCGGCCCAGACCCTCCGCGCCCTCGGCCTGAGGGACAGACACCGCACCTGCTGCAGGGACGCGCAACCCTGACAGCGCGAGAGGTCCGCCGCCGTCCCCGGCGCCGCCGAGTGGGTCTCGCCCGGCATCATGGTGCCGCCGCCGGGCCCGCGGAGCCCGCGCGCCTCAGGGGCCGGCGGCCTCGGCCCCGTCCTGCTTCTGCTGACGCCGCCGGGGCCGCCCGGCCCTACCGGGCCGCTTCCCGCCGAGTCCGGGCGGGTCCATCCGTGCACCGAGGTCCCCGTGGAGCCTGGCGAACGGCTCTCCGAGCCAGAGCCACCTCAGGCGCTGGAGAGAGGGACGGTACACCCGGCGCGGCCCCCCGAGCGTGCGACACCGCCCAGCCAGGACCCCGCCCCGCCCCAGCTCGCCCCGCCCCCTCGCCGCGGTGCTGGGCTGCCCGCCGCGCCGCCTGAGGGAAAACGGGGAGCGGAGGCGCGCTGCGGCGGCGGGGGGACACGGCCCGAGGAAACGGCGCAGGGCGGACAGGCGTCGGACGGGCCCCTTCTTCCGCCGTGTAGGGTTTAGTCTTCCTTTGCCGGCTTGCTGTGTAGTCGGCTTTCCATAGACACCTAAAACCGTCGCCGAGGGGGAGGTGACCTGAGGTGACGTCACTGCAGGCGCCTCCCGGCCCTGAAGGACCCCGCACCCTGACGGGCCGGTGCACGAGTTTTAACTGGAGCGGCGCGCTCCGTCAGAGTGCGCCCGGGCCCAGGCGCAGACCGGGGGACTACATCTCCCGGCGGCCCCCGCGCGCCGGGCGGACCCCGAGCAGTTCTTCCGGCCGCCGCGGGCGTGCCTGAGGGGGTGGTTCGTCTCGTTCGTTGTTGTCATTGCCGCTGACCAGTTCTTCTTCCTAGACGTTTCTCTTCTCCGCAGCTCACCCGCCTTCCGTGTCCACTTGCCGTCCGGGCCCGCGCTCCTCGGCCTCTTTTTTTCCCCCTGCCAAGCACAGCACCTGGCCGAATCCTGGGCGACCCCGCCTCCCGCCAGTGGCCGGCTACTACCAAATCTTTTTAAAATCTCTTGAAAAGGGAAAAAAAGAGAAAATCTTCACTTTACAGCAATTCCCGGAGACGCTCAAGTCCTCATCCTCTTGTTTGAATCAAAGTTTTCTCGAATATCCGCTGCCACCAGAATCTTTTTGATAATCCCTGCTTGTTGCCATCGGTTACCTTGCTCGGAAGCCTCAGACGTCGCTTCTCGACGTCTGGTTAGGAAGTCCGAATTCTGAGCGTCCCATACAAGAACTGCATGCATTAAAGGAAGCGTCCCAGACCCTACCAGCTCCTTCCTAAATCTTCAGGATGGAAATTGCAACGGAACCCCGCCCCCCCCCCCCAACCTCGACCCCGGCCACTTCCAAGAAAGTAGTCTGTTTTCCTCTCCAAACACCGGCATCCCTGACCTTGCTTGTACACGCTCTGCGGTTGAAGCCGGCGGTGAAGTGCAAGGACAAGGTGTCCAGCAGTCGCCTAGATCGCCTGTCCTTGGCAGTGAAGACACGTCTGTACTCGTCCGAGAGGCTAGTGTGGGATGTGCAGAAAACAGGAGTAGGGTTAGAAGTGAAAGGAGAAGCGAGAAAGGGGAGAGGAGCCCCTGTGGTCCTGATGACTTTCCATGTCTGCCTTCCAACCTTGGCCAAACGAGTCTTAACAGTAACTTTTTACCTAAGGTTCCCCAAATGAGTGGTGTTTGTTTTATTTTTTTCCCCCCAGGGTTCGTTAGTCGGGGAGGCACCAGCTTATGCTCCAGCGTTGGCTCCCTCTGCACTGTCCACCCGCCCACACGACATCCCTACCCTTGCTGGAACTGGGAACTCAACTGCCGCCATCCCGTCCCCTTCACCTGCCTGGACGCCCTTCCTCCCAGCTTGGCATTCTGTAATCCTACTGTCCTTCCAGGCCGCCCGTTTTACACGACCACAATATATGTGCCCTGTTTTGTCCCCTTGTTGTTTACTTACTGTGTCATATCCTAACTCCTTTGTGACTCCATGGACTGTAGCCCACCGGGCTCCTCTGTCCATGGGGTTTCCCAGGCAAGAATACTGGAGTGCGTTGTCGTTTCCTTCTCCAGGGGATCTTCCTGACCCAGGGATTGAAACTGTGTCTCCTGCATTGGCAAGCAGATTCTTTATCGCTGAGCCATCAGGGAAGCCCCTTTTTGTCCCTTAGCACTTTTTTTTTTAATTAATGCCACATTTTGTCTTGGATAATGGTGTTCTTTATGTCTTAGAGGTGAATTTTCCTTTTAAATGCTGCAAAGTGCTGTACACAGTAGGTGCTTCATGAATGTCAGAGTGAGTCAGATTTGCTGCATCTAATTGAAAATGAAAAATAATGAGTACTTCCATTCAGAAGTGAAAGTGCATTTGTTCCATCTTCTGTCTTTCTCATAAGATAGTCAAAGGTGGGGGGGGGAAACAAACAAAAAAAAAACAAACAAAAAACCCCAAAAAAACAGCAGCAGTCTGTTTTGTATAATGTGTGGGCAAACTTTCCATAAATGACCACACAGTAAATGTTTTAGGATTTTGGAAACATACAGGTCTTTACGGCATATGTTATTTTTTTTATTTTTGAGCAACCATCTGCAGATGTAAAGATCATTCTTACCTGGCAGGCTGTGCAAAAACAAGTGTAGTTGTAGTTCATAATGGAAATTGGTGTTGGCCACTGGTTAGAGAATGCTGGAAATGACATTTTTCCTGTCCCATAAGAATGGCCACACCTACTGTGTTATACTTTAGCCACCTGATGTGAAGAGTCCACTCACTGGAAAAGACCCTAATGCTGGGAAAGATTGAAGGCGGGAGGAGAAGTGGGCAGCAGAGGATGAGATGGTAGGATGGCATCACCAACTCAATAGACATGAGTTTGAGCAAACTCGGGGAGATAGTGAAGGACAGGGAAGCCTGGCGTGATGCAGTCCAGGGGTCTCAAAGAGTTGGACATGACTTAGCGACTGAGCAACAGCAGCATTGTGATGGACACAAACAAGCATGTGTCTGCGTTGCAGAAAACGAGGAGCAATGGCTTTGGAGCCACACACCTGGCTTTAAACTCTCAAGCAAGTGATCTGTTTGAGCTGCTATTTCCTTGCAGAGGAGTAGCTGTAATTTAAGGGTAAAATGAAAAGGACAGGGCCAAGCCCATAGGCTCTACCATACAGTGAAGAGGTATTCACAGTTTATTGATGGTGTTACCTAGTTTGGAAAATAGATATCTCCATCCAACCCACATTAAAAAAATAATTAAAAAAAAAAAAAAAGAGGTTTGGTTTGGGTTTTCTTTTTTTTTTAGCAATTTTAAAATTTTGATCAAGCTTCCAAGGAAAATTGTTTTTCTGTCAGACTGTCCTAAGACCTGAAGTGATGTCTAGATTCTGGTTCTGATTTTGGGGACCCCTGTGCCTGGAGTCCAGGCAGCTGTTTAGAGAATCCAGCTATAATCTCAATTCTTGCCCCACACCCTCATCATTACCCCCCATATCCTTGGTAACTTCTCAAAGTTAATACCTTGAAGAATAATATAATTTAAAGGTTAATTGATTATTTAATTTATTAACATGATTCCACTGAAATGGCTAACAGGTTTTGTCTAGAAGTCAAGGCTTATATCAAGAACTCAAGTTCTTATATACAAGAACTCAAAATGGAAAGCTGTTTGTTCTTTGAATATTCTGCTATTTTGCTTCATGGAGAGCTATTCTTTTCACCTGCTGCATTTACCCATAAGCAAAATAAACTATGTTTCTTCTGTCTTTTAAAATTCTGAGAGGTGTGTTATGGAATAATGTGCAACTCTAGCAGTCTACAGTTCAGTGGTGTTATCTAATTAAGTTGTGTTAGTTTCTGCATCTGTGATGTAATGCTGACATAAGCCCACAAGATGTCTGTCTTTCCCTGTATGTGTTTTAGACCCAAATGGAATTTCCAGTCATGTTTATGACTTACTCGCAGTACTCTGGCCACCTGATGCAAAGAGCCGACTCATCAGAAAAGACCCTGATGCTGGGAAAGACTGAAGGCGGGAGGAGAGGGGGACGACAGAGGATGAGATGGTTGGAAGGCATCAGCAACTCAATGGATATGAGTTGAGCAAACTCGGGGAGACGGTGAAGGAAGGGTAGCAGTTTTGCAGTCTATGGGGTTGTAGAGAGTCAAACACGACTGAATGATTGAACAACAACAACAATCCCTTCTGGAACAATCCCTTCAGGGAGGGGAGGGATGTTTGAGTTTTCCTTGGGGGTCAGTGGTGGGGCTCTATGCCTTTGCTTCTCTTTTTAAATTATTTATGTATTTGGCAGCATTGGGTCTTAATTGCAGCACAGGATATCTTCGTTGCATCATGCAGGATCTTTTGTTGCAGGACAGAGATTCTTTAGTTTTGGTGTGCAGATTTACTTTGCTTTGCAGCACGTGGGGTCATAGCTTCCTGACCAGGGAACAAACCTGTGTCCCCTGCATTGTAAGGCAGATTCTTAACCTTTGGACTACCAGAGAAGTCCCAAAGCCCCAGCTCATTAATCAAGGGGTATTACCTGAAAGGTTGAGTTTACTCAGAAACCTGAAGAACCAGTTTTCGGAAGACACCCTGAGGCTGGGAAAGATTGAAGAAGGGAGGAGGAGGGGACAGAGGACGAGATGGGATGGACAAGAGTTTGAGCAAGCTCTGGGAGTTGGTGAAGGACTGGGAGGCCTGGCGTGGTGCAGTCCATGGGGTCACAGAGTCGGACACAACTGAGCCACTGAACATCAACCTGGAAGACCGAGTTTACACAGAAACCTGAAGAACCGGTTTTTGCTTTAAAACAAGCGTGATTTGGAATAGAAGGCAAAACTGATACAGCTGATACAGATGAAGCGCACTTTAAAGGACTTCCCTGGTTGCTAAAGCCCTCTCCAGGGGAGGGTGAGGTATTTTGTGAACATCTGGCAGCTCTAACTCCTGGTCACCTCTGACTCTTCCTGTGGTCTCCAGGATTTGCTTCCTGAAAGTTCCTACCCTGCAGACCCAGTAACTTCTGGCCCCTTCCAGCCCCAGGATCATCTACACAGTTTGGGGGGCCAGATAGCTGATGAAAATGCTAGACCCCTTGTTGAGAACTTCTGATGAATTATAAGATGCAACAGCAAAGCCTCAAACAGGGGCGGGCCTCTTGTGTGTGAGGGTCGGTCTGACAATGAGTTGCACGCTGAGAAAGTGGCCCCGCCACCTCCCAGTCCCCAACCAGACCTGCCCCCAGCTCCCCTCCCTCCCCCGTGGTCCACCTTCTCCCGAGCCTGGAGCGCAGAACTGTGTCCTCCTGCTCCCAGACTCCGCGCACCAGGTGGTCCTCCCTCCTGTGCTAAGACGCCAGAGTCCAACCGGTCCAGAGACGTTGTGGGTGACCTCTTGCTTCACCAAACACTCTCATCCTAGGCCTGGGGTCTCTCCTCCCTGTCTGTCTGTCCGTCTGTCCAGGCCTTTGGTGATCCTGGTTGCACGTGGTCTCAGCCACCCATGTTGTGGTTCACTCCTGTCTTCTATGGCTGTGATTGTAAGACTCCACGGAGCCCTAGAATAACTGCACCGTGACCCCAGGAAAATTCTGAAGGACGGCTCAAAATGTTGTTCTAACTGTCAAAGAAAAGAAACTTATTTCCGACACTTGACAAAGAACAGCAAAGCCTTTATTTATGCCTTGGTGACAGCTGTAGGGAGCCCTGCCGGGGTTTTGCAGCAGGAGAGAGGGCTTGGGCTCCGCGCCAGCGACCACGAGGGAAGGTGGAGATTTGCAGCCACGGTGCAGGGTGGTGCGGGAGGGGGTGGTCAGGGGGTGGAACGATTCTAAGAGAAAACATCCAGCCTCGGGGGGTGGGGGCGGGGGTCCTGGCTAAACCATCCTGACAGGACTCTTGCTGCAGGCAGGCAGGGTGGTCAGACCTCTCGTAGGGGACATGGAAGATGGGGAACATGATCAGAAGTCTCCAGGGTCCCATACCCAGGGTGGGGCCTCCTGGTCCAAGTGACTGAACAGGACTCTGGCTCAAATCCGACCCGGCAGAGATGAACCCTGAAGCCTGGGGGTCCGGGCCACACTGAGAGGATGGCTGGGAGGAGACCTGTGGAGGGGAGACCTGGCAGGCTGCGGCAGCTGCTCTCCCTGGCTCTGCTCCGCCCGCCCCTCCACATGTCACCTGAAGCAAAGCGCTCTCTCCTGGAAGAAGCCTGGGGACCTATCTCTGTCTCAGAGCCACCGCTCAGTCCAAGAACGAGGGAGCTCTGTTGAGGCCGTTCTCTGTCATGATAGTCGCTCAGTCGTGTCCGATTCTCTGCGACCCCATGGACTGTAGCTCTCCAGGCTTTTCTGTCCATGGGATTCTCCAGGCAAGAATACTGGAGTGGGTGGCCATTTCCTCCTCCAGGGGATCCTCCCGACCCAGGGGTCAAACCCGGGTCTCCTGCACTGCAGGCAGATTCTTTGCCATCTGAGTCACCAGGGCAAACCCACCAGGGCATTTCTGGATAAGGATAGCCTTCCCTGTTAGCCCTTCAAGGCTGCCGGTGGGTCCCAGCACCGGTGACAGCAAGGCTGGCCCCACGGTGAGAAAGGGAAGACAGAGGTCACCGCAGGTCACCCGTGGCACCTTCTGACCCCTAATCCCTTCAGGCAGATCCGAAGGAGGGAAGGGTCTCTGGTGGACAGGGTCTGCAGGTAGCGGTGCTCCTTTTGAGACAGGCTTCCTTTTTCAGCTTCATGGGAATCAAAGCCGGTGCGGAGACGCAGCATCCCCAGGGCCCAGGGAGGCTGTCCTGCCAACTGAACGTGCTGCCGGGCGCCTCCCGGCCCTTCACACCTCCACTGCTGGCTCAGTCCTCACCCTGGAGTCCTGCCGGCACCTCCGTAGGTCCAGCAGGTACATAAAACCCTCTGCCCCAATATTTGCTGCAAACCATGTTCCACTGGTTTATGGAGACAGAGATGGTGCCTTCCCTCCCGCCCTCTTCAGAGTCTGTGCTCTGAGCTGAGGTTTGGTCCTCGCGGTCCCCGCCGGCCTGGCCTGTATCCTTGAGCGCTCGGAGGACCGACTCTGGGAATGACCTGTTTCTGTCATGCCTGTGATCCCCGTGAGCCCCGTGCTCTTGGCACCCTCCTTGCCACTGTTTAAAGGGACCATCCCTGCTAATATAACCGGAACCGCTGCTAAACTAAAGCATGTGTGTTCAACACTGCTTCACCATCATCTTCGGTTATTAAATACAAGGTCTGGTGAGCCCCACTCGAGGTTTGACATGACACTGCCCCTTGCTGTCCTCGGTCCCATCCCGGGAAGTGTCTTCAAGCCCCTGTGAACCTGTCTCTAGGCCTGGGTCCCAGCGGGGCCCTGCTCTGAGGGACACTAGGCGCCAACCTCACACGCTGCAAATTCTCACTCCACGTCAGGGGTTCCCAGCCTCACCAGCTGCTCTCTTGTGTAGTTGCTGAGTCGTGTCCAACTCTCTGTGACCCAGGGACTGCAGCACGCCAGGCCTCCCTGTCCATCACCATCTCCCAGAGTTCGCTCAAACTCATGTCCATTGAGTCGGTGACACCATCCAACCATCTCATGCTCTGTTGTCCCCTTCTCCTCCTGCCCTCACTCTTTCCCAGCATCACGGTCTTTTCCAGTGAGTTGGCTCTTCGCATCAAGTGGCCAAAGTATTGGAGCTTCGTCTTCAGCAACCCTGGGCCTGGGTAATTCGGGAGAGCGGTGGTGCGGGGCCTTCCTGTGCACCTCAGGATATTAAACAGCAACCCCCAGGCTGTATTCCAGATGCCAGTAGCCCCTCACCCTGTGTCACTGTTGTGAACGCCAAACCTCTCTCCAGACCTTGCTCACATCCCCGGGTGGAGGTGGGGGGTACAAAACCACCCCTCTTTGAGAACCGCTGCACTACCTCACGGAAGTTGCATCTTTAATTTTCTTGGTGGCTGGAAGGGAAAACATGGAGGTGAGGGAGCAAGTTCTTTAAGACAGAGGATGCACGTCTCAGCTCAGCGTCCTCAGCTTGCACCGCTTTCCTTAACGCAGCTGCTGATCACTGTTTCCCCCTTCACTGGTGTCTTACTGGGGCCCAGACACCCTCCCCCCTTGATGCCCCCCAGTCTCCCTTCCCCCTTTCCTGGGGTCTTACCGGGGCCCAGACACTCTCTCCCCTGGACGTCCCCTGGTCTCCCTTTCCCCCTTCACTGGCATCTTACAGGGGTCCAGACACTCTCTCCCCTGGACGCCCCCCGGTCTCCCTTCCCCCTTCCCTGGGGTCTTACCGGGGTGCAGACACCCTCTCCCCTGGATGCCCACAGGCTGCTCCCCTGCAGTCTTTCACTGGCCCCCCAGGCTGCCCCTTGCAGGGTCAGTGTGGGCAGACCTGGAGCGATCCACCTCCTCCCCTCCCTCTGTGTTCACTCCCGGCGCGGTGAACCCCTCCGTCTGCCTGGCTCCCGGTCCCAGCTGACTCCACGCAGCCTGGTCCGCTGGCCTGGACTCCACAGGAGCAGGTCCCCCGGCCCTGTGTGCTCTCCTGCAGCCGGGAAGAGGCGTCCTGACCGTCCCGCCGGGTTACCTGCCGCGTGTTCTCCACTTACAGGCCCAGAGCCGGCGAGGTCCCTTCCCTCCTCTCCTCTCTCCCTCACGTCCAGCTCGCGGGCAGCCGGGCAGTCCAAGCGTGTGCATCCCAGGCTCCCATCGTGCCCTACGCCCTCCCTCACGCCTGTCCCAGTTTGCTCATCCCAGCAGTGCTTTGACACAAGAGTCGTCTCAGATTCCCCAGCGGACCAGGCAAGAGTGAAGTCACGGCCCGACCTTGCTGTGTCTGTGTTCTCACTGTCCCCCGCCCCTCCCAGACGTGTCCTGACCAGCTCCAGGCACCTCCGACCCCCTTCAAGAGGCTCTTCCCCTCAACATCTGTGGGCCCCCTCCCCTACCTCATTCACTTCTCTGCTGCAGCCCCGCTCCCCCAGGCAGAGGGTCTGCCTGGGGAGGCTGTCTAGACCAGCTTGGCTGACAGTCTTCTGAGCTCTCGTCACCACCTGGCATGACCTGCCTGTGTGCTGATGGGTTCAGTCGGCTGGAACTGGCGTGTCGTGGAGGAGAAGCACTTTGTATTCATTCTGGGACCCCAGCATCTAGAGCATGCCTCACTTGTGCAGTTATTCAACAGGTCTCGTTGTGGAAAGAATTAATAAGTGATCAATTAACAGTTAACTAATCACTAATTAACAAATGAGTGATTAATAACAAATATCTGGATTAAAAAATATAGGTTAGTCAGATTAAAAACCAGGAACTCCACAGTTGTTCTCCATGACACTCAGCTACATGAGATGAAAAATGCATGTCAGCACGTGGGTGTTTGTAACAGCTTTGTTCATAATTGCTGAGACTTGAGAGCAACTCAGATGACCTTCAGTAGGTGCACAAATAGATAAACTGCGCTCCATCCAGTCAATGGAATACTATTCAGTACTAAAAAATGCGCCTTAAGCCATGAAAAGACATCAGTTCAGTTCAGTCACTCAGGCATGTCCAACTCTTTGAGACCCCATGGACTGCAGCACACCAGGCCTCCCTGCCCATCACCAACTCTTGGACTTTGCTCAAACTCATGTCCATCAGGTCAGTGATGCCATCTAACCATGTCATCCTCTGTCATCCCCTTCTCCTCCTGCCTTCAATCTTCCCCAGCACCAGGGTCTATGAAAAGACATGGAGGAAACAAGTGCACATTATGAAGTGAAATAAGCCAATATTAGTGGGCTAAATCCTGTATGATTCTGACTCTTATGACATTCCAGAAAAGGCAAACTATGCAGACAATAAAGGCTTCCCAGGTGGTGCTAGTGGTAAAGAACCATCCTGCCAATGCAGGAGACTTAAGACATGCTGGGTTGATCCCTGGGTTGGGAAGATCCCCTGGAGGAGGGCATAGCAACCCACTCCAGTATTCTTGCCTGGAGAATCCCATGAACAGAGGAACCCAGCTGGTTATGGCCATAGGATCACAAAGAGACACTACAGAAGTGACTTAGCATGTATGCATGGAGACAGTGAAAAGATTGTGTTTCTGGGGCCTGGGGAGAAGGGGAGGTGAATAGGTGGAGCACAGAGAATTTTTAGAGCAGTGAAAATATTTTTCTGTGTTATAGGATAATAATGGTCAGATGTCTTATGTTTGTCCAAATCCATAGACTGTTCATCACCAAGAGTGAACACTCATGTAAACTATGGACTTTTGGTGATGGTGATTCATCAGTGTGGCTTCATCAGTTATAACAAATGTACCACATGGAGGGAGATGTTGGCAATGGGGGAGGCTGTGTGGGGGCGGGGCAGGGGGGGCAGGGGATACATCTGTATTTACCACTCTATTTTGCAGAGAACCTAAAATGTCTAAAAGTTAAAATGTAATATATATATATGTGTGTGTGTATACATATATATACATATACATATATGTATATATATATATGCAAGAAGTTTCAGGCAGTGGGACTCACAATAAGTCTCCGAGTCAGGGACTCTGGAGTGCAGTGAGCCGGGGCCAGCAATACTGTTTAATTGAAGTGAGGGCAGGGGCGCAGACCAGACCATACGGAGTCTGGTAAGCCAGGGCAGAAGTGCTTTAGATTTGAAGTGCAGTGGTCACTCACTGGGCTTCCCTGGTGTCTCAGATGGTAAAGCCATCAAGTCGTGTCAGTCGCGTCCAACTATTTGCGACCCTGTGGATTATAGCTTGCCAGGCTCATCTGTCCATGGGATTCTCCAGGCAAGAATACTGGAGTGGGTTGCCATGCCATCCTCCAGGGGTTTTTCCTGACCCAGGAATCAAACCTGCATCTCCTAGGTCCCCTGCATTGGCAGGCGATCTCTTTACCACTCGTCCCACCTGAGAAGCCCTCTGAAAACACAGATGGTAAAGAGTCTGCCTGGAATTCAGGAGACATGTATTCAATCCCTGCGTGGGGAAGATCCCCTAGAGAGGGGAATGGCAGCCCACTCCATGGGCAGTCATTCAGTTCAGTTGTGTCTGACTCTTTGCAACCCCATGGACTGCAGCACGCCAGGCCTCCCTGTCCTCCACCAACTCCAGGAGCCTGCTCAAACTCAAGTCCATCGAGTCGGTGATGCCATCCAACCATCTCATCCTCTGTCAACCCGTTCTCCTCCCAACTTCAATCTTTCCCAGGATCAGGATCTTTTCCAATGAGTCAGTTCTTCACATCAGGTGGCCAAAGTATTAGAACTTCAGCTTCAGCATCAGTCCTTCCATTGAATATTCAGGACTATTTTCCTTTAGGATGGACTGGTTTGATCTCCTTGTAGTCCAATGGACTCTCAAGAGCCTTCTCCAACACCACAGTTCAAAAGTATCAATTCTTCAGCATTCAGCTTTCTTTATGGTCCAACCCTCACATCCACATGTGACTACTGGAAAAACCATAGCTTTGAATAGGCAGCCATTAGAGGTTTTAAGAAATGGAGTGGTCTAATAAGATTTACATTAAAAACATTTCATTCTGGCTGTCATATGGAAATAGCCTAGGAGACTGGGTATCCTTTCCTGATTTGGGAAAGAATAATCAGCTTTGGGCAGAGAATCAAGTATGTGTTCCTCTAAAGACACATGTAACTTAAGAAGTTGTTTACGGCTTTCACAAGAGAGATCACACAATAAAATTATCTGGGCCCCTGAATGACAAAAAGATTTTGAGAAGTAATATTTTGAGTTTCTTACTGGCCTTTAAGTGGCTTCCCTGGTGGCTGAGCAATAAAGAATCCACCTGCCAATGCAGGAGACGTGGGTTTAATCCCTGGGTTAGGAAGATCTGGAGAAGGAAATGGCTACCCACTCCAGTACTCTTGTCTGGGAAATCCTGTGGACAGAGGAGCCTGGTGGGCTATAGTTCGTGGGGTCATAAAAGAGTCAAACACGACTTGGCGACTAAACAGCTACAACAAACTGACATTAAGAAGCCATGATTCTCAAAACTTTCTTATTTCTGAACCTGAGGGTCCAGATTGTGAGTTGGGATGGTTTTATTCTAAGATCATGAGAATATAGCACATTCCGTAATTTATCCAGGCAGGAAAGGATTGCTAAGGAGGGAAAAAAAAAATATATATATATATATATATATATATATATATATATATATCTTTCATTTAGAATAAGTGTTGAGCAATTGTTTGAATTTTAGATAAAATGATACCAAACTTCTTTGGCTGGAAATTTTCCTTTGGCCTCATCCTCAAGCCCTGACATAAAGAAAAATGGTGCTAACTTTAACAATACATTCCAGATATATGGTAGACGCTCCAAGTCTTGGAGATAATCATTCAACATATACTAGAGTGAAAAAATAGCTACATGTTCTTCCTTAAAAAAATAGGAAAGAGTGAACTCCATATGCCTCTAGGACATATCCTATTGAATTCGTTGTTATATTTTCAATTGCTAGTTAAAAAAGAACTTTTGTAGCCAGTAAGGAACTTTATAGCTTTTGAGGAAAAAAATTAAGTATCTGTTTAAGTGTAGGTTGAAATTTATTTGAAAATTCAAAAGTAGGATCTGAGAAGGGCTGTTGTGAAGACAGATTACATCCTATCTAACTCTGGAAGTAGAAGTTTCAGGCTGTCAAGTCCATCCTTGTTCTCAAGAACTAGGAAGTCCAGTTTTTGTGGAAGGCAAAAGGCAAGGAGACGGATGATGCTTCCTTTTTCTTTGCAGAAAATGTAAATGATCTCTTGGACTACAAGGAGATCAAACCAGTCAGTTCAATTCAGTCTCTCAGTTGTGTCTGATTCTTTGTGACCCCATGGACTGCAGCACACCAGGCTTCCCTGTCCATCACCAACTCCCGGAGCTTGCACCAGTTAACCCCAAAGGAAATCAACCCTGAATATTCGTTGGAAGGACTGATGCTGAAGCTGAAGCTCCAATACTTTGGCCATGTGATACGAAGAACTGACTCACTGGAAAAGACCCTATTGCTGGGTAAGATTGAAGGCAGGAGGAGTTGGGGGGCAACAGAGGATGAGATGGTTGGATGGCATCACCGGCTCAGTAGGCATGAGTTTGAGTAAACTCAGAGAGTGAAAGACAAAAGCCTGGCGTGCTGCAGTCCATGGGGTCGCAAAGAGTCAGACACAAGTTATCGACTCAACAACAGTAAACAAACAATCATGGGGCCTTTCAAGTAGGCAAAGTGATTCAGTGAAAGTGTTGAAAGTATAGTCACTCAGCTGTGTACGACTCTTTCCAACCACATGGACTGTAGCCTGCCAGGCTCCTCTGTCCATGGGATTCTCCAGGCAACAATACCGGAGTGGGGTGCCATTTCCTTCTCCAGAGGATCTTCCCAACACAGGGATGGAACCCAGGTCCCGTGCATTATAGGCAGGCTCATTACCATCTGAGCCAAATGATTCAAGGCCTTGCTAAAGCCAAGTAGCTCTGCCATTTAGGAATGATTCAGTTGTAAGGAACAGGAAATGTAATCTCATTTGACTTTTAAAGGAATGTCTTGGCTCCTGTTAACTGGTCTGATCCAGGGTTAGCAGATCCGACCTTTTAACTCTGTCAGTGATTAGACAGGCCCTCCCTGCCCAGCCACACGGTAGGATGTGTCCTCGTGATTCTCCTGCACCAGGAGTGAAGTTCCTGCTCCTACAGACAAAACCTTGTCTCCCTAAGTTCAGGTGCACATGCCTGAACCAGCCTCCGTGGCTGGGAGAAGCTTAGGTCTGGGTCACACGCCTTGATGGACAGCCGGGCAGCCGCCCACCTGTGGGGTGTAGTGGTGTTCAGTCGCTAGTCATATCCAACTCTGCAACCCCATGGACAGCAGCCCACCAGGCTTCCCTGTCCTTCACCATCTCAGCTTGCTCAAACTCATGTCCATGGAGTCAGTGATGCCATCCAACCAGCTCATCCTCTGTTGCTTCTTCTCCTCCCACCCTCAGTCTTTCCCAGCATCAGGGTCTTTTCCAATGAGTGACCATGGCGTGTGGGGCCAGATACTGAAATGGACTCAGGTGCTTCTATGCATTTGAGAAGCCTGGATGCTGGCTGTCCACCCCTCCAGCAGAGGTGGCGATTCCGGGGGACTCTATCTGACTGCACTGTCCTCTGTGGGCTCCCACTTTGTGGACAGGACTGGGAGGTAACCTCCTGGGTGGGCAGTGACTCCTTTTATTCCTCAGGTGACTAACTGTAGCAGGGGCTTTAGTAAAAGGAAACCAGGTTTGAAAGGGTGATTATGAAAGCAGATTTTTTTTCATCTGTTCATTTATTGGCTATATTTCAGGGGACACCACCCTCCTCTGTGGCAGGCACTGTGTGCTATGCTGGGATAAGGAGATGCAGGCTCATCTTACCTTGTCCCAGGAGCTCAAGTAATCGAGAGTTAGGAGGTAAGAGTGTCTGTCATTGAAACCATACAAGAAAAAGAAGGAAATCCTGAAAAAGGCCAATGGTCAAATAGCATTGGGAAATTGAGTTATACCTGGATATTTATTTCAAGAGGCTTATATGCCCATCAAATAAAAACCAAGGGCTTGGCCCTTTACAGGCAATTATTTTTAAAGGATAAGCAAAAATGCTTGGTCGGCACTTGTTTAGCTGACTGCCCAACAATGGTTAGTTGTTCAGATTAAGAAGCTATAAAACCAGGACACCAAAATTATATCATGGCGATTTTAATCAGATTGTAGATGAAGTAGTAGAGAAGAAAACAGCAAAATGCTCCAGTGGTCCCGCATTTGCAAATCTTTATCTGGAGTGGAGAGAAAAATGATACATATAGTAAATAAATTTAAATCACATGCAAGAAAATGGATTGCGTAAAATGAGAGTAGCTGCTGTTTGTTTGAAGGTGACTTCACGTGGTAGAAAGAGGTGATTGGCAATCTAACCCTCTCCTGATCTCCCTGGTGTGTCTTTCGCAGATTAGAGGGTCTAGAAAGCTAATACGACTGTGTGTGCACATCCTTGCAGCGAGGCTGATGGATGTGAGTTAGCATCTGCCAATTAAAAGTGGTCACAAGTGTTTCAGAAGAAGGAAGCAAAGGGGAGGTCATGTTTCTGCTGCTGTGGCTGGGTAAGGTTTTTGTTGTTTTTTCTCCAGCAGTATTCCAGGATGCTATGAATAGTTTCTTAGCTGTTGAGAACCCTTCGTGGCAGTGACAGCTGGAACATTTTTGGACCGCTAGGAAAAGAGGTCCCGGGATACGCCAGGCTGACACGGTCCCTCTGACCACGCACCTTCCCCACGGGGCCCCGGGGGCCGCTCCTGGTGGGTCTGGGCCTGCGGTGCTCTGGGCCATTCCTGGAGGCCCACCCAGCCTGGAGACGCTTTTCCAATTCCGTGTGCAACAGCTCCATGGATTCGTTGTTTGAAATCCTTTCATGCTTAAAATAGTTGTGGTGTCTTTCATTCCTTGCAATTTAATTCTCACTCATCCAGAAGTTGGCAGCCAAAGTCGTCGTAGGCAACAGACCCTGGGGGGCTGAGATGGTGAGATGATCTGTCAGTGGAATTTGAGGGCAGTGAGGACTCAGTCACAGTGACAGAAACTGGACCTGTGTGGCAGACAGTAGGAAAAGCTACATAAATTCCCACCCAAAGTGTCCAGGAGTAAAGAGCCTGTTGAAAGCAAGACACGGGTGGACCAAGCGGCTGCTACAACCTCGTGGCAAAATGAGGAGCATAAGGTGGGTGGGTGGGCTGGCAGCTTGTGGCTAAACTGAAGATTTCAGAGAAATAAAGTGTCAAGCCCAGGTTTTTACATTCTCTGCTGTAGGCACAGTCGGACCAGGAGCTCCTGAATCTGACAGATAGAGCTTCTTCCTGGTAGTCGTGGTCATGGCCAGAATGATCACTCTTGTTGCTGACTTGCAGAGTCAGCTGAATTTAAAGCTTTGCCAGGGCTCCTTTGAAATACAGGAACTGGAGAACATTGGTTGAGAGATTTCCTTGCTAAGAGAACTTTCTCCGTCTTTGTCTGATGAGGTCAATCTATCAACATCTGACATAGTTTCCTGGAAAGGAATGCTGGGTCTCTCCTTGCCTGTTTCTACCTCCTCATCGCCCCTAGACTTGTAATTAGAATCAGATCCCCACATGCTTCAGAGGCAAAGAATAGAATCCGACTCAGGAAGAGAAGACATACTGATCAAAAGAATTATCATTTGTTTATACAGTCAGCCTTCTGTATCCGTGGGTTTCACATCCATGCATTCAACCAACCACGAATTGAAAATATTTGGAAAAGAATTTTAGAAATTACCAAAAAGCAAAACTTGTGCCACTCACTGGGAGCTATGTACATAGTATCTGCATTGTGTTTAGAGCTTGTTGCATAGAATTTGCATTATACTTACAATTATTTACATTGTATTAAGTATTACATCTAGAGAAGATTTAAAGTATACTGGAAGATATCTGTAGCTTATATGACAAACACTACACCATTTTACATAGGAGATTTGAACATCCATAGATGCTCCTATATCCTGGGAGGGGTCTTGGAGCCAATCCCTCTTGGATATCTAGGAAGTGTTAGTCACTCAATCATGTTGGACTCTTTGTGACCCCATGGACTATAGCTCTCCAGCCTCCTTTGTCCATGGAATTCCCCAGGTGAGAGTGCTGGAGTGGGTTGCCACTCCCTTTTCCAGGGGATCTTCCCGACCCAGGGATCAAACCCCGGGTCTCCTGCATTTCGGGCAGATTCTTTACAGTCTGAGCCAGGGGTAAAGGGAAGGGAAGGGTTACATATCTAGGAAGGATTGTATTTAATTACATGAGAAGCCTGGGTAGTATGTTCTGGAATAGTTTGGCAACATGCTAAATAAACTAGAGAAAAAGGAATATATCTTTGGTTTGGGCAAAATATATCAGATGTTCTAGTCTCTCACTTTTGATCTGTATAAACGTTTTCATTCTCTGACAATTAGTCATAGGAAATTTGAGTCTTACCATCCTATAGGGACAGAGGAGCCTGGCAGGCTACAGTCCATGGGGTCGCAATGAGTTGGACGTGACTTAGCAACCAAACCACCACCACCGCCATCATCCCTTAGGGTATCATATTTATTCAATTTGTTGATGGCATTGTGCTCATTGAATGTGGGGAGCCAGAAATATCCTATCCCGTGTAAGAGCAGGCAAGAAAGACCTGATGAAAAGCTCCAGGAGTCATCACCAGCAGTGAACCTGTTGCAGGTCCACACACAGCCCTACATGGGAGGGTAGAGCATGCTTTGTGGGTGTTTGAGACTCTACCACGGAGAAAGCAGCTCAGGGCTTGGTCAGACTCTTTTTTTTTTTTTTTTGAGGAAGAATACACCACATGTGGGTATTTTAGGGAGCATTTGTAGGGAGTAGATTCCCTTATATTCTGTGTCATTGCCTCTGCTTCAGACCCCTTGGCCCCTCAATGCAGCCTTGACCCATTTATTTGAGTAACCTGAAAGACCACCAGCTTTAGAGGAATGCAAAGCAGGAGAAGGCAAGATGCTCTGATACCTGGCTTCCTAGCAGACGCAGGGCTGACCAAATGTGTCGTCAAACCTACTACAGACCTTCCTAGAGGAACTGGTGGGGCCCTTAGACTTTTGGCACAAAACGTAATGCCTTTTATGGAAATTGTTGTTCACTCACTAAGTCGTATCTGACTCTTTGTGACCCCATGGACGGCAGCATGCCAGGCTTCCCTGTCCCTCACTATCTCCTGGAGTTTGCTCAAACACATGTCCACTGAGTCAGTGATGCCATCCAACCATCTCATCCTCTGTCACCCCCCTTTCCGCCTGCCCTCAGTCTTTCCCAGCATCAGGGTCTTTTTCATTGCTCATCACATCAGGTGGTCAAAGTATAGGAGATTCAGCACAATGTTTTTTTCTAAAATATCTCTTCATTGCTACAGGATCCCGGAACAGATGGTGGGACACTGCATGTCCTTATGATCTAACTGATTCTGTCATGAAGTGTGGCTTCCAGAACAGCACTGGGTCAAAGGGAAATGACATTGGAGAGCTTGAGCATTAGCAGGCCTTGAAAGTCAATTAAAATTGCACAAACATTAAACCTAATTAACAGAAGGTCAGGCATGGTCTGCCAGGAACAGCCCAGTATAGATCTTTGCAGAATGACATCTCCGCTCAGGTTTGTTCCTGTTGATGTGTAGTCGAGGGAGTTTCTCTCTGGGGTGGAAATCAAGCAGTTCATGTAATGTCTCATTTTTATTGGAAGGAGCTATGGCCGCAGGTGTAGACCTTAACTGATCCATGGGAAGGCGAGGGAGTTTGGCTGCTCAGGGACTTGGAATAAGATTGGAGGCCTGGTGACAAGGGGTCTGGAGCAGAGGCACTTCTCCAGAATCTACTTCTTATAAGTGCTCCCCAAAAGTTTTCGGTAACCAGGTAGCGGCGATGACCTACCTGTGATGATCAGTTACCCTCTCCCCACACTACCTTGGTTTTCCACCAGCAAGCTGGCCGTGGTGTCATGGATGAAGATGAATAATAGCCTGGGCTTTCTTTCACAAAGCTGATCTGTCAGCCTGCCATGGGCTTCTCCGGCCAAGAGCTGACAGGGCTGAGTGTCAGAGACAGTGTCATTCCCTGGGGAGTGAGAAATGAAGTATTGCCCACAGTATCAGAAAACAAAGGATGTAAGAGCCACCAGTGATTGCTGCCACCCCCACGGGGAGCCCCGAGGGAACTCAGGATGGAAACGAGGAATGCTGGCCATCCAGTCGTCATCACACTGAATCCACCACCAACCCCCAGCCACTGGGTGGCCTGCAGAGGCTCAGGATGAGAAAGCATGGGGTTTTGGCCCCAGATAGCTGAGGTGCAGATCAAAGGACTGGTTTTAGTGAGCCCAGACTCTTGCATCTTCCCATACAGGGGAAAGCACTGACTTCCTTAACCTGAGATGCCCGGCTTCCTTTAATTAACAATAAGCTTTTGATGTTCAGACTGCCTGCCCCTTGTTGTAAAACTTCTATATAACCTGGAAACCCCTTCAAGGGGGAGAAGTTAACAGTTAACCGTGGTACGCTGCCCACAAGCACACAGACCCCAGACCAGCTGGAACCTGAAGGTCGATGATGCTGACTCATCCTTACCTCACCATCAGCCAATCAGAAGAATGCTCACATGTCCTCTTTGGAGCATTACTATAAAACCCCACACTCAGCCCTCTGGTGGGGACACACCGTTTTCAGGGCTTTAGTCCCCTGTGACCCCCTTTGTCTGATAAAGCAATAAAGCTGTATTTTCTATTTCTCCCAAATCTCTGTCTCCAAGATTTACTTCTGTGTTGGGGTGCAGAGGCGAGATTTGACTTCAGCATCCCTGTGGGGTTATGTGGTCTTCCCTTCCTACCCAGACATCCACATGCAGCTGGATGTTTAAAATGCTGGAATAGTCTATTGAGTACCCAGACTAGACATCCATCAGGGGGCATTACTGAAGCAGGAGTAATGTGAGAGTGGGTGATACCCTGTAGAATGCAGTGTTTGCTTTGAAATGGTGACTGATATTTGGTGCTATTTCCCCAAAGGCAAAAATACACGTACCCCAGACCCTTGGAGGTAGGGCTGGGTCCTTTTGTTATTACCCATAATGACCATTGCACAAAATTGCTTCCTGCTCCCCCAACTTTCAGGTTTCCTTGTTTAAAGGTTTTCATTCCCAGGTAAGAAATGCTGCAACTCAGTTATCCTCAGGGACAGCTCTTAGAACTGCTGAGCCAGTGGCAAAGGCTAACGGAAAATTCAATCGACTGACCGAAACAGGACCCCAAGGGGCTCAAGTCTGCTGACAGTAAAGGTTTGATTGATCAGGTAAATAGCTGCAGTATTTTCTGAGTGGAGAAAAGGAAGTCATTTGTAAATAATTATATAAATAGAAATAATATCTATGGCTTTCTGCTCACTTGCATGAGTGAGCACCTTAGCGATGGCCAATATTTCTTTCCTATTCTGTAAAGGTGGCTTAGCCAAGTCCTTTTTCCGTTGCTTACCTTTCTCTTTTTAGTTTACACATGCTGTGTTGGCCATGGCCAGCGTCTCAGCCTCCGGTTGCAGAAGGGGAGACTGTGACTGCTGAGGACATGGTCCTATGACAGGCGTGCTGATGGACAAGATTGTGGATCTCTCCTCTTGTGCAGAGAAGATGGAGTTACTTTTCATTTATATGAAGAATAAACCCATTATGTTGGGCAGGAGCTTTCTTGTCCTTCCAGTGGCTGAGAAGATTCACTGTGGGGTTGTGGGCACAGGTCCAGGGCTGCCGGAATGGGTTGCTATGGCACATTTCAGGGCGCCGCTCTCAATGTCCATTCTGAACCCCAGCTGTGCCTTCCCAGGGGGCTGAGACTGGGACGGCGTTTCTCTGCCTCCTCTCCAGTTACGGTCTGGGTGAAACTGGCTTCTGAGAAGCAGCTGTCTTCCCAGGACCGCTGCCAGGCAGAAGGGCAGAGAGCTTGCCTTGCCGCCGCCGTGGCCACGTCAGCTGACACTCGGGACCACGATGCGGGCTTCTGCAGCCCTGGTCCACTGTCTAGACGCTCACTTCCTGCTCCTGCAGGGTGAGTCTTCTGGTGCCTGGAACACGCGAAGGCCACAGGTTCCTGAAGGCACCGATTCCATCGCAATTCCCCCAGTCCTCTTTGTAGCAGAACTGCAAGACAGAAAGGACTTTGAGTTATTCCCGGGGCCCAGGCAGTGTACAGACCCCTTCTCCTTTTGACCCTCCTGGAAGCACACGATCCGTTGCACTAAATCCCTTTTTGTTTAAAATACCTAGTGATTCTTGGGCACTTCCTGGTGGTCCAGTGACTAAGACTCCATACTCCCAACGCAGGGGGCCCGGGTTTAGTCCTTGGTCAGGGATATGGATCTTCCCCGGTGGCTCAGCAGTTAAAGAATCTGCCTGCAAGGCAGGAGGTGTGGATTTGATCCTTGGGTTGGGAAGATCCCCTAGAGGAAGAAATAACAACTTACTCCAGTACTTTTGCTTGAGAAATCCCAGGACAGAAGAGCCTGGTAGACTACAGTCCACAGGGTCGCAAAGAGTCGGACACAGCTGAGTGAGCATGCACGCGTTTATCATGCATGCAGGGAAATAGATCCCGCGTGCTCAATGACAACATCCCGAGTGCCTCAACTAAGACCCAGTGCAACCATATACGCGGTTCTCAGTTGCTAAGTCATGTCCAGCTTTCTGTGACCCCTTGGGCTGTATAGCCCTCCAGGCTCCTCTGTCCATGGGATTTCCCAGGCAAGAGTACTGGGGCGGGACACCATTTCCTCCTCCAGGGGATCCTCCTGACTCAGGGATGGAAATTGTGTCTCCTGCTTTTGCAAGTGGATTCTTTACCACTCAGCCACCTGGGAAGCCGCAACCATATATATAAATAAAAGTGAATATATTTAAAAGAAATACCAAGTGGTTCTTGTGTCTGGTTTGTTAGCATGAGGGTTGACTTTGGAGGCAGAAGTGCAAAGGGCACCTGGACTCCTAAATCCTCAGCTTGTTTCTCAGCCATCTTTCTCGTTTTCCTCAAAGATCCCTCGTTCCCTCACCAACTCGCAATTCTCTCCCGCTCCTGCAGGCTCCATCATCACACGTTTACACCCAGATTACTGCCGACTCACACAGCCTCAGACATCTCTTTCCACTCGTCTTTGACAGCATTGACGCATTTGTTCTCTTAAGGCAGATTTTTTTTTTTTTTTCAATTATTCTTGTTCCCCAAGAATTCTGTCGCTAAGGTCAGCTACAAGACAAAGTCCAGGTGTCATAGGACTGCTCCCTCCCTCCCTCTCCCCACACGTTTCCCACACCTCCTTGAAGCTTTATTACCAGTTGGTACTTTTAATCCCCGCTGGGGCTCCCAGCCACGCCTGGTGCCTGCATGCCGCACAACTCCTTCACGGCCGGAGTGCTGCCCGCCCATAACTTCATCCATCCAAACGCCGCCACCTTTGATCTCCCGGCCAAGCCCATCTCTGCCACGAGGAATCCCTAATTTACCTAGCTCGGGGGAATTGCTCTGTCCCGTAACTCCCACGGGACTTAGAATGCAGCTGGGCCGTGCCCTCCAGCCCACAGCGCGCTGTGTTGCTCTTGTTTTATCCTGGGCCTGTCTACCCTCTAACTGGAGGGCCCTCCCGCTTAGAATTTGTGTTATCACCACCTTCCAAAAAGCACATCACAAGCCATTCATAAGATGGGCTTTAATCCTTAGTGACTTCACTGACCTCAACACTGAAAGATAATGGATCGGGAACTCTGATGCCTGCCGTCAAACTTGGAAGGTGGTGTTAAATGCTTTCTTTGTGTTCTAATAGCAACCCGGGCATGAATTGCGTGTGTGCTTAAAACATTTTTTTTGTGTGTGTTTTAGATTTTCTGCCCCCAAATGGAGGTACGTATATTGACTCACTTAACAGGAATCCTGTGAAATGCCCATGTTACTTGTGAAGTATCTTGTTTCTCATTGATAAGTAGCAACATGAAGAGAATGGTGTCATTTACTTTATGAAGTGTATTTAAGTCATAGGTCCGAAATTTGAGAAAAGTTAAAGTGTTCCAACAAATTTCAAACTTGACAGATATGATCCATTGTCTTTGAACCACGTGGTACTAATTTGGCAAAGAAAAAGGGGAAAAAAAAAGATTCCTTATTGTTGCCAGCGTATATGTTTTCAACTCCCTTATCCAAAAGTCTCTCTCTCGTTCTTTTTGAGGGGAATTCCTTTTTCACACTAGGTTTGGTGAAACTCACATTTGTTACAGGAGTAGATTGCATGATTTCCTCATCTAAACATCTCCCCAGAAAAGTGAGGGTCCATGTTGGAAACAGCACGTTCGCCCCACTTTGGTCTGCTGATCAAGCATGGACTGAGCCCATCTGCTCCAGGCTGGGCCCTGCTCTGGGGTGTGGGGGTGGCTGCGGGGCGCTGGGATGCTCTGTCCCCAGCACCTCACCAACAGAACAGGGAGGTGTAGCGTTGCGGGGTGGGGCAGAGATTTTTACTAGATATTCAGGAAGAGGAGATAAGCTTAGAATTCAGGGCTGGATGTTAAGAAAGGATTTTACCAAGAACAGAACCATTTGGGCCAGCACATCTCCAGGGGAGAAAACAGCTTTGGCCAAGTCACTGGGTATGAAAGGATTGGCTTTCTGAGCGGAGATGAGTGATAGCACATGGCGGAGGGAAGGCTGGTAGGGCCAAGGGAAGGAAGACAGAGCAAGAGGTGGGTGGTGGGGTGCTCAAGTTACCAAAAACTGGTCTGGGCCCCAAGGATGTTGTGTTGTTGAGAGTCAGGGAGGAGAAGGGTTTTGTCTAACTTGCTGGACTTCCAAGGAGGACTTTCTCAGGTGGATTTCTTTTCTCCTCTGCAGGACAGACATAAAAGCACACACAACGTCATGGAAGCTTAATGCCGAGTGGCACACACCTCAGCACACATCAGATGTACGCATTGTGCAAACCCTGCAGAGTCAACAGCAACCACTATGGAAGCTTCTTAGGAGTGCCAGGGGCCAGCGTGGGGTCATGCAAAGACTCGCAGCCTTAGCACGACGAGGCCACTCACTGAGACGCCTTGGCTGGACGCTTGAGCTCTGAGAGAAGACCTTTCTTCACGCTTCTCTAAGGCGGGGCAATGAGACTTCCCTTTGATCCATGGTGTAGGTGCATGCGTAAGACCTGACCAACAAGTGGATGCTTAGTATGTGGTAGATGCTATAATATGGAGATACTGCATGTTCACAGATTCAGAACTTGGTAATTTCTCTCTACTCCTCCGCCACACAGGTGAGTTCTCATTGGGAGCAGGTCTACCTGGTTAACAAAATGCTTGTTTTGTTAACCAAATAAAATTCAAATAAAACTCTTTGAGTTTTATTTGAATTTTGCTAAAAAGCCTCCCACTTTGCCTTCATCTGGAATTCACCCCGGTGTTGGGCTGACCTGCTCACTCCTCGGAGCAGAAAGGCACCCAGAAGGGCATCCAGCTCTGTGCTCCTCCCTTCCAACACAAGCGGCTGTCACATAAGGAATTCCTCCCCCTTCTCATGCCCTTGTCTGCACTTCCTGTCGTTTTCACAGCCCCTTGAAAGCCGTCCGCCTGTGGGTTTTGGAAATCATGCAGAGAGAATGTTCTCCCCTGACATCTGACTTTGCTGCCAAAGCCCCAGGGGCCTGCCTCCTGCCTTCACCTGCTCTGACTCTGTGTCGAGGAGTGCCTTCTGGGTTTTCTGTCTTGTGGGGCTCCTCAAAAGCACGTTCTGCTTGAATCTGGTTCATTTGGAAATTCATGGTGAGCTGAGTGTTGGGAACCCAAATTGCTTTTGGGAATGCATACCCACAGGACTGACTGTGTACCTTACATCAGTTTACCACCCCACAGTCTCCATCAGCCTGACTTCTTCTCCAGATAGGAGTAAGCTTGCAAATAACTTCACTGCTAATCTCAGGAATTTCCCCAATATTAATTTAAATGAACATTCATGTGCCAAATTTGCAGGGGATAGTAGTGGATGACTATATGTCCTCAAGACTCACTGAGTCTGCTTCATCTAAGATATTTTATCATGGACTTTAAGCCATCCCAATCCCACCCCCATCTGCTTTGAAAGGTCAGCCTTAATCCAGACACCAGAAATCTCATAAATGTCCCAACTTTGCCCCACCCCCATCCAAGACAAGTCCAAGACCTTCAAGATGATATGGAGCAGCACCCTGTGGTCCTTCCCACTCCCCTGTCCTCTGCCTGCCTTTTGTCTGCGGGAAAACTTTAGCCAAAGAACAACTATAATGTGAGTGAGTCACTCAGCCGTGGCCCACAGACCCCATGGACTGTAGCCCCCCAGGCTCCTCTGTCCATGGGATTCTCCAGGCAAGAACACTAGAGTGGGTAACTCTTCCCTTCTCTAGGGATTCCTCCCTACCCAGGCACACAGCATGGGTCTCCTGCATTGCAGGCAGATTCTTTACCATCTGAGTCACCAGGGAAGCCTACTATTAAGAGACATTTCCAAGTATAAAGACAGATCAACTTAAAAAGTATCAGCCGATACATGCTTGGTTTTTATCTTACAATCTATAGACAATACATTATAATAGGTAAAGAATCCATACGCCTTTTCCAAAGGAATACCTGAGACAGAAGCAGCAATAAAGTTATAAATGACAATCATCAATCAGATGAAATAATTTAGATGAAGCTTATCTCTCTTGAAGAGACGGGAACCGGGCAAGTGGTCAGGAAGGAAATACAAAGTGCTTTTAACTTTGTATGAAAAATAATGTTCAGTTCCATGTTGCTGAACATGGTTCTGTTTTTGCCAAATAGGTCCTTTATTTCAAATTACTGTCTGAATGCTTTATTAAAATTCCGCTCCTGGCAGAAAATGCAGAAACAGAGGAAAACAGTCAAAGGAGACCAAATAGCAATAGCTTACTCATTAAGCAAAGTCAAACACCTGTAATTCCTCCTCAAGAGCTGGATAATATTCTGGGCCACATCCTGTGAGCTGTCTTACAGATACTGAAACCCCCACCAAGTGGAGAAATTAACTCCATGATGACCACACTGCAGCCGTGATAGGAGGTGCCACAGTTCTGAGAACTGGCCTCAGAGAAACTGGAACAGACCAACTCTGGAACTGAAGATAAACTGTACCTAAAACGATCAAGATGATGATGGTCAGACCACAGATGACTAACTTCAAGATGACCCTCAGAGCTGACTGTGCTGTTTCTGCAAGCAGCCCCCTCACTGCATCTACAAAAGCTCTAGCCTACTTCTTAGATATCATTTATAACTATTATCATGTCTGAGACACACTTGAGAAACCAGGTGATATGTGGAAGAGGATATAAAGCACAGAAAATGTGAGCTAATGCCTTGGGGTTGACCCAGTAGAATCTTGCAAAGGGCCACTGTCTTTAGACTGATGCCCAATCAAGGCTAAAGTCCTATTTGAGGAAAGTCCTGCGATCCTCACTGGTGTGGGGACAGAAGAGGCATACTGCCTTCACGGCTGACTTTCATAAGCCACACTGCCTTCATCCTGCGGGGAAGTCGGGCTTTGGACTACAATCTGCCCTTCCCCGCCAGCATCCAAAATAAAGCAAATTTCCCTTTCCAGTAACTTGCCGCCTTGTTGGCTTGTGAACTGCGACCAGCCGGACCCCATTTCCAGTTACGCAAGTATAGTCCTCCTGCTCCTTGGCAAGCCGCGAGCTCAGCCTTGCTCTGCCAACAGCCCGCACTGGCGGGACTTTCAAGGAGCTGGAGTTCAGCTGCTCGGATGCCCCGGTGCCCAGGTCCATCTGGTCGCCTCACTGCTCGGGGCTCTGTGTGGAAGAGGTGTGTCTCCAAGGACCGCCAGGGCCCGCTGGCAGGGTCGTTGCACCACGTACGAACTCCATCGCTTACCCGCATCGTCATCCTCCACGAAGCTCCCGGTCCCTGGCTGTTGTGTTGGTGTGAAGTGCTGAATCATGGCTCCTAGAGTTATCCATCTCCCATCCTTGTTACTTTGCGTGGCAAAATGGACTTTGCAGATGTGATAAGGCTGAGGATTTGGGGTGGGAAGATTTTCCTGGATTACCCAGGAGGGCCCTAGTAGTAATCTCAGGCATTCTTATAAGAGGGAGGTTTGCTAGAGAGGGGAAAGCAGGCAGAATGAAGGCAGAGTGACTTCCTGGAGTCAGCGTGAAGGCAGTCTCCCTCTTCTGTCCCCATGCCAGTGAGCATGGTGGGACTTCCCCCAAATAGGGCCTTAGCCTTGATTGGCCATCAGTCTGACGACAGTGGCCCTTTGCAAGACTCTGCTGGGCCAATCACAAAGCTTTAGCTCACGTTTTCTGTGCTTGACAGCCTCTTCCAAGTATCACCTGGTTTCTCAAATGTGTCTCAAACACAGCAGTAGTTATAAATGATCTCTGAGGATGCATGGAATCATGGGATTTTATAGCTATATTTTTTTCTATCACAAAGTTCTCATCAGGTGGCCAAAGAATTGGAGTTTCAGCTTAAGCATCAGTCCTTCCAATGAATATCCCTTTAGGATGGACAGGTTGGATCTCCTTGCAGTCCAAGGGACTCTCAAGAGTCCCAACGCCACAGTTCAAGGGCATCAGTTCTTTGGCGCTCAGCTTTCTTTATAAACCTCTTACAAAGGTTATTCGGTTCATGTATTCACAAAGGAGAGGAAGCTGCCTGTATCAGTCATCGCTTGCTGGTTAAAGACTCACCTCAGTCGGGGTTTTGTTTATTTTCAAAGGTGTCCCTTTCTCTCTCAGCCGCACCCCACAGCTCTACCCAGTGGAAATAAGGAGTGAAAACCACCTGGTTTCGGTGCATCTGCAGAACTCGGCTCTCTTTAAATCAGATGACAGTCTCAGGGAGAGAGTCACGCGCACTCACAGATTAGGCAGAAACTGTATACTCCCAGAATAAACTGCTGGAGGGTGGGAGAAGATTTATTAGGCTTCAAGGAAAAAAAGGGAAAATTACGTTATCAAGTGAAGGATCGCAACCCACAAAAAATTGGAGAACGCAGGACAGGGCCAGCCTCCTCCCCGGGGAGCAGCAGGGCTGGCTGACCCTTTGGATTTCCACGGTCACACATCCTGGACCTTGAGAAGGCTTCACAAGGAGGAAATTCTGGGGGTACTTTTGGGGCTCAGAACTTGGAAAGAGGTTTACCTAAACTCTCTTCCCTGAGGTCTGTGATCATTCCAAAGTAACAGAAGAAAGTTGTCAAGCCAAGGGAACAATTTCAACAGGCACGTCAGTGTTCAGGGTGGACACCATTCATTGCGAAATCGCAGGGACAGATGTGTGATGGAGAATCGGAGGACCAGAGCCCTGGAAAACTGTAGGAGGCTGCTGGTTAGCGTGCTGATTTCAGGGATGAAGAACCTGTAGTCAGTGACAGAGCCAGGGCTGGCGGCCAGGTTTGGGATGCACAGGCCTGTGTGCCCCCATCTCGCTGGGCCTGAGGCTCTCAGGCTGATTCAGTGAGTGGATGGACAAGGCTGGCCTGAGGGAAAGCGACAGGGCCTTTGTCTGTTCCATCTGTGTCCCTTCCCTGGGCTGCTCAGAGGTCCACCTTTCTAAGGAGCGGCCCTGCAGATCAGCACCTGAACTGTCTGCTCCTCAGCTGAGCGAGAGGCAGGCCGCCCGATTTAATCAAGAGCTTCCTGGGCCAGGTTCATGGCTCATAAGGGGTCAACGTGCTCTCTGTACAGACACATGCATTATAACAGCTTTAACTGTGTCCTAGAGACAGGACTCCTTAGTGAAGGAACCTCAGGCATCATCACACCACAAAGGAAGTCAATTGATATAGAAATCAACTGACAAAAGATATAGAATGATAAATACTATAATATGTACATGCGGCTTCCCAGGTGGCTTAGTGGCAAAGAACTTGCCTGCCAGGGCATGAGACACAGAAGACCCAGGTTCAATCCTTGAGTCGGGAAGACCCCCTGGAGAAGGGGGTGGCTATCCACTCCAGTATTGCCTGGAGAATCCCATGGACAGAGGAGCCTGATGGGCTACAGTCCATGGGGTTACAAAGAGTCAGACACGACTGACTATGTACACACACACACACCCCCACATATTCACTCATATGCTACTTTCTACAGACCCATATAATGAATCTATTCTGTCCGTGGGAAACATGAGAGACAATAGTCTATAAATATATAAATATCTCATTAATACATTTATATTTCCTAACCATATGATGATTCAAGTGTATTTTTATAAATATTTTTTTTCACTTAGCAACAAGTTCTAAATATAAATGTGGGTCTAGACCTGCAATATCATAGTTTTTCCTTACACTTGCAAAGTATTGCACTTCGATTCAGCCTCATCCCCGCAGTTGGACAGTTTGGTTAGGGTTTCTCAGGCTCTGCACTGCTGGCATTTTGGGCTGGGACTGTCTTGGGTGTGGTAGGACATCGAACAGATCTCTGGTCTCAGGCCACTAGAGGCCAGTAGCGGCCCCTTTTAGTTGTGACAATTAAAACTGTCTTCAGACATGGCCCCAAATCTGTTAGAGGCAGACTCACCCTGGACAGAGAACCAGTGATGTATGTTTGTTTTTTTATCTTCCACCAGCTCTCATTACACAAAGTTGCCTGAACTTCCTTATAGCTGTCTTCCCACCTCTATCCAATTCTATCCAGAGGGTAAATTCCTCAATGCTAAATTACTGTCTCAGAGCAGAAACATCCATCTGAGAACTTTAATATCCTTTTGCCAAATTTCTGTCAAAGTATCATTTTTTTTTTTAAGTTGAAAGCACAACTCTCAGACAAACACCCAGCGAACCTGTGTCAAAGGTCTCTTTGTCTCATTTACTGAGGCAACCAGCAGGACGGGGAGGCTGGTTCAGAAGGAAGTGAAGCAACGGCGCCCCGAAGCATCTCAAGGACACTGGAGAGGGGGGTTATCAGTCATGCATACAAGTAAGCTCTAACCTTGGGCTGTAATCCTTTCCAAGGATTTCCAATCCTTTGTGTGCATGTGGACCATTCCAAGGCTGTGAAATACCATAATCAACAGATTGTGCATGCCAGGTCAGTTCAGTCGTGTCCTACTCTCTGCGACCCTCGGGACTGTGGCCCTCCAGGCTCCTCTGTCCACGGGATTCTGCAGGCAAGGATACTGGAGTAGTGCCATTTCCTCCTCCAGGGGATCTTCCCCACCCAGGGATCGAACCTGTGTCTTCTACAGCTCCTGCAATGGTGGATCCTTCACCACTGAGCCACGGGGAAGCCCCAATCAACAGGTACTAGTAGGCAAACCAAAGGTGCTTTCTCCTAAAGAATCAGGTGGATCTTAGACGATTACTGGCCAAAGTAATCCTTTAACTATTCCTGGTTTCTGATTGTCCTGCTCCTGACATTGCCTTCGCGCAGGTTTGTAAAACGCACTCTCATCTCAGTTGACCCAGCTCCCATAACTGTAACCAGCATGAGTAGGTGGGTTCTCAATCTTTTTTTTTTTTTTTTTACTATATTCAATCATATGGACATCTCATTACTTTCCCCCCCTTTATTTCACTACCTTTGAGGTCACATACTGGCCATTCATGATCTAATTTATTTGTCTGTTCAGGTCCTTTGTCCATTTTCCTTTAGAGAAGTCAACTTTTTCTCATTCTTTTGCAGTCCATCCATCTCTTTAGAATACCAATCATGTGTCTCTTAAAATGCTAGAGATATTTTTCTAAATGTTCCTTTGCCTTTTTGTTTAGTTTCTCCTTATTGTAGAAATGTCTGTAGGGGCTTCCCTGGTGGTTCAGTGGTAAAGAATCCGCCTGCCAGTGAAGGAGATGCAAGTTCGATCTCTGATCCAGGAAGACCCCACAGGCCTCAGAGCAACTAACCCCGTGTGACGCAACTACTGAGCCTGTTCTCTAGAGCTGAGAGCTGCAGCTACTGAAGCCCACGCGCCCTGGAGTCTGTGTTCCCCTGCAGTGAAAGCCCACGCCCTGCAACTAGAGAGTAGCCCCTGCTCCATGCAACTAGAGAAAAGCCCTGGCAGGAACCAAGACCCAGCACAGCCAAAAATAAAGAAATTTAAAAAAAAATTTAAAGAAATGTATGTATAATTGGATTGATCAGTATTTTTCTTATGATTTAACTCTGGGATTATGTTGAAACATCCTCTCTTAAACATGGATAAAATACAGTTACCCTTAGTACCCACTGGCTCTGCATCTGTGGATTCAACCAACAGTGAATCAAAAATATTTGGGACAGATAGTCCAGAAAGCTCCTAAAAGCATAACTTGAATTTGCCACACATGCCTTGCAACGCCTCACATAGCATTTGGTTGTATTTGCAATGATTTTCATGGAATTTACATTGCATTAAGTAACACAAGTAACCCAGAAACGATTTAAAGTATAGGGGTGTATATGTCTGAAAGATAAAGTGTTAGTCACGCAGTCATGTCCTACTCTTTGCAACCTCGTGAACTGCAGCCTGCCAGGCTCCCCTGTGCATGGAATTTTCCAGGCCAGAATGCTGGAGTGGGTTGCCACTCCCTTCTCCAGGGGATCTTCCCCATCCAGGGTCCCCTGCATTGCAGGCAGATTCTTTACCATCTGAGCCACCAGGGCATATGCTTAGGTTATATACAAATACTGTGCCAATTTTATATAAAAGACTTGAACATCAGTGAAGTTTACTAGCAAGAAAAAATAGTACAAGAATAAGATTATGGCTCATCTGACTCCCTTTCATAAGGACTGTCATAATTATCATCGTAAGTATTCTCACAATTATCCTCAGAAGGATTTGCATGGGATGGGGAGTGTCCTGGAACCAGTAATCAAAGGGCATAGTGGGACAGCTGTATTTAACTACACTTTCTTTCAAAAATCTAGCAGTTATTATTTTATATTTAAATTTGTATTCTACTTACAGTTCATTTTAAAATAGAATGAGAGTTGGAGATATAAGATTTCTTCCCCAAAGAGTTAGCCAGATTTCTTGACTCCAGTTCAGCTCAGTCCCTCAGTCGTGTCCGACTCCTTGTGACCCCATGGACTGCAGCACGCCAGGCCTCCCTGTCCATCACCAACTCCTGGAGCTTTCTCAAACTCATGTCCATCACGTCGGTGATGCCATCCAAACATCTCGTCCTCTGTCATCCCTTTCTTGACTCTAGAAACTTTAACAATTCATTTTTTTTTTTTTTAAGTTCTATTGCTCATATGTGAAGCCCCCGTACAGGAGGGCTTGTTTCTGGACTGTCTGTTCTGGCCTCTAGATCTGCCTGTGTCTTGGCCCCAGACCATAAAACAAATCACTGTTAATATATAATAGACTTCTTTATCTGACAGAAAAGGTCTCATTTTAAACATCACAACATTTATTTGCAAATGATAGAGTGTCTACTTGTATGGGATTTAGGTAAGTAAAAAAGCATTCTTTATTTTTTTTTCTAAGGACAGTGATTTTTCATTTTCTTATCAAGCTATTTTCCTATTAAAAAGATATTTTCTCTTCTTAGTGAAATTTCTTCCTGTGCAATATAAGGCAATGAACCCTGTCTTAAATATTCTTACCAAAGCTCCCTTCCCTATGCCTTACTGTCTGAGAATGTTTAGGCTTAAGGTCATGGTGTGATCAGTCACTCAGTCATGTCTGGCTCTTTGCAACCTTATGAACTGTAGCCTGGCCAGACCCCTCCGCCCATGAGATTCTCTAGGCAAGGATACTGGAGTGGGTTGCTGTGCCTTTTCCAGAGGATCTTCTTGACTCAGGGATCGAACACAGATCTCCTGAATTGCAAGCAGGTTCTTTATTTTCTGAGCCACCAAGCTTTAAGATCAGGGTGGGATGTCCAAAATCTGGCCAAGTGAAGGCCCCTGGGCAAAGGAAGGTGCAGACCCTCACACGCCCATGATCACAAACAGCACGACCAGACTGCACACAGCACAGAGTCTGTGAATCTTTGTTTATTGCTTATTTGCCTTTATTAATCTCTGAACCAGTTTTCTTCACACTGGGCTCCTCCCCCTCCCCCCTCATTTTTCAGAGTGGCTGGAGGAAAGGGCTTTCTGGAGCAGAAGGGTTGGAAGATGCCTGGTTAAATAAACTACTTTGGGCAAATTCCTTCATAGCCAGACTTTTCAGGGCTTTTAATCTGTGAACATTCTGTGACTCTCCGAGAGCAAGATGGTCAGCAGCATTGGCACCTTCCCCAAGCGACAGCCATTAGCATGCCAGTGAACACCAGCTTTCTAAGCTCTGCAGCCCAGGCAAGCCTAGTCCCCCAATACGATAATTTTTCAAGCAAAACGGTAAAAAAAAAAAAAGAAAAGAAAAAGAAATGATATCTCCAAGAGTGAAAATGAAAACAAGTGTAATTAACGATGCTCATTGACAAGAAGGCAACAGGATCCATTCTATCTTGGAGGCAGTTTCCAGTCTTCTGAGCGAGCTCTGTGCATTCTCTGGGCGGCCCCCGCCTCTCCCCCAAGGGGGCTGGAGGACAGGAGCCGTCATCCTTCTCTGCTGAGGTCGTTGACGTCCTGCAGCTGTGCGGTGGGGGCCTGCTCAGGAGCCGGCATCTGAACATCACCCAGCAGATTCCGTCAGTTTTCCTTTGCTGTGTAAAGTCATCAAAAGCTGCTGGAAAGAAAGCAAAAATGTAGTCACTCAGTTGTGTCCAACTCTGTGACCCCATGGACTGTAACCCACCAGGCTCCTCTGTCCATGGGATTCTCTGGGCAAGAATACCAGAGTGGGTTGCCATTTCCTATTCCAGGGGATCTTCTCCACCCAGGGATTGAACCCAGCTCTCCTGCATTGCAGGCAGATTCTTTACTGTCTTAGCTCATAATCTTGCAGGTCAGAAGGCCATTCTCTGCTCAGGGTCCGACCTGGTGAAACTGGGCTGTTGGCTGGGCTTCCTTACTTTCCGGAGGCTCAGGGAAGATTATGCTTCCAAGTCATGCAGGCTGTTGGTGGAATTCGCTTCCTTACGGTTGTAGGACTGAGGACTCTGGGTCCCAGAAGCCACCCACACTCCCTGCTTTCTGAAGTCCCCGTCCATCTTTAAAGCCAGCAGCAGACGGACCCCCTCATTCGAGTCCCCTGATGCTTCCAATCTCTTTCTTCAGGAAGAAACTTATCCCTTGTATGGGCTCACCTGATTAGGTCAGGCTCACCCTGGATACTCTCCAGATCTTGAAGTCAATTTATTTTGGACCTGAATTCCATCAACAAGAGCCAAGCACAGCAGCACTTAGGTTACTGTTTGAGTAACTTACAGTCTATGTGTATACCACAGGGCTGCGGGGCTGTGGTGGGAAACTGGGGACTGTTTCAGAACTACCTCCACACTCATTGCCTTTTATTGGGGGTACCAAGACTTTGGGCTTCCCAGGTGGCTCAGTGGTAAAGAATCCACCTGCCAATGCAGTAAACGTCGAAGACATGGGTTTGATCCCTGGGTCAGGAGGATCCCTGGAGAAAGAAATGGCAACCTACTCCAGTATTCTTGCCTGGGAAATCCCATGAACAGAGAAGCCCTCGGTGACAGTCCCTGGGGTCACAAAGAGCCAGACACAACTGAGCATGCACACACATGCATACACCTGGATTGCACTGGCTTTACACATTTTCTGTGCTACTGAGATGTCCCATGTGTGACCAGGAAGATAAAAATGAGTCAGGAGAGACTTGGCTGCCTGTGTGTGTGCTGAGTTCTGTCCGACTCTTTGCAACCCCATGGACTGTAGCCCACCTGGCTCCTCTGTCCATGGGATTCTCCAGGCAAGAATACTGGAGTGGGTGCCATGCTCTCCTCCAGGGGATCTTCCCAACCCAGGGATCAAGCCCAGGGCTCCAGCATTGGCAGGCAGATTCTTTACCACTGAGCCACCTGGGAAGCCTTTGCTCTTGGCTAGGGGTAGTAGAACGCATAGGAAACCCAGAGAGCTGCCCAAGAGGCTGATGCTGACAACCCGGCAGTGTTCTGCCCGTGTCTGGCAGGGTTGCTTTCCCCACAGCTGTTTGGCCTTGTTGTGCTGGGGATGGAAAGAATCTGTGTAGGGGTCCTGAGGTTGCCTTTTCTCTGAATGCTTTAATAAGAGTCTGTTTTAAGCTTCCCTGTTATTTGTGGTTGATGAAAATGCTCACTATATCGGGGCCAATGAAATAATTCACAGCCACGGCACTGATGTCCTTTATGGGGGGCTGGTGCAATTCACATTTTGTTTGCCCTCAGAGATGCTTGGAAAGAAAGCACCCATCCCAACCCCCCAAACGGAGACCTGCTAACACAAGAAGCATCCCACGCTCCACCCACTTTTCTCCCCAGGCTACAACCGGATCTCTTTTTCTGAGTTCTGGATCTCAAGTTTGTGAAAGTCACTTGGTAAAGTTTTCACAAAATCTAGCAAGTGAAAGCTTTTAGTCAAACCAGGCTCCCTGGGGTTGGTGATCAGCTGGTTGCAGCTCCCCACTTTCAGCCAGTGTTGGGGGGGGGGAGTGCTGACCCCAGAGGATGCTACAGCACTATCCCCGCTCCCTTCGCCTTCATACCAAGCTCCTCTCTGCAGGAACCACCAGCTTCCTCGTCGGCTGGAGGAAGCTGCCGTTTCCCACTTCAGCATGAGACAAGCTGGGCTCCTGTGGGGCAGACGAGATAAGCCCGGCTTCACGGTGTCCTCGCTCCGGAGCTCCCGTCCTGGCCAGCCCCTCCGCTCTGATGCCATTGGTACCACGAGACTGGAGACTGGGATCGGGCTCTTCCACTCAAGCAGGGCTCACTGATGTCATTGAGCTGCCTGGTTTTAACTTTCCACCACCTCCCAGCTGTCTGTTTAGGAGTGCTGAAAGTCAAGCTCATTCATTCTTTCCACCATTTACTGGTGACTGAAGCAATTTCATGATCATCTTATGAGGAGGAGAAAGGAATACAGATTGGGAAGAACTGCAGGGTGATGAGAAAGAGGGATTCTAAGCTGGAAGAGAAACGCAAGCTAATAAAAGTGGAACTGAAAACATCAGCTTGTACAATCGCCCTGGTGCTGGGCTTGCTTAATGGGGCGGGGTGGGAAATCTAAATTTATCTCATTGCTGAGAGTCCATGAGAAATACAGTTTAGGGAAAGCTGGGGGGCATTCCAGGATTTCTCAACAACTTTATCTAGCAGTTTGAAATGTGGGGAGCAGAGTGCGGGGGTGGTTTAAGGGGTTATGCCATCCCCTTGCCGCTAAAGAAATGTTCCAGCCACGGGACAGGCTGTTGGGGTCTGTGCTGAGTGGCCTGTAGGACTTGCCCAGTCTTCGCTGACGGAGAAAGCAGAAGCGTTCCTGGACCACCTCTAATGCGGTGTCTTGTCCCGTCCACAGACTTTCTATTTCAGAGGAGAGGTACTGGCTCAGGAGTCAGTCACTGCGGGCGCTTTCCTGCTTGGTTTACCCTTCAGCTGCCCACGTGGGTGTCCCGGGTGCATCTCATCCAGGCAACCCGAGCACCGCTGGAACATTGCCTGTCTCGGCCGGCAGCTCCCCTCGCTGCAGCCCTTACCCCAGGAGGTGTTTGTGGGTCACTTGCATCCTCAGCTCCAACGACAGGACGGCCTCTTGACTTCCCCTCTTCTTCTGACCAGGCTGCTTCCCCTCCCTGCCCCACCCCCAGACCCCAGCATCTCTGCTGTCCTTCTTGCCCTCTGAGACCTGGTGTCCTCACAGGTGCCCAAGGAGTAAGCTTGAAACCTAAAGAATGTCATGTTATGCCCCTGCTCACAGCCCCGCGACGGCTCCCCATGCCACTTGAAAGGTAACTTTAATATTCTGATGGCGGGCGGGCCTGTGTGCTTGGAGGCCTGCGTCTTCCTACTCCTCCTGCTGAGAGCACACGCTCCTTTTCTGTTCACAGACTGGGCTGGGTCCCATCCCACCTGCAGACGTTTCCAGGTCCCGTTTCTCCACCTTCAGCTGCTTCCTCCAGATCACCCCAAGGACGCACGTGTCTGTTCAAGTGTTTGCTCTCCAGGGAGGCTCCCTTCCACCCCTGACTGTAGTGGGGGTGGGGGCGCGGAGCCCACAGGAGCCCCCAGGGAAGGCGGCATCTAGTCTGGTACAGGTGGTCCTGCAGAGGTTTGGTGAGAAAATGGTAAGTAACTTCCCTGATGTGTGTGTGCTCGCTCAGTCCTGTCCAACTCCTTGAGACCCCATGGACGGTAGCCCTCCAGGCCCCTCTGCCCACGGGATTTCCCAGGCAAGAACACTGGAGTGGGTTGCCATTTCCTTCTCCAGGGGCTCTTCCTGACCCAGGGATCAAACCTTTGTGCTCTGCCTTGGCGGGCAGAGTCTTTACTCCACCTGGGAAGCCCTGACATCCTTTTTACTTCCCTGATACATCAGGAAGTTTAAGCACATCTGCTGAACCCAGGTAGGTAGGTGTTCACTCCCCAGTACCCATGGATGTAAGACAGCCTGGAGCTGTGTTGTCCAGTGTGGTCACCACTGGCCACGTTTGGCTATTGAAACATAAACTTAAACCAGTTAACATAAAATACAATTTCCACTCATCTTCTTGGGCTTCCCTGGTGGCTCAGATGGTAAAGAATCTGCCTGCAATGCAGGAGGAGACCTGCGTTGGATCCGTGGGTTGGGAAGATCCCCTGGAGAAGTAAATGGCAACTCACTCCTGTATTCTTGTCTGGAGAATCCCATGGACAGAGGAGCCTGGTGGGCTACAGTTCATGGGGTCCCAAAGAGTTGGGCACGACTGAGTGATTAACATACACACACACACAATTAAATATCCAGTTCCCCCATCACACTGTGCACATTTCAGACACTCTGTAGTCACATGTGGCTAGTGGTTGCCTATTGTGGACTAAACGGTTTTGTCCCTCCCTGCACGCCTCCACCCCACCCCCCAATTCACATCTTTAAGGCTTAACCCACTGGGATGGTATTTTGAGGTGATTATGTAGAGATGAGGTCATGAGGGTGGGGCCCCTGTGATGGGATTAGCGTCCTTGTAAGAGGAAGAAGAGAATTCCTCTTCAAGAAGGTCAGAGTCTTCCAGGGAAGGACAGATGGGTGGATGCCATCTAATTAGCACTGGGAGATATTGGCACAGGTGCTGAGGACTTGAGCTGTGCCCAAATCCCGAGGACACAAAAGTCACAGAGATCCTGCCCTCGCTGACTCTGAGCCGAGTTTTCAAGAATGGGCAGGAGCCGTCAGGTAAGACTGAGTGTAGAAATGAGGGGCTAACACTATCGAGTGTCCTGGAAGCAAATGTAAGCATCAGAGGACCGCAGGAGCGCATGCAAAGCCCTGAATACTGTGTTCACTGCCTCTCATCCTCTCCCCTTTCCTTAAAGTGAAAGAGCAGGACGCTTTGGTTCTTTGGTGAGATCGACATATTCAGATGGTTCCTGACTTACGATGGATGGTTTGACCTATGATTTTTTGACTGTATGATGGCACAAAATGTCTCTATGCTCAGTAGGAGCCATACTTTGAACTTTGATCTCTTCCCGGGCTGGTGATACATATTGCAGTGCTCTCTTGTGATGCTGGCTGGTCAGGGGCTATGAGTCATAGCTGCCAGTCGGCCTCAAAATCATGACGGTCAACAACTGATACACTGACAACCATCCTGTGCCCAGATAACTTCCAGCACAGTATTCGATAATTACATGAGACAGTCCACACGTTATTGTAAAATAACCTTTGTGTTAGATGATTTTTCACAACCATCTTTTAACGTATGTGATCTGCTCACGTTTAAGGTAGGCTAGGCTAAGCCGTGTTTGGTATAGAGGAGAAGGGGGTGACAGAGGATGAGGGGGTTGGATGGCATCACCGATTATATGGACATGAGTTTGAGAGAGCTCTGGGAGATAGTGAAGGACAGGGAAGCCTGGCGTGCTGTAGTTCATGAAGTGGCAAAGAGTCAGACACGACTGAAACAACCTAGCATGCATGCAGACTTGTGAGTGGGGTGGCAGGGGAGTGGGAGCCGTTTGAATGTAGGAGCTTCTTGCAATCTGTTGAAGAAGGAGGAGGGGGCATGACCAGCTCAGAGATGCTGGAGTTGCTCGCCCGGAGAACGGGCTCTGTACCCAACTCCCAGAGGCGTCCGTGCTGCTCACGAGACCAGGACAGTGCATAGTGAGTGTGCAGATCAGACGGCTTCTCCTTGCCCAGCCTGTGGGCATCTTTCACAGCCTGTGGCAGTGGTTCTGCTGCCTCTCCGTGTTGGGCTGAAGATGGAACGCCAGCTGGGCTTCGTGGGGAGGAAATGTTGGCAGTGACACCAACTCTAAATTGATATTAATGTCAGGGTTGCTTTTTATAGTTTCCCTGAAGGATTTAGCAACAATAGACAAGGCAAGCTTCGTGGTACCTGAACTGGAATCAAGCTTGCATTTTTTGGACGCGTATTTAATTTGCTTTTGGCACAGAGTCCCTGTTTTCTTGGGTTTTTACATCATTATGAGGTTGCATGGATACACTCTAACAAAACATCATCTATAATCAAATGAGGCTCACAGAAGAACAAAATGCATGCCAATTCAGACTAATCTTCGCCTTTTTGGGAATAGCTGTTTGCTATCAATGATTAGCCAAACATCTGTGTCAACACTTCCTGAGGTGGAGATAGAGACATTGCTAATCACCACACTTACAGTGATATTTCTAGCTCCACAGAGGGGAAAATGCTCATCACAAACAAATGTCTCAACTAACCTCTTTGGAGTGAAATCTACTCTCCTAATTACTTATGGTAATTGAAAGACACAGACATTTGCATGGGATGCATATACGTGTGTGTGTTTGTGTGTTGAGCAAATACATTTTGTTTCATTTCACACTAAACTTTCTAAGAAAATGACCTCTAGTCACTCCTCTAGTCACTCTTACGGGGTCATTTTAGGGAGAAAGACATTTTCTTTTCCCCACTGCACAGAGGCAAATGGTCTCAACTACACCTCTAACCCAGGCATCACTCAGCATTTTCTGGGTTGAAAAGAGTGCTCTTTGGGGATGGTTTATGGGATTAAGGATGACAAAAATTCCAATAATTGAATTCATTGTATAACAGTCGACATCTGCACTTCATCTTTCCACACATACGCAGTAGCTCGCAGTGTTTGTTGTGAGGAGTGTGTTTCTCCTGGTGATCACAAACACACAGCTGCCAGACAAAGCCTCCCACCGAAGTTCACGCTTGGGACTGTGAGGGCGGCGGGCACTGCGTGAACCATAGCTGGGGCAGACTGTTGCTCAGTCGCTGAAGTCGTGCCCGACTCTGCGACCCCACGGACCGCAGCACGCCAGGCTTCCCTGTCCTGCACTATCTCCTGGAGTTTGCTCAAACTCATGTCCCTTGAGCTGGTCATGCTATCTGGCCATCTCAGCCTCCTGCCCTCAGTCATTCCCATCATCGGGGTCTTTCCCAGGGAGTTAGTTCTTCACATCAGGGGCCAGACTATTGGAGCTTCAGCTTCAGCCTCAGCCCTTCCAATGAATATTCAGGGTTGACTTCCTTTAGGATGGACTGGTTTGATCTCCTTGCAGTCTGAGGGACTCTCAAGAGTCTGGGAGCTGCCTTTTTGCATGTGGGCTTCGCCTCTTGCTGAGGCTGCACTCTGCTAATGATCTATGTGTCTGAGTGCGAATTCCTGTCCATGTGTGTGATCTATTGTGTCCACTGTGACATCCGTTACTGTCATCCATCTGCAGAGTTGCCCCTGCAGGAAGGTATGGAGAGATCTGAGCACATGGGGAGCTGGACAACTTTCTCAAATTTAGAAGCAGCCATAGGTGGAGGTGATGGAAACAGGACACGCTGCCTGGCTTCACGGGTGAGCCTGATGTCTCTCCTCTCTGTTTTCCTGAGCCAGGGAATTCCATGCCAAGGGGGGCGATTTCTAAGCCATCTGCATCGACTGAAAGTGCCCACTGATGTGGACTCAGCAACTGTCTGTTTTGTCAGCTGCACCCTCTACAGGCCTGGGAGGCCTCCCTAACCCTCCGAGGAGGCCAACGCGAAAACTTTGAGTCATCGGATCAACTCTCTTTAAACCTAGAGACAAATTCCTGGAGTTTAATAAAATGAAGTTTTAAATAAAATGAGCTTTTCCTCTTAAATGTTTGTCCCTATTGAATCTGGCTTCCTCTTAAGACCCTGAACTGTGGTGTGGGAGAGAAGAGGATGGAGAGAGAGGAGCCCTTGCCATTCCAGCCCCCGAGTCCAGGGGGTCTTTTGAATTAACAGCGCTAATTGGATGGAATCCAGTTTCAGATTTGAGCTCACTCTGGACAAGCAGTCTTGTTTCCTCAAGTCTGCCTTTTTGTTTCATAAAAGTTCACCTATGAAGTATGTTGTGTGTGTGTGTGTGAGTCACTCAGCCATGTCTGACTCTTTGTGACCCCATGGACTGTAGCCTGCCAGGCTCCTCTGTCCACGGGATTTTCCAGGCAAGAATACTGGAGTGGGTTGCCATTTCCTTCTCCAAGGGATCTTTCCAACCCAGGGATTGCACCTGGGTCTCCTGCCTTGTAGGCGGATTCTTTACCACTGAGCCACCTGGGAAACCCCACGAGGTGCGCTATCATGCAGCAAAACCAGGGGAAGCCGCTTGAATACATCTCGGGAGAGTCTGTGGAAGGCTCGCAAGTCTCTTCCCAAACCGGTCCTCCCCGCTTGGGAGAATGCACTTAGACTGAAATCATCTTATTTCCAACCGGGGTTGCCTTCAGCTCCTGCCATCTCAGGGTCAGAGAACTCTTAGCCCAACGCTCTGGGTCTTCCCTCCTTGTGCTCGTTAAAAACGCTTAGGTTTTTCTGATTTGTCATATTTAACCAGGAAAACCATTCCCTTTACTGAGAGAATGAAAACTGACAGCAGAGGGGACTGGTTTCTGTTTTATTTCAAACCTGGTGAATCTGAAAGCCAGGAGGCAGGCTGAGCAGCCCCCGGCCTCTTGCCTGGACGACTGTCCACCGCAGCACCAGCGCCCTAAGTGCCTGCGTTCCTACCTCGCGATGCAAGTGCTAAGCAGAAACTCGGTTCAGGGTCTCACGGAAGCAGATGTGTGAGTCAGCTCCAAAATGACAAGGGGTCAGAAATGTAGCTGGACAGGACGCTCAGATGCTCAAACAGGTTTCCCTGAGACGGACGCACTTGATGTTTTTCTCAATGATGTTATCACCCCTCACATCACCCCCGGTGGTGGGACTCCTGCCCCAGTCGTATCTGTGACTTCACTGGATGTCACTGGGCAGCAGCCCCTCCCCATTACTCTGTAGGAAGGACGGGGTGACTATGCCCTGCGTCAAAGTGCCCCCCTCATTGGCCCGTAGCACCCACCACCCCCTTACTTGGGTTCTCACAAGATGAACCTCACATGCCTATATCTAGTGCTTTTTCAGAGTACAGACTTGTTACTGCTTTGAAATTCTTTCTTTGGAAAGTGCTATTTATTGCTCACAAACTGGTGGGCATAAGAAAACACAGTATTCTTTTTTTTTTATTTTTAATTAATTCATTTATTTTAATTAGAGGCTAATTACTTTATAATATTGTAGTGGTTTCGCCATACATTGACATGAATCAGCCATGGGTGTGCATGTGTCCCCGATTCTGAACCCCCCTCCCAGCTCCCTCCCCATCCCATCCCTCAGGGTCTTCCCAGTGCACCAGCCCTGAGCACCCTGTCTCATGCATCAAACCTGGACTGGTGATATGTTTCATATATGGTAATATACAGGTTTCAATGTGATTCTCTCAGATCATCCCACCCTCACCCTCTCCCACAGAGTCCAAAAGTCTGTTCTTTACATCTGTGTCTCTTTTGCTATGTCGCATATAGGGTCATCATTACCATCTTTCTAAATTCCATATATATGCGTTAATATACTGTATTAGTGTTTTTCTTTCTGACTTACTTCACTCTGTATAATAGGCTCCAGTTTGATCCACCTCACTAGAACTGATTCAAATGAATTCTTTTTGATGGCTGAGTAATATTCCATGGTGTATATGTCCCACAGCTTCCTTATCCATTCGTCTGCTGATGGGCATCTAGGTTGCTTCCATGTCCTGGCTATTATAAACAGTGCTGCGATGAACATTGGGGTGCACGTGTCTCTTTCAATTCTGGTTTCCTCAGTAAAAACACAGTATCCTTTCTTGCCAAACATGTGGGTTCATTTCAGCTTGTGGCAGGAATGTAAATTACTCGCTTTTGAATGAACTGAGATGGCCCTGCCATTTTTAAAGGTGAGGAAATTTTCATTTGGACTCAGTTTGCTATGACAGAAACATAAAATAACAGTTTATTCAGTTGAGTGTCAAGTAAGAATTCTGTTACTTTGGGAGATTATATTTAAAACCCTGGGACTTTGGAGAAGCCTGGGGTGAGCTGGTTGAGGGGAGTTGCCTGTCTGGGAGGGGTGTGTTTGAGCTGATGGCTGAGAAATGAAGGGGTGAAGAGGTGGAGGGGGTGAGATGGGTGTCTGAGGGAGGGGAAGAGCATTCACGGTGTCTGTATCCACTGTGGCCCGACCCTGATGTCTGTCAGCATCCATTCAGGAGTCAGCCTGAGGGATCCTGGCCTGTCCTCCAATCCCATGTGCCGACATCCGTGTACCTGCTGCAGCGATGCTGTGGTCCCGCATGGTCTCCAGGGCCCCAGGGAGATTTAGCTGCTTCTGTCCTGGGCATCCTCAGGCTTCCTAGATGGTAATGTGGTAAAGAACCTGCCTTCTGATGCAGGAGATGCAAGAGAACGCGGCTTCCATCCCTTGATTGGGAAGATCCCCTGGAGAAGGAAATGGCAACCCACTCCAGTATTCTTGCCTGGAAAATCCCACGGACGGAGGAACCTGGTGGGCTACAGTCCTCAGGGTCACAAAGAGTCAGACATGACTGATGATGGAGCACGCAGGAAGCAAAGAGCTCCTGGGCGTCCTCTGAGGCGTCCCCCGAGGGCCCAGACCCGACCCGCTCTCACCCGCATGCTGTGTGGAGCGTGTGCCCGGCTCTCTCTGCTCACCGCTCCGCATCTCTGCTTCTCCTCCAGGCTGGGCTGTGAAGCCTCTGTCTCTGGGTGCCCTTGCATCTACTACAGAGCGTAGCACATAGTAGGTGCTTGGCAGACCTCAGCCAAGGGAATGGAAGGAATCCCCATGGGATGCCACATCGTCGAGTCTCAAGGAGTCACGTGGTGGAGAGATGTGAGCACACTTATCCCAGAGAAAACCTTGTCGACATGAGGACTTGGCATCTCATTAATCCCTTCTTGAAAATAACCGTGTATTTTACAACTCACTGATTTTCCCAACCATTTCCTTTTATTAGGCTCTTCTTCTGAGACGGAACCATGACTCACTTCTGGACAGAAGTGATCCGTCCCTTCTTCTGGTTTTTGTCCCCCCGGCCCCCCAAGGGCACTGGCTTCTTTTCATCTCGTGTCTTCTCTGCTCCCCAAGTACAGGGCCACTCACATCTGCTCACTCAGCCTCTCCCTGTGATTTTCCTCTTTCCCTTCCACCCAGTCCTCTCCCTCTCCCCTCCCACATCCACAAACACTCACATCCCTCTCCCCTGCACTTAGGCCGTCTGACTCCACACTCTCCGGCTAGCACTCCCCCGCTGCAGCTGTAGGGAACCGGCTCATAGTTTGGGAGAGTAGGTCACCGTGGCTTGCCTGTGCAGCTGGGCTTCTGGCAGGGCCCCGGGACCACTAATCCCACCCTCATGGCGGAGCCCTCGGCTTAGTCGCATATCCATTTTCCAGGCTTGCTCACCATCCTCGTAACATGACACATTCACAGTCAAGCCCAAACACAAGTCACCTAGCCCGTAACCCAGCACCCGCTTCCAAATGTCTTCCTGCAGGTTCTGTAACCCCGGTGGGGGCCCTGGACTCATGGAAAAGACCCTCATAGGTAGTGGGAGTGGCTGCCTTGTAACCATGGTAACCAGTGATGATGCGGTCTGGGAACTCAAGCTTGGCTGAGTGCATGGGGCTATTCTTGGGATGATGGGCAGTGCCTGCCACTTCAGGGCAGAGGAGCCTGGCATGCTGGCCTCTTCCTGGCCACACCTGGTGACGGCACTAGACACAACTAATGTGGAATTTGATGGGTGAAGCAGGACCCGGAGATTGGGTCCAAACCCGAAGAATGTCCGAGGTGTGCCAGAAGGGAGTTGGGGATTAGGTAATAGGGAGGGGAAGGGGCTAGTCCAGGACTGGACTCTCTGTCCATCTGTGGTCACCAGCAGTCATGGTTGGCTGAGGTCGATGTGGAGGCCAGGCCAGAGCTGTCAAAATAGCGTCTCTGCTTGAACAAAGACCACGTAGGCATGGGGTGTCAGAGCAGAAACTGACTTCCAAGCTAGTCTAGGATTCACAGGGTCAACCAGTGCCCAAGGTCACAGAGAGTTGGGTCCCGTCTCCAAGCTCCCCTTCTTTTCAGCGGCCTTTTCCCTACTTTTAAAAAATGTTTATTTCTTTGGCCCCACCCAGTTTTACTTGTGGCACTCTGGTTCTTTTTTTTTTTTTTTTTTTAATTGCAAGATATTTAGTTGTGGCACATGGGATCTAGTTCCCCAGTCAGAGACTGAACCCAGGCCCCCTGCCCCGGGAGGGCAGAGTCTCAGCCACTGGATAACCAGGGAAGCCCCCCTATTTTTTTTTTTTTTTATTGCCACAGTGCAGACAGGCGAGCTTGATGCAAGGGCCATGCTGGCTGCTCCTCTACGCGCTTCACAGCTGCCCCCCGTCAGTCCCGGCTGGGGCTGTGATACGGTCTTGTGGCTGCTGGAAGCTTCACATCCCAGGGGCCCTTCGAAGACAAGAACGACTCATTTGCGGCACCTGAACACAGTGAGCAGGCAGTCAGCCAAACGCCATTGCGTCCGAGCAGATGCGGCGGGAGGGTCTGCTTAATGCTCCCGGGACCCCCTCCTCTGCCTCCAGCCTGTCAGCTCAGAAGCTGCCCTGCTCTTTTCCGAGTGCGTCTGCATGGCCCTCTCGGTTAATCCAGGGGTGGGAACCTGGTCATCTAGGACATGCTGAGTCTTTCCTGAGGGTTTTTGAGCAGGAACTCCCCAATCTGGACACTGAACCACAGGAGCCAAGGGCACTCTGGGTGCCAAGTTTCCTGCCCTTTGGAGGAACGGGCTGGGCTCACAGTGGCCCAGTGAGAGAAGCAAGGATGAGGTCCTGAAACTGGGGAAGCCGGGCGGCATCTACATCTGGGGATCAACGCCCTCTGGGGTTCAGAACCACCACTCCACTTTCAGAGGTTGGCTGTTCGACTCTTGCTTGGATTCCATTGATCAATTAATTGATGTTTTGCTTATGCTCATTCAAGGCAAGTTTTCTGTTCTTGCCACCAAAGGAGTTTTATTTAACTAGGAGACTTCAATTCTAGACTCTAAGTACTCATTAAAGAGAACTGTCTTCATAGCATGGAGGTAAACCCAATAGAAGTCAACTCCCTTGTTTTAGGTATAAAAGTGGCAGATCCCAGGCTTGGGGCAGAGAAAGTAGAAGATGAACTTGGGACATATTATTGTGTCAGAAAATAAGAAAAATGGTGGAAAAAAATGAGACGGGTCTTGGTACAAGGACACAGAGCACAGATGCCACCGGAAGGAGGTCTCAGCAGAAACGTCTGGGTCAGTTTTCACTCTAACACCATTAAGGATGGTGATGGATTTTTTGCAAAAATCCCTGTGTCCATATCAACAATAATTGCTGTTGTTTAGTTTCTAAGCCATGTCTGACTCTTTGCAACCCCATGGACTGTAGCATGCCAGGCTCCTTTGTCCATGGAATTCTCCAGGCAAGAATACTACAGGGCTATGTCCTTCTCCAGGGGGATCTTCCCGACCCAGGAATCAAACCTACAACTCCTTCTTGGCAGATAGATTCTTTACCCCTGAGCCACCAGGGAAACACCCAACAATAAATAGACACACAAAATAAGTAGAGGGGAAGATGAACTCTTACCTGCTGTGGCATGATCGTTCAGCCGATAAAGTGGAGGGAGAGCTGGATTGAAAGGTCTTCACTTGGTGGCTGTCACTGCACAAAGCGGTTCAGGCAAGAGTCGCCAGTGATGCTCAGGAAGTCATCAGTGATGCTCAGGAAGTCATCAGTGATGCCCAGGAAGTCATCAGTGATGCCCAGATCTCAGGGGCGGGGATGGATTTGGATGAGGAACAGGATGTTGGCACGTCTTAACCTGCCTCCTCACAGTTACCTTGTTCAAAATCAGGGAAAAGCTAGCAACTATGGAGTGAGAAATTGGACCACACAATCACTGGCTGAGCAAACCCTGCCTCAGCATTAAGAGCAGACCACACCCTGTGCTCTGGGTGTGATGCATGACATTCAGCGTCCCTCTCAAGGGGAGCGGTCCAGCTCTATGTGAGCGATCACTGGCACACGGCCCATTCAAGCAAGACGGGTAGGATTCTGAACTGTCTCAGGTAAAAGGGGATTGGAAGATGGGATAACCGGATGCAGAAAATGGTCCTAGAATGGACTCCTTTACTGGAGGGGGGAAATGCCATAAGGACATTACAGAAAGACCCCTGCATACAAACTGCAAGTTGCAAGCTTTCCAAGATGCGAGTGTGCCCCTGCGTGCCAGCTGCTGGACTGCACTACTGTACTTCTCAAGGTGCTGTGTGTAGGATTAAAGTGTTTTCTTTATTCTTTGTGTTTGTTTTCATGTATTATTTATGTGAAAAATATGATAAACCTGTTACAGTACAATACTATATGGCCTTTTGTTATTTTGTCCCTAGGCTACATTTATCGGACTTACAAACAAATAGGATTTACAAACAAACCTGCTATCAGAATGGAACTCATTAGTATGTAGGGGATTGGATTAATTGTCAAAATTGACATATAGATAGTGGGCTCGATGAAGCAATTGCATCAGTGTTAAATTCACTGACTTTGATAGCTGTACTGCGGCTGCTGCTGCTGCCAAGTCGCTTTAATCGTGTCCGACCCTGTGCCACCCCGTAGACGGCAGCCCACCAGGCTCCCCCGTCCCTGGGATTCTCCAGCAAGAACATTGGAGTGGGTTGCCATTTCCTTCTCCATGATAACGTACTACAGTTATGCAAAAGCACACCCATTATTAGGGGTAAGAAGCTAGTCTCAGATGGTTCAGAATATATTATATTAATATGTACACATATATTTAGACAGAGAGAGAACAAATGCAAAAGCAGATGGGGAAAAATGGAAATAAAATTTGATTCTGAGGAAAGGGCACACAAGTCTTCTGGTTCAATTTTTGAAACGTCTTCTCTAATTTCAAAATGATTTCTCAACAACAACAGCAAAAGTGGTGCAATCTACCCCCCAGGAAGAAACTCCAGACCGGCAGGGCCAGTGAGGCCCCGGGACACGCCGGGGCTTCCTCAGTCTCCAGATTTGCTGTTTGATTTCGGCAAGGTGGCGACAGGCTGGGCCTGAGGGCGTCACTTTTCTGCCTCCTGCTCGGTGACTTTCATCTTTTCCAGAGTGTTTGTTTCGATTAACCTCCAGGTAGCAGAGGATGAAAACAGCCCAGCCGTGTGCCAAGAATAAGGCTTGGCTCTCCTGCAGCCTCAGAAAAACTGTAAATAAACCAAAACACAGGGGACATTATTCGATCTGGAAAAGGGTTACTTAAGTATTCCAGGATGTTGGAAACAAAAGATACTTTAAATACCACAAGGCTTTCAAGAGTGACTTAGAGGATGTAATTCTGCCCAGTATTAGCTGAAATCATTTGGAAGGAAACCACAGCTAAGAACTTAAGCCCTGAATGTAAGACAAAGAATTAAGGTATCCAGTGTCTTAGACCCCAAGATTTCAGGGATCTTCAGTTTTAAGTGGATGAAAATGGAATCAGCAAACATCTGAGAAGCCCTGAGCTCCTCCCTGTTACCGAGTCCAAGCCTCCTCTGCTTGCCACAGGAGAGGCCAGTGAATCTGAGAGACGAGGTGTTGAGCCAAGGAATTCAACTTCGTTCTGAAAGCTGGCTGACCAAGAAGATGGCAGACTAACCTCTCAAAATGACCATCTGGGATCCGGATGCCAGGCTCTTTCATGGATCAGAGATGGGGGAGGTGAGGAGACAAAGTGAAAAGGCCATTCAATACTGCCAGTACCTCCTGGAATGGCAAGCCTCAGGCAGGGGGATGTCTTCATTTCCTCCTTCCTGCCATCCACAGGAGGACAGGCTTCTGGACAAGGACACAACAGGCAGGGAGGGGCAGGGTGCTCTGAGGCAAACCATTCTGTGTGACTAGAATAACAAAAGCAGACGGAGGCACAGATCTAGCAGGGGAGAGTCAGAACTGGCTCTTCCCTGTTACATCATGACCACATCAGCCACTCCTGCGTGCATGCTTCTGTTCCCCCACGGCAGCACGGGGAGCTGAGAGGAGCTGTGTCATTGCTCTGTGGCCAGGCTAAAGGCACAACATCAGCCATTCCCCCAGGGGGGGCCCCTCGGCCAGCGGCATCGGCATCAGCCGGGAATCCGAGAAACGCCAGCGTCAGGCCCCACGCAGACCTGCCAAGTCCGAGCTCTGGGTGTGTTAACAAGCCCTTGGGTGGTTCTGTGTTCACTGCAGAGTGACAGCCGCTGGGCTCCGGCTCCTTTCCAAGCTTTCATTTCCAGCGGAATGTCAGTTGCTCAAGCAGCCAGGTTTTAATTCAGTTCTATCTCTCCCTGTAAACTTGGGGAGATGAAGTCAAATTCCTGTGCCTTTTGGTAGATTTAGGGAGCTTCTCATTTTCTATCTTCGTTTTCTTGTTATTTGTTTATTCAAAATCACATCAAACTGGACTTTATCTAATTTGAAGGGGTTGGCTCAACCTTGGAACTTGGATGTGGATGTCAGAAAAGGCTTCGCAAAGCCTGAAGGAGCAAAGATACCAAAGTCGACGTCAGAAACTAGAAGCTGTGAGAGAACAAGCTAGCATTTACCAGTGGGGGGTAGGGGAAGGAGCTATATGGGTGGGGCACTAAGATGTACAAACCACGATGTACAGAGGGAGGGGACAGACGTACACTCTGCGGATTCACGTTGCTGTGTGGCAGAAACTGACACGCACTGTGAGACAACTATCTTGCAATAACACATTTTAAAAAGAAGCGATAAAGATGTTGTACAGCAGCGGGAAATACAGCCCTTATTTTCTAACAGCTTCATTTTTTAAGTTTGAATTTTTTATTGGAACATAGTTGATTAGCAATGCTATGTTAGTTTCAGGTGTAAAGCACAGTGGGTCACTTGTATGTGTACGTGTATCTGACATTACTTTGTCAACAAAGGTCTGTATAGTCAAAACTATAGTCAAAAACCAGGATTTTCCCAGTAGTCATGTATGGATGTGAGAGTAGGACCATAAAGAAATCTGAGTGCTGAAGAATTGATACTTTGAACTGTGGTGTTGGAGAAGACTCTTGAGAGTCCCCTGGACTGCAAGGAGACCCAACCAGTCCATCCTAAAGGAGATCAGTCCTGGGTGTTCATTGGAAGGACTGATGCTGAAGCTGAAACTCCAATACTTTGGCCACCTGATGTGAAGAACTGACTCATTAGAAATGACCCTGATGCTGGGAAAGATTGAAGGCAGAAGGAAGAGAAGGGGATGACAGAGGATGAGATGGATGGATGGCATCACCAACTTGTTGGACATGAGTTTGAGCAAGCTTTGGGATATGGTGAAGGACAGGGAAGCCTGGCGTGCTGCAGTCCATGGGGTCTCAAGGAGTCAGGCACAACTGAGCAACTGAACAACGACAACAATTCTTTTTAAAATTCTTTTCCCATTTAGATTATTACAGGGCATTGAGCAGAGTTCCCTGTGCTATACAATAGGCTCTGTTGGTTATCCATTTTAAATATAGCAGTTTTTTTCTTGTCAATTCCAGACTCATAATGTATCTCTTCCCAAAATCCCTCCCCACCCCCCGCCCCGGTAACCATAAAGTCATTCTCCACGTCTGTGAGTCTGTTTCTGCTTTGTAAATAAGTTAATTTGTGTAATTTTTAAGATATTGTGAATAGAAGCAATATCATATATATTTCTCTTTGTCTGCCTTACATCTCTTAGTATGATAATCTTTAGGTCCATCCATGTCACTGCAAATGGCATTATTTCATTCTTTTTAGTGGCTGAATAATATTCCATCATGCATATGTACCACATCTTCATCAATAACTTTAAATGGAGTGTAGTCTATAAAAATATTGAATTATTATATTGCACACCTAAAACTAACATACTATTGCAAATTAACTATACTTCAATAATAAAATATTAACAGAAAGCAAGTAGCAGCTATGGAAGTCTTTGCTCCATTGGCAGGAGGTGAGGAAGCAGTCGCTTCTTATAACATGTGTTCCTAGCCCTCATTTTCACCATTGAGTTTCTTCCATCCTAAATGTAAGTGGTGTCTCTTTGCATGGCCTCTGAGCTGGGTCATGTAAGATTCTCCACAGGGAGGGATCAGTCCAGTGCTGTCCAGAGAGGAGAGCAAGTGGATGGGGAAAGAGAATCCTGCTCTCCTGGAAAAAGCATGGTTGGCTGTTCAATAATCTGCAAAAGATGCTATTGAAGAGGTAGAAGAATGTGTGAAATTTTTTCTCCAACTAGAGTTAATCTCCATGTTTTAGCACTAAAGTGATTACTGATGGAAAATTAGTAAAAGAGGAAGCAGAAGGGAAATGAGTTACGGGGCTGAGAAAAGAGGATTCTAGCATCTAAAGAGTTCTGAAACAAGTGGAATTGGAAGGCCATTGAGTGTATGTGAGAGTGTGCATAAATGTGTGTATGTATATGTGCATGGTGTATGTATATGCTTGTGTGTGTTCTGTGTGTACAAGTGTGTATGTGTGAGTACCTTTGTGTATATGTATGTATGTGTGTGTGTGCATGAATGTGTATATTTGTTTATATGCTTGTGTGTGTTCTGTGTGTATAAGCATGTATGTGTGAGTGCCTATGTGTATATGTATGTATTTGTGTGTGTGCATGAATGTGTATGTTTGTTTATATGCTTGTGTGTGTTCCGTGTGTACACGTGTGTATGTGTATGTGCGTGTGGCTGTGAGAGCATCCATTTGCCGTGTGTGAGTGTGTGTGTACACTCTCCTTGTGGCCTTCAGTCAGCAAGAGTCCTGGTGGTTACTCAGGAGTGGCAAGAAGGAGAAGGAGAGAGACGGGGAAGGGAGGGAAGAAAGAGATGGTGGGACCTGGGTCTCGGGCGTGGTAGGGATAGCTGGGGAGGCTCAGCCGCTGAAGCAACTGAAGCGCAGGCTGGAATGCTGCCCAGGCAGGTGGCAAATGTTTTACTTTATTTACTTTATTTCATTCTGCTTTTGTAAAGAACTAACACCTTAGTCTGACAGATATGGTCATGGAAGAAGGCATTTGTGATTGTCAGGAGGGCATTGGAGGCTTGGAGGCAGCTGCCATCCTGCATTCTAAACCCAGTGTCCTGCCAGCAGTGCACCTGGGATTACTCCTTCACTGCCCTGAGCCAATTCGTTTATCAATCACTGAGGATTTTAATAAGATTATGGCTTCCCTGGTGACTGAAATGGTAAAGAATCTGCCTGCAATGCAGGAGAGCTGGATTGGGAAGATCCCCTGGAGGAGGGAAAGACTACCCACTCCAGTATGCTGGCCTGGAGAATTCCATGGACTGTATAGTCCATGGGGTGGCAAAGAGTCGGACACGACTGAGCGACTTTCACTTTCACGTGTAGATAATATATATGCATTACACAGATACTAATGTTACCATACATGTGCCTGGACAGTGTATGAAAAGCAGAGACATCACTTTGCTGACAAAGATTTGTATAGTCAAAGCTATCATTTTTCCAATAGTCAACAACAGATGTGAGAGTTGGACCATAGAGAGGGCTGAATGCCAAAGACCTGATGCTTTTGAAATGTGATCCTGGGGAAGACTCTTGAGAGGTCTCTGGACAGCAAGGAAATCAAACCAGTCAATACTAAAGGAAGTCCATCCTGAATATTCATTGGAAGGACTGATGCTGAAGCTGAAGCTCCAATACTTTGGCCACCTATATGAAGAACTGACTCACTGGAAAAGACCCTGATGCTGGGAAAGATTGACGGCAGGAGGAGAAGAAGGTGACAGAGGATGAGATGGTTGGATGGCATCACCGACTCAACAGACATGAGTTTGAGTAGTCTCTGGGAGTTGGTGAAGGACAGGGAGGCCTGGCGTGCTGCAGTCCATGGGATCACAAACAGTCCGACACAACTTGGTGGCTGAACAACAACAACAAAGTATGTATTACATGCCTGCCTGCTAAGGGGCTTCAGTCGTGTCTGACTCTTTGTGACCCCATGGACTATAGCCCACCAGGCTCCCCAGTCCATGGAATTCTCCAGGCAAGAATACTGGAGTGGGTTGTCATTTCCTTCACCAGGGGATCTTCCCTTCCCAGGTCTTGAACCTGCATCTCTTATGTCTCCTGCATTGGCAGGTGTGTTATTTACCACTAACGCCATCATACTGCTGTGTATATGTATTATACATGATGTATGTACATAAGGCGGGAGGAGAAGGGGACGACAGAGGATGAGATGGTTGGATGGCATCACCGACTCGATGGACATGAGTTTGAGTAAACTCTGGGAGTTGGTGATGGACAGGGAGGCCTGGCATGCCGCAGTCCATTGGGGCACAAAGAGTTGGATATGACTGAGCGACTGAACTGAACTGAACTGATGTATTATGCTACTGAGTTGCATTCTTGAAAATAATTACTATGGTGAATGTTATGTGAATTTTATCAAAATAAAAATTAAATAACATAAAATAAACCTCACGAAGTAGCCTTCAGGTGAACCAGGCTCCTCACCATTTGGGAGAGGACGCCTCCATCTTTGGGGGCATGTTGGAAATTTCCTCAGATACCTGCCTCTTTTTCCAGGGACCCTCCACTCTTGGCTGAACAAAAATTTTCCTTTTAAGCTGACTTTGGTCTACAGAATATTCTCTGATTTCTGAAGACTAATTCCTGCCTCTTTTTTTTTTTCAAATCATTCCCTTAGTATGGACCATTCTTTTCCAGCCCCCTGGTGGCTCAGATGGCAAAGCATCTGCCAGCAATGCAGGAGACCCAGGTTCTATCCCTGGGTCGGGAAGACCCCTGGAGAAGGAAATGGCAATCCACTCCAGCACTCTTGCCTGAAAAATTTCCATGGATGGAGGAGCATGGTAGGCTACAGTCCATGGGGTCTCAAAGAGTCAGACACAGCTGAGCGACTTCACTTTCCAGCCCCAGAGCCTACGCCCAGGAGTCTTCTACATGGTGTTTCAGAAGAGAATGCAGATACTGGGGTCTGTTTCCTGCAACCCTAGTTCAGCAGTCCAGCGGAGGCCTGACCTGAAGCCCATCACAGGCTTCTTCTCGTAGGCTCCCTGCAGCTGCCTGGGTCTCCTTGAAGGCTCTTCTTTGAGCTCATGTAGAGAAACTGCAACCTCAGCTTTGCTATATTTAAACGGGATAACCATCAAGACCAACGCAGGAGATGCAAGAGAAACATAGGTTGGATCCTGGGTCGGGAAGATCCCCTGAAGTAGCAAATGGCAACCCACTCCAGTATTCTTGCCTGGAGAATCCCGTGGACAGAGGAGCCTGGTGGGCTACAGTCCATGGGGTCGCAAAGAGCCGGACATGACAGAACACATAGAAGAGGGAGAAGAGAAACTGTAAACACAGCCTTGTTGTACTTAAAGTGGATCACCAGCAAGGACCAGCTACCGTACAACGCAGGGGACTCTGCTCAGCGTCATGCGGCGGCCTGGATGGGAGGGGAACCTGGGGGAGGATGGATACGTGTGCATGTATGGCTGAGACCCTTGGCTGTCCACCTGAAACTATTACAACCTTGCTGATCAGCTATACTCCAATACGAAATAAAAAGTTGAAAAAATAAAATAAAATGGCACATTCCTGAAAAAAAAAAAAAACTGCTGCTTTTGCAGCAAAATTGTGTCCCTGGAGATGAGCTGCCAAACCCTGGCACATGGGTGCTGGGCTTTTCCAGACAAAGGGGAGGCCTCTTGTTCCCCACCCTCTGGTATGTGGCTCTGTGTCTGCGGCGCACTTGGGGGGGCATCTCCCCCTCCAGGCCGGAGGTGCAGGTCACTCTCGCCCAGAAGTCTCTGCTTTCCCGTCCTCTGGGCTGCGACACTGTCTGACCTCCTGTCCATCCGGACCACCGTGTCTTCCTACTTCCCCGTACTGGTTACTCATCTCTGCCGGAGAGAACGCCCCTAACCCATGAGAAGCTGGCCCACCTGTCACTGCTCCCACATGACAATGAGCTCGCTCCCCCTGCAGGAATCCCCTTAATAAAGCCCTCTCCAACCAGTCTGCACTAGTCTTTAGTCAGATGTTGGGCTGAAGTGGCCTCAGTGGACCATGAAAGAGCTCAGGAAATGGCCACACCGTGGCATCCTGAAGCCTGTCACCTCCCAGCAGTCGGCCCCCGGGAGGACAAGGGTGCCCTGCTCGTGGGCCCTGCGACCCAGAGCTGCCCGACACCCAAGGAACCTCAAGGGCCGTGGCTATCGGGGTGGGACGTAGTCCCTGGATGTAGTCACGTAGTCACTCCGTAGGACGGAGGTCCGGAGTCACCCTCTGGGTCAGGCAGGGCTGGCATCGAGCCCAGGGACCCTGGCAGGGAGAGTGTGCCCAGGGTGCTGGCTGCCTTCAGGGGGTCTTGGACCCCCAGGCGCACCTCTGTCTCTGGGGCTGAAGCCTGAGTTTGGGGATAACACCAGTGAAGAGCTGACCCTCTGGGAGACCGCAGCTTACAGTCTAGACGAGAAGCGGAAGCGATCAGAGGTGCACTCTGAGGTCAGTCTGAGTTGAAGGAGATCCCAGAGAAGCAGCACATCCCTTCATTTTCCCTGCGGAGCAATGGAGGCCTGGTTCCTGGTGGCGGAGAAGTTAAGGAGAACGAGATCAGAGTCCCAACCTCAGCTCTGGAACAGAGCTCTCTTGTCACCCCCCCACAACACCTTGGGAAAGAGGAGAGTTCTCAGGAAAGATTTCATGAGAATATAGAGAAGACCTGAAAGAAAATGTGACTAGTTAGAGACACTACTCAGGAATGTTCTCCTCAAACATAATGTGTCAGGTAAAACAGTTTTGTTTGCAGCGGGCAAAACCCTGACTCAAATTCCCTTCTGCCAAAAGTGGGGAATAGTTTCACGAGGGAAAAGAGTCGCAAAGCCTTCATTTTCTTCAATAACAAAGCCGTGATTGAATCTATGAACCCGTTTTGCAAATGAAATGTCAATGAGCTTGTTGTTACTGTTTTTTAGCTGTTCAGTTGTGTCTGACTCTTGTGACCCCGTGGACTGTAGCCCGCCAGGCTCCCCGATTCATGGGATTCTCCAGGCAACAGTACTGGAGTGGGTTGTCATTCCCTTCTCCAGGGGATCTTCTCTACCCGAGAACTGAACCCAAGTCTTCTGCATTAGAAGGTGGATACTTCACTGCTGAGCCACCAGGGAAGCCCCCAATGAGCTACAGAATATTAATTTATTTTAACATTATTATAATTATATGTAAACATAAAATAAAAGTTATGAATTATTATAAATTTATTATTATGTCACTGAAAAGATTTAAAAATTGGGAAAAATAAAGGCAGAAACAACAAGTCCTGACTCTGTGTCTAGATTCCAATCAGTTCAGCTCAGTCGCTCAGTCCAATTCAACTCTTTGCAACCCCATGGACTGCAGCATGCCAGGCCTCCCTGTCTAGCACCAACTACTGGAGTTTACTCAAACTCATGTCCATTGAGTCAGTGAGGCCATCCAAGTATCTCAACCTCTGTCATCCCCTTCTCCTCCCGCCTTCAATCTTTCCCAGCATCAGGGTCTTTTCAAATGAGTCAGCTCTTCACATCAGGTGGCCAAAGTACTGGAGTTTCAGCTTCAGCACCAGTCCTTCCAATGAACATTCAGGACTGATTTTCTTTAGGATGGACTGGTTGGATCTCCTTGCAGTCCAAGGGACTCTCAAGAGTCTTCTCCAACACCACAGTTCAAAAGCATCAGTTCTTCAGCTCTCAGCTTTCCTTATAGTCCACCTGTCACATCCATGCATGACCATTGGAAAAACCATAGCCTTGACCAGATGGACTTTTGTTGGCAAAGTAATGTCTCTGCTTTTTAATATGCTGTCTAAGTTGGTCATAAGTTTCTTTCCAAGGAGTAAGTGTCTTTTTATTTCATGGCTGCAGTCACCATCTGCAGTGATTTTGGAGCCCCCAAAAATAGTCAGCCACTATTTCCCCATCTATTTGCTATGAAGTAATGGGACCAGATGCCATGATCTTAGTTATCTGAACGTTGAGTTTTAAGGCAACTTTTTCACTCTTCTCTTTCACTTTCATCAAGAGGCTCTTTAGTTCCTCTTCACTTTCTGCCGTAAGGGTGGTGTCATCTGCATATCTGAGGTTATTGATATTTCTCCCGGCAATCTTGATTCCAGCTTGTGCTTCATCCAGCCCAGCGTTTCTCATGATGTACTCTGCATATAAGTTAAATAAGCAGGGTGACAATATACAGCCTTGACGTACTCCTTTTCCTATTTGGAACCAGTCTGTTGTTCCATGTCTGGGTGTAACTATTACTTCCTGACCTGCACACAGAGTTCTCAGGAGGCAGGCCAGGTGGTCTGGCATTCCCATCTCTTTAAGAATTTTCCACAGTTTTTTGTGCTCCACACAGTTCTATTTATAAACATCTCTAAAAAAGTCATTTGCTTTGTTTGTCGAATGAATGTAAATTATACATAGGATAAAACCTAATTAGTCTCATATTACACTCATATAAAGGAAACTACAATAAAATGGTCATTTTAATCTTTTTTGAATTTAAAGGAGATTTTAAGATTTATTTTTTTACTACTGCAAAGGACTATCATCTGAGACTGTTACATAAAACAATGGCTTCAAACAATCAACCCCAAAACATCAAAAAGAAGGCAGCTCCCCATTCAGTTGGGATGTGTTTATCCATCATTTTTTATGTGAAGTCATGTTACAGGGAAGAACAAAATCTGACTAGATGTTGGATCTGTTTCTTTTACTTTAACCTTTGCTTCCTGTGGCTTTTGTTCATTCAAAGGATACTATCTATACATAATGGCCAGCCTCTGGGAGCAGTGCCCCTCTGCCTGGATGTTAAACCGAAACGCCTTTGTTCAGAGATATCCTGACCCTGTCCACCTGTGTATGCCTGCAAGAAAAAGGAAATTAAGCCACCCCCTCCTCAGGGCTGATCATTTCAGGAGATACCTGCAAGCCTTCTGACTGTTTTACTTTACTTCCTCACCGCCCCCTCCTCTGTTCTCTGAAAGAAACTGTGAGCCTGCATGCTCAGTCAAGTCTGACTCTTTGTGACCCCATGCGCTGTGGCCCACCAGTCTCCTCTGTCGTGGGATTTCCAGGCAAGAATACTGGAGTGGGTTGCCATGCTCTCCTCCAGGGGATCTTCTTGACCCAGAGATCCAGCTCGAGTCTCTCAAGTCTCCTGCATTGACAGGCAGGTTCTTTACTATTAGAGACACCTGGGAAGCCCACGATAGAATGTTACCCAGTCATTAAAAAAAAAAATGAAATAATGTTTTCAGCAACATGAATGGATCTAGAGATTACCATACTAAGTGAAGTAAGACAGAGGAAGACAAGTATCATATGATACCACTTATATGTGAAAGCTAAAATCATGGTATAAATGGACTTATTCACACAGCAGAAATAGACTTGAAACAGGGCAGGAACCTATGGTCCTTGCCCACACACCATGTCCTCTGACTGCCTTTTGTCTGTGGAAAACTTTAGTCAAAGAATAAGTTTAACCAGAAAAGTGAGAAATGCAGAAACAAGGGAAACCAGTCAAAGGAGACTAAATAATAATAATGCAGTCATTAAGCACAGCCAAGGACTTTTAGTTCTTTCTCAAGGGCTATTGATAATCTTCTGAGCCATATCCTGTGAGTCGTCTTATAGATACTGAAATACCAGGTAGAGAAGTTAACTCCATGACGACCAGACTCTGCCCAGGACTTGAGCTGCCACAATTCTGAAAACTGATTGCAAAGAAATGGGGAAAAATGGGCCCTGGAACGGAAGATTAACTGTCCCTGAAACAAACAGGACAATGCTGGTCAGGCCATCGATGACAATTTGAATATGGCTGTTAGAGACGACTGTGCTGTTTCTGCATGTAGCCCCCTCTTCTGTCTATAAAAGCCCTTGCCCACTGGTTTCGGGGCGGGAGTCGACCTTTGGACAGATGGCCGTCACCCTCCCCCCTCATTTGCCGGCATCTAAAGTAAAGCAAACTTTCCTTTCCACCAATCTGGCCTGTTTATTGGCGTTTAAGTGGTGAGCAGCCGGACCCCACCACACACTTTCGATAACAGACTCACAGACACAGAAAACAAACCTGTGGTTATCAAACGTGAAATGGGGAGAGGAATGAATTAGGAGTTTGGGATTAAAAGATACACACTACTATATATAGGATAGATAAGCAATAAGAACCAACTGTATTGCACAGAGAACTATAGTCAATATCTTGTAATAACCTATAATGGAAAAGAATCTGAAACAGAGTATATATATATATATACACATGTATATATGTGTGTGTATATATATACATAACTGAATCACTTTTCTGTACCCCTGAAATACTGTAAATCAACTATACTTAAAAAAAGAAAAAAAAAACCTTAAAAAAAAGAGACCCCACAGAGCTCCCTCAACCCTTCTGCCCTGTGAAGACACAATGAGAAGACAGCCATCTATGAACCGCGGAGGATTCCAGCTTCTAGAACGACAAAGAATGCATGTCTTTTGTTTATAACCTGTGGTGGTCTGTTACAGCAGCCTCAATGGAACAAGACACATAGGTAACCTATCTGTCTCGTTTGTCTTCTGGAAATATAGCTACTCACAGAAGAAGCACATTCATATCAAGAAAGAGAGGAGAGTGTATCTGACAGTCACGTGACCAGGTTTTCTCCCATCTATATTTTAATGCCTCTCTCTAGCACGACAGGAACCTGCTAGCCATGATTATAAGGACATCAGCCCAGGTTGCATCTGATCCTACGAAGTGATTTTGCTACTGTAACTGAACTGCTGAGCTAAATCCAGGTTTTTAAGAGGCAGCCCCAAACATCAAAAATCTGAAGTACTCATTTCATAGCGTTTCCCTCCTTTATTTTCTCCTTGGAACATCAGAGGATGTGGAGGACATTTCTTCTTGATGTGACTTGAAAGGCATTATCGCATTAGTCGGGATAATCAAATGTTTTGTATTGACTAGACATCTTGATTCATTTTCCAAGCCTTCTGTCTTTATGTTGACCGGCTGCCTCCCAGGACCCTTCAGCCACACAGACTGTCCTAATTGCAGTTTCTGTGGGCTTTGTTCACATGACTATTTCTTTCATGACCTGCAGCAAGACAAGAAGTTGCTTAATGCTGCCTTGGTTATTCTGTGCTTTATGTTTGTGTGTTTTGGGCTGGTTTGTGTTGCTTTTAGGTGTGGAACTATTCTCTGTCCAAAAGTGCGCTTCTGTGTCATTACCGGAGGCTATTAACATTTGAAAGAATTTCATGGAGTGGCGTTAACTCCAGGTTTTCAGAAATGCCCTCCTTTTTGTAATATTTATGGCCTCATCTTCAGAAAAAATGATGTTTTCTTTGGTTGGCATTCCCAGGAGATGACAAAGTGAGAGAAATTTACATCTTTCCCAAAGGTAAATGTCTCAGATCTGTGGTTTTGACATACAAGATGGATGACTATGTTTTATATTCTATAAAGAATTAAATATTAGATATTATGATCATAAGTTGTTTCTAAGAAGACACACACAAATATATACAAGTATATTCATAACTATGGTATCCAACCTCATTGTTGAAGAATTGGGTTTTTATTTTAAAAATGCACATCTAATTCAGAGACATTACAAATAATTGACAAAGCCTGAGTTAGGAATGGCATATTCTCTGGGATTCAGTAACACTGGACTTTAATTCATCATTGTAGGAATGATTGTGGAATTTGGTGAAATAATTTACATAGAAAAGTAAAATATAATTTGGGGCCTCAAGTTTCTGATAATTGAGTAATTTTAGCCCCTGTGACCTTCACTCCCAGATATTTTGGCCATACTAAACAAAATAAAGCTGATTTGCCAGCAATATCAAGTTTTGAGGATATAATCACCCATCCACCCATTCACTCATCTATCCATCACTCATGTGTGTATTTATTTTCAAAGTGTTGTGAGCTGGGTTCTACTTCTGCTGTGGGGAATAATGCAGAGAATTATGTAACATTAGACACATCCACTTTATCGTGACTTCATTCCTTCTGTCAGGTCAGCATTGATTTGTTTTCAAGAGTTAGAAAATGTTTGTGTCAGTCGCCCAGTTGTGCCCGACTCTTTGTGATCCCATGGCTTGTAGCTCGCCAGGTCCCTCTGTCCAAGAAATTCTCCAGGCAAGAATACTGGAGCAGGTTGCCATTCCTTCTTCCAGGGAATATTCCCCACCCAGGGATCAAACCCGGGTCTCCCGCATTGCAGGCAGATTCTTTACTGTCTGAGCCAGCAGGGAAGCCACAGAAAGAACATAGAATCAGAAGAATGGTGGGAAGCTTGGAGAGTAGCTGAAGCTGAGATTATGCCTGTGGTCAGAAATGGGGGTGCAATGGACTGCATCGCTTGTACCCCACGATTCACAAGTTGAAGCCCTACTTGCACTGTGACAGCATTTGGAGGTGGGGCCTTTGGGAAGTGATCAGCGTCAGATGAGGTCTTGAGGGTGGGGCCTTCATGAAGGGGTTGGTGCCCTTTAACCCGCCTGTGATGCAGGAGACCAGGGTCCGATCCCTGGGTTGGGAAGTTCCTCTGGAGAAGGGAATGGCAATCCACTCCAGTATTCTTGCCTGGAGAGTCCTATAGACAGAGAAGCCTGGCGGGCCACAGTCCATGGGGTTGCAAAGAGTCAGATACAACTGAGCAACTAACACACACATGCACAAACAAAGAAGAGGAAAGAAGCTACGGCTCCCTCTGAGGAGCGTGAGGACACAGGAAGAGGATGGTCCTCTGTAAACCACGAAGAGAGCTCTCACCAGAACCCACCACGCTGGGACCCTAATCCCATGCATCCAGCTTCCAGAGCTGTGAGGAAGCCCTGTTTGCTGTTTAAGTCACTGACTTCCAGGGCTTTCCTACAGCAGCCCCAGGGACCGAGGCAGGGGTCCCCAAGCAGATGGTCAGAACAGTGTTCTCTTGTTTCAATTAATTTTTATTGCACAGTTGCTTCACATGATGCATTAGTTTCTGCCGCATGGCTCGATGAATCAGCCGTGTGTATATATGTATATATCACCTCTTCCTTGGATTTCCTTCCCATCTAGGTAGCCACAGAGCACTGCAGAGAGCTATATTCGGTGCTATACAGTAGGTTCTCATCAGTTATATATTTTATACAGAGTATCAATAGTGTATATATGTCACTCCTAACCTCCCAATTCACCCCACCCCCTTTCCCCCACTTGGTGTCCATACGTTTGTTCCCTACATCTGTATCTCTATTTCTGCCCGGCAAAAAGTTTCTTCTGTACTATTTTTCCAGACCCCACATGTATGTGTTAATCTCTGGTATTTGCCTCTCTCTCTCTGACTTGCTTCACTCTGTATGATGGTCTCTAAGTCCATCCATGTCTCTGCGAATGAGACGGTTTCATCCCTGCTTGTGGCTGATTGATGTTCCGTTGCCTCTATGTGCCTGAACACTGCTTCTCGACAGTCTTACTCTTGCAGTCAGAGCATGATCTGGAAAGAAGGTGTGTGTCTGGCCTGAATCACTGCTGGTTTCTTATTCCACGTGGGCTGTGAGGACCAGCTCACAGTCATGAGACCGGCAGTGGGTCAGCAGGAGCAGCCGGTGCCTCTGCTGTGGCCAGACTGGCCACTGGGGAGCTGGATCTTAGTGATCACTAAGCTGGATTTTAGTGATGCCGGTGGCCTTTGAGACAGTCACACAGACCCAGACACTGCGGGTGGTGGTCACAGTCAGAACAGAGATCTGCTGCATAACAGATGGACCGCCTGGCCAAATCAGTGCCACCAACACTGTCACTAAACCACAGCAATCAGATGAAGCAATTTGTTTTTTCATGAAAAAACAACGACTCAGTCTATGGGCTAAGTCCAATGTTAAGTGCACACCTTAATCCAACAAAGTGTAGTATTAGTGGTTTATGACAGTTTATATAGTCCCTTTCAGTGAACCAAAAATCTAAAAATTAAAGGGCACACATATTTCTGGGCTTCACTGGGCAAGCTTTTCTCTTGAGTAATCTAAGATGAAACATAATTTTTAAAGAGCCGTGTCCATGATTTTCTTAGTAATGAATAAAGAAATATCACAAACATGCACAATTCCACGACTTTTTTGACATCAGTGGGGTTTCATTTGCCATCCTGTGACTGATGAGACATGTTTGGGGGCACTGATGTGTCATTCCAGTGGGGGCAACCTTGCCAGACTGTGTTTATTTACTGAAAACTTACAAGAAGTAAAGACCGCTGGGATGGTCATGAATTTACAAAGGCTAGGATCACATGGGAATGGGACTTTAGCAGGCTGTCCAAAACCAATGTTTAGAAGAGGATAAAGGAAGCCCCATAACGCAACAGAACACAGGCCCCTTGGCTTTTTCATTAAGATGTTTATACGGGGTGGGACCCCGTTTCCTGTCTTTTGAAGGCAAAGCCTTGGCGTTGCAGAAGGCTGTCTCCTTTGGTCTGAGGCAGTCAGTGCCTTTTCTGCTGGTGGGCCTGGGGGATGTGGCCCGTGGCTCCTGCCCACCACACCTCCCGCTTGCCCAGATGGCGTGCTGTGTGGATGGAGGAAGGGAGCCCCGTGTCAGTCGTGGGGGCTAGGGCTGGATACGTTAAATATAAAAGGCCCCCACCTTTTTGGCATCAGGGACTAGTTTCATGGAAGACAATTCTTCCATGGAGTGGGGTGGGTGGGGTGGGTAGGAACGGTTTAGGCTGATTCAAGTGCATTGCATTTACTGCAGTTTGTTTCTATTTCACTACGTTGTGGTATGCAGTCATTGCACAACTCATCATAATGCGGAATCAGCAGGAGGCCTCAGCTTGTTTACCTGCAACGACGCGGTCCCATCTGGGGGTGGTGGGAGGCAGTGACGCCCAAAGCGTGTTGCTTATGACATCTACGCCATCATTTTGTTTCAGTTGCTATCACTGCAGAAAACCCAGCTTCACAAAGACAGGATGTTGGAAATAGAAGCAGGGCTCTTGGGGGCTTTTGTGGCACTCTCAGGATATTCCACCATGACTTTAATCCAGGACGTAGGGAGATTTGAAGTTGTCTCAAACATACTTTTAAGGCCACTGTTGCTTGCAAACTCATGCGGTAATGTGAGGAAAGGGGAGTGGCTGTAAATACAGTTGGAGCTTTGTCACTTGCCAGCTACTCACCTCCTTCTGCGTGGTCTGATGGCTAGCAGGTTGGGGACCCCTGGTCTATGTGGAGACTTTGAATCATGGTCAGCCCACAGCCAGCTGACCTCAAGATGTGTCCCCAGCCCTGCAGGAGCCCTGGAGCGCACGGGGGCAGGTCCTCCGCTCAGAGCCCAAGAAGCTGCCTTAGACTGGCCTGCTCTCCCCCTCCCCGAGAGGAGGCCTGGACTGGGGGTCAGTGAGACCACATCCAGGTCCAACTCTGCCTTTTACTGTTTGAACCATCCTGGGCAAACACACACTCTCTGCCTTGGTTTCCCTGTTGGTCACAGATGGAGGTGATGGAAGGCTCCACCCCACCTTGCTCACAGGATGGTTTTGAAGATTAAATAAAGAGGTTCAGGTAAACACTCTGTCCAGGGCTGTGTAGCTATAACATGTAATAAGAAAAATAAAGGTTTTCAGTAATCGGTGCTGGAACCATTGGAAATCCATATGCCAAAAAGTGAACATCACATCTTACACATCTTACATCTTGAGTTTTGATATTTGGCGTAGGAGTCCTTTATCAGATGCTTTTGAACTGTGGTGTTGGAGAAGACTCTTGAGAGTCCCTTGGACTGCATGGAGATCCACCCAGTCAATCCTAAAGGAGATCAGTCCTGGGTGTTCATTGGAAGGACTGATGCTGAAGCTGAAGCTCCAATACTTTGGCCACCTGATACGAAGAGCTGACTCATTAGAAAAGACTCTGATGCTGGGAAAGATTTGGGGCAGGAGAGAAGGGGACGACAGAGGATGAGATGGTTTGATGGCATCACTGACTTGATGGACATGAGTTTGAGCAAGCCCCGGGAGATGGTGAAGGATAGGGAAGCCTGGTGTGCTGCAATCCATGGGGTTGCGAAGAGTCAGACATGACTGAGCGGCTGAAGAGCAACAAGACCCTTCCCAGGCAGGTCCCGTGGGAGGAATTCCTTTCTGGAGCTATTGGCCTTCATCACTATCTTTTTTATTTGAAGTATCGTTGATTTATTGGTTACACTGTTGTGTGAATTTCTGCCGTACAGCAAAGCGACTCACTTATACATTATACACATGATCTTTTTTACCCCTTCACTCTTTCACTGGGAGACTCTATACACTCGACATGGACCGTGCAAGTTTACATTTGAGTGGAGTAGGAGTCTCAACGGCACACAGTTGCAATCACAGAATTCTTCTAACAGGACTGGAAGGAAATATACAAAACACTTTAACTGTGATTATTTCCAGCTGGTGGGATCAATGAGGCTATTCCCTCCTTCCTTTTTTTCCCTCCATTACCTTCTGACCGACCCAGTGTGTGTGACAACTTCCTAATCAGGGAGAAAGTGGAGTGAGCTGCATTTTGGGCACGCTGTCTCAGTCCTGGCGACCAGAGCGAGAACCACAGCCACCCTAGGCTGGTGCTGACAGGGAGAGTGGACTCTCAGTGGGACGCAGCCATTACCAAAGGTTCAGCATTGCTCCAAAGAAACGAGAATTTTGTGTTGAAGATTCTCCAAGGAGTCATTTTCCTAACGGGTAGCCAATGAACCTACTTTCAAGGAAAGAAGACATTAGCTCTTGCTTTTCTGTTGAGTGAACTGTGAATTCTGCATCCATGCATAACCACTTCACATCTCACTAACACAATTAAGATGCTCTAGTAACAATTAAAGGTCTACTTGGGCTGTGATGGAAGGAGGACCCTGGGTCTCTGAACTCAGGCACTGGTTGGCAGTCCTGAGGAAGAGGGAGGGTCCCACACCATACGGAACAGGGAGCAGTTCCAGGGCCAGGTCCCCGTAGGGCTCTCCTGGGGCTGGAGCAAGGATTTCAAGACCGCACTGAGAGCAGAATGATTCCAAAGATGCATCAAAACCGCCCCAAAATGGGCAGGCACTTCTCAGCCCTCTGGGGCGGCTATACTCCGGGAAGGCTCTTCCTTCTGATGACACTTCACGGACATGGGTGTTCCTCCAGGCAGTGTGACGTGAAGGGCCCCCGGAGGACTCCCGCCTGCCCTGGGCTCTTCAGTCACTCAGCGTTGTCCGTGATACTCTGTGACCTTGAGAGAATGTTCTAGAGGGAGAGGATGGGGCCTGGGTCGGCATCACTGGACTGGCGACAAGAGTGTATTCAGAAGTGTTGCCCTCCACTTAACTATGTAAAGTCAGCCCTTCTCCATTGTGTCCAGCGGTCTGGTCTAATGTGCCCATTAAGGCCACTGTCTGGATCATCTGTCCACTGACAGAAGTGGGATGTTGAAGTCCATGGCCGTCACTGTGTTACTGTCAGTTTTTCCCTTTATGCCTGTTGTGCGGTGCTCTGCTTCGTTGCTCAGTTGTGTCTTTGGGGCCCCATGGACTGTAGTCCACCAGGCACCTCAGTCTCTGGGGATTCTCCAGGCACAAATACTGGAGTGGGTTGTCATGCCCTCCCCCAGAGGATCTTCCCAGCCCAGGGATCAAACCCATGTCTCCCGCGTTGCAGGCAGATTCTTCACTGTCTGAGCCACCGGGAAAGCCCTTATGCCTGTTAGCATTTCCTTTATATATTTGGGTGCTCCTGTACTGGGTAAATATATCTTAATGAGTGTAATATCCTCTTCTGGTATTGATCTCCCAGCATTATATAAAACCCTTCTTTATCCTTAATTGTAGACTTTGCTTCAAAATCTGCTTTGTCTGATATGAGTACCCCAGCCTTCTTTTAGAGGGCTCACTGGCTCATGTTGGAGAGCTGCAATTACTAATGACTGTAACATCTTTTCTCTACTGATATGGCAGGAAGTAGTCCACGTCTCACTGCCTACCTGCAGACAGCATCCGATGCTGCAGATTAAGGGCACTGTCTTAAGAGACTGCCCGCCCCCCCACATACTTGAGATGCCAAACACAAGTCCAGGTTTTCAACTGTGATTCTGACTGATGGCTATGTATTGAACCCTCTTTGGGTTCAATTTATTTGCTCGAGGGGCTCATAGAACTCAGAGGAACGGTTTGATGACTGGTTTGCCAGGTTACTATGGAAGGCTGGGACTCGGGAAGGGCTGGATAGAAGAGATGCAGCGGGCGAGGTCTGGGCAGGGCTCGGAGCTCCCACACCCGCTCCAGGCACCACTCGCCCCAGTCTCTGTGTGACCCCCACCTGGACGCTGTCTGAGCCCTGTCCTTTTAGGTTTATGTGGAGCTTTCATTATGTAGGCCAGACTGACTTAATCAGTGGCTGTTGGTGACTGATTCAACCGCCAGCCTCTCCCCTTCCTCAGGGATCAGGAAGCCGGGCTGAAAGTTCCAACCTTCCTATCACATTGTTGGGTCCCCTGACAACCAGCCCCCGACCTCAGGCTACTTAGGGGCTTTCCAAAAGTCATCTCACTGACAAAAGGCACATTTATCGCTCTCATCACTTAGGAAATTCCAAGGGTTTTAGGAGCTCTGTGCCAGAGTCAGGATGAAGACCACATACACATTTCTTCTTGTAAATCAAAATATCACAGTTTTAGTTAAAATGTTGTTGTGTTACTTGCTCAGTCGTGCCCAACTCTTTGCGACCCCATAGACTGCAGCCCACCAGGCTCCTCTGTCCATGAGATTTTCCAGGCAAGGATGCTGGAGTGGGTTGCCATTTCCTTCTCCAGTTTAAGATTATCCAAGTATTTGAAACTGTAGTCTCAGACCAAAAAAAAGAGAAAAATTTGAGGAAGTTTCGAAATGATGTTAATTTCTTAGTCCCACCATTAAGAGACAACATTAGGTGCAGTGATTATTATTGGGGTCAATATCAGACCCAGTGGCTGGCTTCCCCAGTGGCCGAGCAGTAAAGAATCTGCCTGCAACGCGGCAGCTGCAGGAGATGTGCGTTTGGTCCCTGAGTTTAGAAGATCTCCTGGATGAGGGCATGGCAAGCCACTCCAGTATTCTTGCCTGGAGAATCCCATGGACAGAGGAGCCTGCTGGGCTACAGTCCATAAAGAGTCAGGCACACCTGAACGACTCAACAGGAACAACACCTGAGAACTTAAGACTAGGAGACAGCCTTTCAGGTAGCTCTAAGCGACTGTTCCGAAGAGGTAAGGGAGTGGCCAGGAGGAAGTTAAGTGAAGTCTCTCAGTTGTGTCTGACTCTTTGCAACCCCATGGACTGTAGCCTGCCAGGCTCCTCTGTCCATGGGATTCTCCAGGCAAGAGTACTGGTGTAGGTTGCTGTTTCCTTCTTCAGGGGATCTTTCCAACCCAGGGATTGAACCTGGGTCTCTTGCATTGCAGGCAGACTCTTTACCGTCTGAGCCACCAGGGAATCCCAGGATATAGAGTAGTTTTTGCAAAAACAAACAATCAAAAAACAGGTAGTTGATCAAGAGATTCCCAATAAAAGGAAATAACCAGATATCTCAAGTTAACGAATGCAGAGCTTTCCTATGTACGGGTAGATGCAGAATCATTCCTTGGATGGGCACCTTATCTCTCTAGGGCCAGCGTTCTACTTTTCTGCATCCTCAGTCCCCTCCGGGTGCACAGCTGGGGGCGGCTGCAGTGGCTGCTGGCTTGATGGTCCCCCATCCTTTGTTTACTGACATGGCAGGTGGCATTCGTTCACCCCAAGCGTTAAGGTAATACTGCGGATATGATGGGCTGCTGGCAGGTGGCCAAAGGAGATTTAAAGGCTGTCCACATTTCCCATCACGATTTCTTCCAAAGTAATTTTTGAAGGTGGGACTAAAGTTGCGTGTAGAACTAATGTTTTCGGGGTCTCCCCCGCCTTCAGCATTCCCTTGCTGTTCCTTCTGTCACTTGAACCCTGGCTTCCTTTGGAGAGCTCACCCGTTTCCTCGGCATGCCATCGTGCTTGGGCAGGTCTTCATGGACAAAGACCTCCTTCTCACCAGGTCCTGGGGTTGAGCCTGGATGAAACTCCTGGGGGCTTAACTCAATGTCTGCCCTTGAAAGGGGCCGTTGGAGGCTTTGCCGCCCTTCCCCAGAACAGCCCTGGTGAGATGGGGACGCCGCTGGGGGGGGTGGGAGCACAGGCCCCAGAGCAGGCACAGCAAGCAGCCTCTTGACCTTGCTGGGTGGGCCGTCACGACCACAGGAAGAGAGGGAAACTGAGTCACACCTGGGAGCACAATCGAGGCTGATTCTACAGTGACAGATAACTGGCCCGTCACTCCATTTGGGGAGAATGGGAAGAAATGCCATTGACTTAGCATGCATGTATGCAACCCACTCCAGTGTTCTTGCCTGGAGCATCTTATGGACGGAGGAGCCTGGCAGGCTACAGTCCAAGGGGGCTGCAAAGAGATGGACATGACCGAGTGACTGACACTTTTTCACTTTTTCAAAAGGAATGCTTTGCAAATGTGAGGCCAGAATGGTGAGGTGAGCCAGACACAGAATTGCAGTTTGACCCCCGAGGGGCTCTGGGGGCTGTCACAATGCCCCGTGTGGCTTGGGCGGGGAACACTGCTGCATTGGGGGGAGGTCTGCAAGGCTGAGCTTGAGTCCTGAGGGAACGAGACTGGACTTCAAGTGAGAAGGGCTTGTTCCTGTGATTCCTTGGACTTTTCTGTGGTCAGAGGAGGTGTGGGCGATGGTGGCCCAGGGCACGGCTCTCACCAGGCCCTCCACCTACAGCGTCCCTTCCTGCCCGGAGGGTGCAGCTCCAGTGTGCAGTGGCCTCGATGGAAGCCTGCAGGGCGCAGATGTGGGGAGATGGTCTCCCCGCTGAGCTGTCAGGAACAGAGTGGGAGGCACCTAGAACTGCGCTGGCTGGGGTCTTCTTGGCCCAGGTGGGCGGCATCCTGCAGGTGTATCCTCTCAGATACACTGGTGTGAGTCCATGCGGACCTTTATGTCACTTTCCAGATGTTTGAAGTGTTTCACAGTTGTTGTTCAGTTGCCAAGTTGTGTCCGACCCTTTGCGACTCCATGGACTGCAGCACGCCAGGCCTCCCTGTCCTTCACCATCTCCCAGAGTTTGCTCAAACTCATGTCCATCGAGTCGGTGATGCCACCCAACCATCTCATCCTCTGTCACCCCCTTCTCCTCCCGCCTTCAATCTTTCCCAGCATCAGGGTCTTTTCCATTGAGTCAGCTCTTCGCATCAGGTAAACTTTGAAAAAATGAGCTGAAGAGAAAGAAGCAGAAGCAGGAGCAGAAGAAATGGGACTGAGCTCCTCCAACTTCGAGAACCGGCCACGTGCGGGGGAGACAAAGACCCCCGGGTGGGGACAGCAGCAGCCGGAACGCCGGGAGAGGTCAGCTGAGGACAGACAGCAGCTGCCGGGGAGGCATGAAGCCGCAGAGAGAAAGGGGACACTTTCTAAACACCTGATTCTCCTCTGTTTGCAAGGCCTCGTAGACAATGGTTCAAATTTACAGAAAAAGTCATCAATGAGCTTTGAGATGATTTCCTTTCCATTTCACTCTATAAAGAGATTTCCATAGGAGAGACTCTTGTAGGAGCAAAGTGAGCTAGCACATCTTGGTGCCCACAGCGCAGGTTAGAACCAAAGGGTGCCCGCCTGGTGAATCTGCAGAGAGAGGCTGGGATGTCTGTCCACCAGGGGCGGAATCCCCAGGGCGGGCAGCTCCCCAGTCAGGTGGTGGATCCTCCCGTGTGGGATGAGTCACTGCGTGTCCCTGGGGGCAGCAGAGAAGAGCAAAGAAAGCATCTGGTGGCCCTGGGGCCCCGCCCCCCGCCCAGGCTCAGCCCCCAGACTCAGCTCCCTCCGGCAACCAGTAGCGGGGAGAGGGCTGGACAAGCGCCGCAGTGCCGTTTTCCTTGCCCGGCCGCGTGAACAAGCCCTAAGGCGCTTACTGCCCAGACGGAAGCATTCGGTGCTGATTCACACGTTTCTTTCAGCCTGGGGAGCCCACTTGTCACTCATTTGACAAGGGCCCTAGCTTGTCGCTAGGATCTCAGAACAAAGCGCCCGAGAAAGTGTACAAGCTTGGGAGCTGTGGACACCAATAGGAAAAAAAAAACCTGCTTCGAAGCAACCGTGGGCTATTCTGACCCCGTCACTCGGGGCAGTATATCCCCCTGGAAACTCAAAAGGCCACCACTAAGCAAAGCTTGGGAAAAAATGAATCACTCCTCTGAGATGCCAGGAAACGTCGAAAAATCCTTCCCTCATGGGTGCCCTGGAGCCTGCGGGCATCCCTTCCCACTCGTCTCTCCCCCTCACCCCCAAACTGTAGCGTTCTCCCCGAGGGAGGTGCCCGGGGACCCAGGAAAGACCTGGTGTCCCAGTGAGGCGTCAGCTCACTCCACCTCCGTCTCAGGTTTTCTTTGCAGTATTTGCATCTACCGCAGGTGCGTCCAGCCTGCCTGTGGGACCCACAGCGCGCTAGGAAAGCCCTTCTCAGCAGGGCACACGCAGGACTGGAAACTCTGAAAGAGAAAGCGCTGCCTCTTACAATGCATTCAAAGGGGAAGGTTACTGAAAAAAGCCCCAAACCAAAAAAAAAAAAGAAGAAGAAAAGAACGACCAAACAACTCAGAGTCAGGCATTTGGTTGTGTCCAGATTCTTCTTCCAGGCTTCCCTGGGGGCTCAGCTGGTAAAGAATCCGCCTGCAATGCAGGAGACCCTGGTTCGATCCCCGGGTTGGGAAGATCCCCTGGAGAAGGGAAAGGCTACCCACTCCAGTATTCTGGCCTGGAGGATTCCACAGACCATGGGGTGGTAAAGAGTCAGATATGACTGAGCGCTTTTCAGTTTTGTAGATTCTTCTTCCAGCCCTCAGTTCTCTCAAAAGGAAAATCAGGGGCTCATGTGCTCACCGAAGTCTCTCCCAACTACAGATAATTTTTTAAGGTCTTAATCTAATCTAGTTTTGTCCACTATTTTGTCCTTCTCATGGTCATGCTCAGTCACGTCCGGCTCTTGGCGACCCCGTGGACTGTAGCCCACCAGACTCCTCTGTCCATGGGATTCTCCAGGCAAGAACACTGGGGCAGGTTGCCATTTCCTTTCCTAGGGGATCTTCCCAACCCGGGGGTGGCACCTGTCTCCTGCATCTCCTGTAGGTTCCATAAGCCTGAGCCACTGGGGAAACTCTCTTCAGCTTAGTTTACTCCATAAACAGAAATTGCCAGACAGAGAACTTTTCAGACAGCCTGAAGTTTTTTGTTTTTGATTTTGCCTTCAAGTAAACACATCTAAACTGCAAAACCAAGCAAAAACAAACGTATGTACATCTTTAAATTTGGCTGTGCTGTGCTTAGTCGTTCGAGCGTGTCTGACTCTTTGCCACCCATGGACCGCCAGGCTCCTCTGTCCATGGGGTTCTCCAGGCAAGAACACTGGAGGGGGTTGCCAGGCCCTTCTCCACTGCGTCTTCCCAACCCAGGGGTTGAACCCAGGTCTCCCGCATTGCAGGTGGATTCTTTATTTTTTAAAGTTAATTTATTTATTTTAATTGGAGGCTAATTACTTTACAAAATTGTAGTGGTTTTTGCCGTACATTGAGGTGGATTCTTTACCGTCTGAGCCACCAGGGAAGCCCTTAAACATGGCTGCCTCAGATCAAGTTCAACCATTATATGAAGGAGACCAAGATCAGCAAATCATGGGTTGTTCCAACGGAGGCTCCTGCAGAGGCAGTTCATAAACCATGTTTGCATTTATTCTTGCTCCCAGCCTGCTTTAGCAAAAACGGAATCATTCTGGTGGGAACAGACATCGGTGAAATGAGGGCTTCACACTCCAAGCACATAGGATGCAGGAAAAGCATCATCCCCAGAGTGGAAGACACTCAGGAGCTGGAGGGCCTGGCCGATCAGAGCACATGGCTTAGAGAAAGGCGCTCACACACGAGTCCTGACATCCTGACACGAAGACTACTGCAGGCCCGACCAAAGTTCTTCCCACCCTGGAGCCAGCACTCTGTGATGTCTGAGAGGCAGAAGCAAACCACCCACCTGATACGTCTGGACACCAACCAGTGAATAGACTTAAGTTTCAATCATCAACCACTGTACTGCTTTGAAAGGCATTTGTGGGAACAGCACCCTTTCACGTCATATGAGCTAATCAAGGAGAAGACATTCTTTTCTTTGGTTTCCCTGGTGGCTCAGATGGTAAAGAGTCTATCTGCAGTGTGGGAGACCCAGGTTCAATCCCTGGGTTGGGAAGATCCTCTTGAGAAGGAAATGGCACCCCACTCCAGTAGTCTTGCCTGGAAAATCCCATGGATGGAGGAGCCTGGTAGGTTACAGTCCTTGGGGTCGCAAAGAGTTGGACACGACTGAGCAACTTCACTTCTTACTTCTTAAAATTGAGATGATGCCTTTCAGCGCTAGGATGCTGCCTTTGAGGGAAATGCTTACAGTGCAGTGGATACAGACCCCTGCTCGATGCCAGCTGACTCCCCTGCGAGGTGTGTGCTAATGCTCTGCTCTCCACTCCAGCGGGGCTCCATGCTGGGCTCCCTGAGACCCTGCTAAGCAGCCCAGCCTCTCTGGGAACGGACACTTGAGGCAAGCAGCTCGGAGCTCCTCGGGGCGTGGGAGGGAGCAACCCAGCACCCCATTTCATCACCCACAGAGCCCAGAAACGCAGGAACTGATGGGGGTCCCCGCAGGAGACCACCGGGGAAGCGCCTGGAAAACGCCTCTCTTCTGCACAGTGAGGGGGCGCAGGGAAGGGCCTGCTTCTTGGAAAGCAGCCCCTGGGAAAGAACACATTAAAGAGCTGAAAGCCTCTCTAGCAGTGAGCTTTCTACCAGGAAACATGTAGGATTTCTCCCGCTTCCACAAGTGTGTTTCCGTCTTTTGCTTGTGCTCCCTCTCTGTCACGACTCGCACAGATGGGTGCTCTAAAGCTCAGGGCACAGAGCTTCGGGCCAGCAGCGCTCAGCCTGCAGTGCTGGGCTCCTGTGTTTTCACGCTGCGACTAGACAGGCCAGGCTGCCAGTAGCTTCTTAGGAAGTGCTAGCTCATTTGGTTACCTGTTTCTTAGGGGCCGGGAGAAATATCAATAGCCTCAGATATGCAGATGATACCATTCTAATGGCAGAAAGTGAAGGGGAACTAAAGAGCCTCTTAATGAGGGTGAAAGAGAAGAGTGAAAAAGCTGGCTTGAAACTCAACATTAAAAAAATGAAGATCGTGGAATCTTATTCCATCAGTTCATGGGAAACAGAAGGGGAAAAAGTGGAAACAGTGACAGATTTTATTTTCCTGGACTCCAAAATCACCTTGGGTGGTGACTGTAGCCATGAAATTAACAGACACTTGCTCCCTGGGAGGAAAACGATCACAAAATGAGACAGTGTATTAAAAAGCAGAGACGTCGCTTTAGCAACAAAGGTCCATATAGTCAAAGCTATGGTTTATTTCTATAGTCATGTACGGATGTGAGAGTTGGACCATAAAGAAGGCCGAGCGCCAAAGAATTGATGCTTTCATGTTGTGTTGCTAGAGAAGACTCTTGAGAGTCCCTTGGACTGCAAGGAGATCAAACCAATCAATCCTAAAGGAAATAAACCCTGAATATTCATTGGAAGGACTGATGCTGAAGCTGAAGCTCCAATACTTTGGCCACCTGATGTGAAGAACTGACTCAATGGAAAAGACCCTGATGCTGGGAAAGATTGAAGGCAAAGGAGAAGGGGAGGACAGAGGATGAGATGGTTAGATAGCATCACCTACTCAATGGACATGAGTTTGAGCAAGCTCTGGAAAATGGTGAGGGACAGGAAAGCTTGGCGTGTGGCAGTCCATGGGGTTGCAAAGAAACAGAGACGGCTTAGTGACTGAGCAACAACAGATGATATGAAAGCAGTGAATTTAAAATGTTTCTCTCCCCGCTACTTGGAATCATCTAGGGTCCTTCCCTTGTTTCAGAAGCCCTAAAAAATGAATAATCTATTTTCTAAAATAAAGGTCTATTTATGTAAGTCTATGTAGATCTGTAGAGATTTTGAAGATTTTTAAAATAATAAATATAGGATAACAAAATTAACAGCTAAGGGCATCTGGGGAAAAGAACAATGAGCATAAAAAGGAGTGAAACCAGGGCTCTGAAATGAGTGGTCTGTTAGACATAGTTTCCCAGTTTTATTCAGTAGAAAAATTAGCAGAACAAACCATGAATGTTTACCAGTTATAGTGCCCATAAAGTTAAAAAAAAAAAAGGGTTTCCCTGGTGGCTCAGTGGAAAAGAATTTGCCTGCCAATGCAAGAGACAGAAGAGATGGGTTTGATCCCTTGGTCTGGAAGAGCCCCTGGAGGAGGAAATGGTAACCCACTCCAATACTCTTAACTGGGAAAATCTGGGACAGAGCACCCTGGCGGCCAAAGTCCATAGCTGAAGAAGCACGCACGTTGTACCTGGAGCACAACGGTTCTATTTCAATAAGTTCACTCTTTCTTCAGATATTTTGGAGACTTCTGCCACTTTCTATTCACGTGCTCTGAGTAGACCTCATGATTACTACCCGCCTTGTAGGAGGTGAGCCTGGCACATTTCACCTGTGCTCTATCTGATTCATTGTTATCCTGTTTCAGAAAGTGGAGAAGGTGGACGAATCCAGGGAGCGGCTGATCGTTTGTGTGGTCTGCAGACTGCTGAGCAAAGCCAGAGAACATTGGTCAGAAAGAAACAATGGGGCAGATGAAGGGCACTGGCCAAGGAGTGTCTAATTCTTTGATATTAAATGAGCAACTTGAAATATACATCGATTACAAATTAACGTGCATTATGATGATAATTTCCTATTCATTGGCTGATCTCACTACCATCCTCCTGAGATATTGCTGCCACTGTGGTGTACGTGTTTGCTTAAAACGAGTTTCTTCTCCTTCCTGTCAAAAGTCAGTGAGTAAAAGGGATCGGAGGAATGGGTGGGTGAAGCGTAAAGTGTGATTAAATGCCAGCGTTTGGTTTTAAGTGCCAAGGCCCCCAGCTTGGCCTCAGAAAAGCAAACTAAACCCACTCCAGGAATCACTGCGTATTAAGGAGAAACTGCAGCCTCCGGGGGCCAATGTGATCCAGTCTGTGACAATGCAGGGCTTTAAGGCTGTTACATAGGAAAGAACAAGGCTTGGGGTTTTCCAGGGCAGGATGTGTGGGTTGAATTGCTTTTTATTTGATTTTGTCTTAATTTCCTGACTATGCAGGCAACAGTGGTGAGCCCTGAGGGCCAGGGGTGGGAGGAGCAGAGCTGCAGTTGGGTCCCGATGCACTCAGAGAATTACAGAAGGTGGGGGGGAGGGCGCTGAGGGAGGTCGTTTTGTGGAACCGAGCTGGATCTGTGTCTAGGAGCGAGGCACGGAAGGGTCAGCTCCACGCTCAGGGCTGAGGCCACTTGACACGTTACGTCCAGGTGGCTGGAAAATGCTTTCTGTTTTCAGGCTGGGCTGGCCCTCCACTGGGAGGCCTTTGTTCTGCAGTTTGTATTAATACTGGGAAGGAAGGACCTTGAGGGGCTCAGGCATGGATGTGGGATGATTTAAGACATTCTCCATTGCCGTGTGATCCAGCAATCCCCCTCGTGGGCGAGTATTCAGACAAAACTCTAATTCAAAAAGGTGCAAGGACCTTAGTGTGCATTGCAGCGATGTTTACAAAAGTGAAGACAGAGAAACAACCCAAGTGTCCCTCAGCAGATGGGTGGATAAAGAAGATGTGGTACATAAACATGATGGAATATTATTCAGCTAAATAAAGGATGAAGTAATGCCATCTGCAGCAACATGGATAGACCTAGAGAGTATCATACTGAGTGAAGTAAGTCAAACAGAGAGAGAAACGTATCGTTTCTATGTGGAATCTGAAGTACGACACAAGTGAATGTGTCTATAAAACAGAAATAGACTCACAGGCATAGAGAAGAGACTTGTGAGGGCCAAGGGGGATGGGCAGAGGAGGAATGGAGTGGGAGGTTGGGATTAGCAGATGTAAACTAGTACACAAAGGATGGATAGGCAACAAGATCCCAGTGAATAGCACAGGAACTATATTCAATATCCTCTGATAAACTATGATGGAAAAGAACATGAAAAAGGATGTAGAGATAGGTCTAACTGAATCACTTTGCTGTACTGCAGAAGTTAACACAACGGTGTCAATCAACTGTATTGCAGTTGAGGAAAAAATGACAGACTCCAAGAAGAAGGATCAGTCCCTTTAGGAGGTTTGAACCCCAGAGTGACAAGTATAGCATACGTCAGTGTGGGCTGACCCCGAATCCCACACTGCGTGTCACAGCCCCGCCGCACGCCGGACAAGGGACAGTCATCAGGGTCATCTCGCAGTGGATGCGGCCACAGGCGGTGGGGCTGGGAAGGGGAGAAGGCGGAAGTCCTCTGCAGAAGGGTGACTGGCGGGAGGCGGGCATCGAAAGGCTTGGAGCCACCGCGGCCCTGACCTACAGCCATACTCGACTACATCACACACTCACACACACACACACACACACACACACACACACACGAGTGAACCCCGAGAAGGCAGGCGCTTCGTAAGGAAGAGACACTGGAGGAAGGCTCAGGAGTCTCCTAAAATACACAGCGAGACAGTTTCCATTCTGCCTGAAGTACGGGGCTTCTCTATCATGTCAGGCATTAATCTCTTGGGATTACTTAGGAAGTAATGAAATGAACTGACTCTTGCTTTCTGTAATGTTTTCTCTCCTCTTCTTTCCCTCCTTGAGAAGTGCAGATCATCACTGACGTCATCAGAAGCTAAAGAAAATTAAACTCTTGGAAGAAAACATAAACATACATTTTTCATGACCTTGGATCAGACACTAGTTCCTTAGATATGACACCAAAAACACAAACAACAAAATTAAAAAAAAAAACAAAAAAAACATAAATTGAACTTCATCAAAATTAACTTTTTCTTCTTTCTTTTTATTTTTTAAATTATGAAAGTATGATAACACATTTATGAGAGACTTGGAAAATATAGAATAAAGCTACATTTAGTTCTACTAGATATTACAATTATTTTTAAGTGGATAAATTAAGATTTTTAGTTGGAGTTTAAATATCAAATTCTCAAAAATTAATAGAATGAACATACAGGAAAGTAGAAAGATACAATAGACCTATAGACCTGAAAAGCTCCAGGAGCCAATTCAACATAAATAAGATTTATACAATTTTCACACAACAGTAGAATACAAATTCAAGTTCCCATGGACTACGAACTAGGAGACATTAGAACATATCCAGGGACATAGACAACGTGCAAATATTCATAGTCTAAAGGTATTTAAATCATAGGAGTCTGCTCTCATCACTGTGGAATCATGTTAGAAAACAACATCAAAAAACATTTTAAAATAACCCATATATTTTCAAGTGCAATGTGACAATTACCAAGAGATCCCTTTGACTTAGCCACTGAAAGCCTCAGTAAAGTTAGAAGGCTGAAAAATCACTGAGGGTGATTGCAGAGAAGAAAGTATTTACATGAGAAATTAACACCAAAGATTAACTTTTGTTCTTTAAAGGACACCATTGAGAAGGTGAAAACACAACTCTCACAATAGAAGAAAGTATGTATAAATTATGTGTCTGATAAGAGGTTTATATCCTCGTACATAAAGATTTCTTATAATTCAAGAATAAAGAAACAAATAGCTAAGTTAAAAATGGGCAAAGGACTTGTATCCATTTATCCAAATCAAGTACAAAAATGTTCCACTGGCGTATTCAAAGATATGCACATCATCAGTCGTCAGAAAATGCAAGTCAAAACCATACTGAGATGTGACTGCACATCCGTTAGTATGGCTAACATAAAAAGAAAGAAAATAACCTTTGCTGGCGCGGATGTGACTATGGAGCCCTTAAACATTGCTGGTGGGCTTGTTAAAATGGTGCAAGTTCTTTGGAAAACCGATTGGCATATTAGTTCCTCAACATACTAGACAGAGGGTCACCCGAGGACCTAGCTCTCTACTCCTAGCTCCAAACCTTCGAGAAATGGAAACACAAGTCCACACAAAATCTTGTGCACAATTGTTCATAGTAGTATTATTCACAATAATAAAAATAAAAACAACCCAAACCTCCATCAATTGATGAATGGATAAACACAAGGTGGCATTTCTATTACCTGCAACAAAAAGGAATAACGCAGTGATGCATGCTACGATGAGGACGAACCTCGAAAACGTGATGCTGAGTGAAAGCAGTCAGACACGATGACCACAGAGGCAGGATTCCTTTTATAGGAAGTGGAGTCAAAGTCATACAGACAGGAAGTAAATGAGTGGTTGCCCAGGGCTGAGGACTCAACTGTGACTAGCATGGGATTCCTTTGAGGATGACAAGAGTGTCCGGGAATTAAACAGTGGTGGCGTTGGCACAGCTGTGTGACTATATGAAAAACCGCTGAACCATACACTTCAAAATGATACATTTTATCATGTGGAAATTATGTCTTAATTGCTTTTTTAAAAGAGCAAAGAGGAAGAAGGCATATGGCATGCACGAGCTGTTTGTAAACAAGACAGTGGGAGTCATATTTAAAAGCCAAAGCTTTGGATCATCAAATATTTCAGCTCCCAAAGTAAACTTTTTGGGGTGTTATGGGTGATGGGTTGGTGCATATGGCTCAGTTGAACCGGTGGGTGGATGGGCGATACATGGAGTAGGGCATGGAGTGGGGGATGGGCCTGGCCCAACTCTTTGGGGTTTCAAGCCCAAGACCGTGAGAGATCCAGCCCCAACTGGGGGTCCTGGACCTACTGCTCAATCCCAGCCTTTGACGGGTCAAGCAGCAAACAGGCGAGCCTCTCCCCACCCTCTTCGCCTCCCGACCCTTCCCCAGTACAGATCCCACCCATTAGCAGGTCCCTGTGACTGCAGGAGGCTCCTCTTGTATTTTCTTTAATTTTGGTTCAGTTCAGTCGCTCAGTCGTGTCCAGCTCTTTGCGACCCCATGGACTGCAGCACGCCAGGCCTCCCTGTCCATCACCAAGGCCTGGAGTTTACTCAAACTCATATCCATTCAGTCGGTGATGCCATCCAACCATCTCATCCTCTGTCGTCCCCTTCTCCTCCCACCTTTAATCTTTCCCAACATTAGGGCCTTTTCAAATGAGTCAGTTCTTCACATCAGGTGGCCAAAGTATTGGAGTTTCAGCTTCAGCATCAGTCCTTCCAATGAACACCCAGGGCTGATCTCCTTTAGGATGGACTGGTTGGATCTCCTTGCAGTCCAAGGGACTCTCAAGAGTCTTCTCCAACACCACAGTTCAAAAGCATCAATTCGTCGGTGCTCAGCTTTCTTTATAGTCCAGCTCTTGCATCCATACATGGCTACTGGAAAAACGAAAGCCTTGACTTTAATTTTCTTACTGTTTTTGGCTGTGTGGGGTCTTCCTTGCTGTCCACAGGCTTTCTCTAGCTTCGGTGAGTGGGGGCTACTCTCTGTGGCATCCTGGTGACTTCCCTTGCTGCAGTTCCACGGGTTTTGAGCACAGGCTCAGCAGTTGTGTTACCCAGGCTTAGCTGCCCCATGGCATGTGGAATCTTTCAGGATCGGGCAGGGATTGAACCCGTGTCCCCTGCATTGGCAGGCGGTTTCTTAAGCACTGGACCACCAGTGAAGTCCTGGCTCCTCTTTGCATATGTGTGTTGTGGGTGGGTGTCCTCACTCCTTTCACTGCAAAGATACTTAGAGTCTCATGATGACTCTGCCCCACAGATTCATAACGTTGGTCTGGGATGTGAACTCCAGTTTCCAGTTCTGCAGAATGGCTAGCATTCCTCGAAATTCCTCGAAATGCTCCAGTCATCGTGAAGGACTGACTATGCCGATAGAGACGGACAACCTTGTTTCTAGGCACGGCGTGGGACCCCCTAGCCGGCATCCGGGCCTGATGAGCCCCCACCCAGGCTGTGGCGAAGATGGAGTTCCATCTGCAATGGATTTTGCAGATGCCTGAAGATAAATCAATCCGAGTCCATTAGGAGAAAAAGAAAGGCAAGGGTGATCCGCTGGCCGTGTGGGGCTGTGGGGGAGCCCAGGCCGTGTGGACGTTGAGTCATGCTGAGATGAGTAATGCTAAGAGGAAACAAATGTATGGCAGGTTCCGTGAGCAGCGGGGAGGCCAGGCCTGCCCCTGGGACAGAAAGGGCTGGGAGGTCTGGGAAAAGCGCGAGGATGTTTAGCATCAGCTTTCCTGGGATTCCCTCAACACTAATTACAACCGCCTTGCTATGCAGCATCACAATAAATTTTCCTAAGTGGACTGATTATTTGCCCTTGAGGTCCTGCCCACATCTCTCACCTCCCACGCCAAGAATTTGGTTCTCTGGAGACGCATGCGTTTTTGTTCTGGCCTCAAGTCCTTCTAGGAGAGAGGAAAGTCCCAGGATGGAGCTGCCAAAGTTAATCCGCTTGACCACTAATTGTCTCAATACAAAGAAAGAGGCACTGTGAAAGCTGTTTCACGAATTTGGACTGTTTAGACACTCCGCTTGAACGTTTGGGGATTAATCATGAAACACAGCAATTAACACTAAATTAACACTAAACTGCCCTAGGAATGGTTTAGTATCTTTGAGAAGGAAAGAAACTGATGTGATAGTAGGTTTGCCCTTGAGTTCTCAACTCAACTCTGGGAAGCGGCTTAAAGAAATCTCCCAGGAAAAGTGAAGGGGGAATTTGGACCGCTTACTTTCAGGTCTTGGGCTTGCAAAATCAAGGAGGGAACATGGGTGCACAGCCACCTCTGGGTGGGAAGAGAGCTTCTCTGGTTACTGAGCGCTAAGCTAGGGGGAGTCAAGTCTCTCAGGAACCCGGAGGTGGGGGGAGAGCAGCTACCGGGGGACCACTTGCTGACTGATGCTGCCCAGGGAATCCTGATGGAGACAGGCTGCAGAAGACAGTTCCAGACTGGCCCCCGTCCCCTCAGTCACTGGCGTTCTCTGCCTGATGAACCTGGTTCTTTCTTGACTTCTTACACAAGGGTGATGATTATTAGGCTCATAAATAGATTTCTCCAGGAGGAGAGAACTAAAACTTCCTCTCACGAAGTCTAGTGTCTTGGTGACCCTCCGGCCTGGGCTGAGCCATTATGAACAGGGACGTACACATTTCTGTGTGAACATGTATCCCGTTCTCTCCTAAGAGAGAGAATGTATGCCTACATACACGTTAGAAGCGGAGCTACCGGCTTGCATGGCGGTTCTGTGTTCAACATTTTCCAGGAGCCGCCAAAGGAGTTTATCTCATCAGCAAGAGCCGAGGGTTCTAATTTATGGTTGGATGGCATCACTGGCTCCATGGACACGACTGTGAGCAAACGCTGGGAAATAGTGGAGGACAGGGAAGCCTGGTGTGCTGCAGCCCACGGGGTCGCAAAGAGTCAGACACGACTGAGCGACTGAACGATTTCCCCACATCCTCACCAGCACTGGTTATTTTGTGAGTCATTCTTTCTTCTTTCCTTTCTCGCAGAGCCATCCGAGTGAGTATGATGACCTCTCTCATCGCGGTTTCACTTCTCCTCTCCCTGAAGACTGCTGCCCCGCTGACAGAGCAGGATGTCCAAGCACACACACACATATTTCCTCTCTCCTGGGTGAGTGCCCAACCCCTGCCCCCACCAAACAAATTTGCAAGAGAACTGGAAACTATTTGGAAGATAGTCTTTGTTCTTGCACTCTGTACATGTGTGTCCATTGATGGTGTTTCTGGTCCTTTCATTTCTGGCAAAAAAGGGCCTCTACTGAGGAAGGGCTCTGTCTTCATGAAAAATGCCTTCCTCATGAAAAGCACCTTCCTCGGCAAGAGGGTGCATGTCTGGATCAGTGCATATCTTGCATTCATGCTCAGTGTGTCTGACTCTTCATGACTGTAACTTGAGAGGCTTCTCTGTCCACGGGATTTCCCAGGCAAGAACACTGGAGTGGGTTGCCATTTCCTTCTCCAGACAGAAGACTGGGACTAACATAAAAGCAGGGACCACTGTCACAGAACGCCCTCCTGTTGTGGAGAGAAGGGCCACAGGAGGAGTGATGCTGAGATGATCCTTTGTGGTCACTGACTGTAGTTTCATCTCTTAAAGTTGAAGAACATCTCACTTGTTACATGCTGTACCCTCAGATAGGATGATAATGGAAGAATGTGTTTGCTTTCAAATTGTTCCTGCAGGCTGCTCCTTCTTGATGAACTTCCAGCAATGAACAGTTGTACCAGAACCTGAATGCCTACCTGACTGTGAATCTCTAAAGATATCACACTTTTTTCCCTTCCTGTTGTCTTTTTCTTGTTTAAATCTGCCAAGAGTTGATTCGAGGCTAGGTGAATAAACAGCACTCATTTTAGATTATTTTGTTCATAGTTTTTGAGATTAGGGGAAGAGAATAAAAAATAACCGGGTTGGTTTTTTTTGCAAATCTTACAGGGTTCTCTGATCTTCCCACCCAGACACGCACAGGTGAGTTTGTGTGTGAGAGAGAAAGAGAGAAAGAAGGAGAGAATGAATGAATCTCTGGTGCCTCTTTGTTTTCTGAGGAGGACCCCAGCCCTGTGGGACCATGGATTCTTCTGTGACCTCATCTAACCTTAATTATCACCTCCCCCGGCCTGTCCCTCCATCTCCAAATACAGCCACACTGGGGGTCAGCATATGAATTTGAGGGGGGACACAATTCAGTCCATAGCCAGCAGGGAGCTGGAGGAGGGGGTTTCGGGGTGTCCTAGGGTCTAGGAGCAACCCTGAAGGGTACAGAGTGTGACAAAAGGCAGCACTCCCCAGGACTACTGCGCTCGTCCAGAAACGAGGGGAGACTTAGAGCTGCGCAGATTTGGCCCGTTTCCCCTCAGGCACGGGCGCCGTGTCACGGTGGGGCGCGGACAGGAGCCCGTCTGCGGGTGCAGGAGGCGTCCCCTGGGGCGGACGGCTCTGAGACCTTCCGATCCCTGCGGGAAGGCGTGCTGTGCTGCTTGGAGGTGACCCGCGAACGAGTGGCGGGCCGTGGTCCTGATGGACACCGTGACGTGCTGGGGGAGGCACGGACACAGCAGGGAGGCGCACTCACCGCCTGGCGGACCCTGGTTTCCGCCGGGAAGCTTGGCACCCCTCCTCGGCTCCTGAGACGGTGATGGACAGGCGCACGCGCAAAGCGGGGAAGCACGCTCCCCCAACCTTTCACGCTCCTCCCGGCAGGCGCATCGCCCCTCCCAGCCGCAGGGCACACGGGATTCAAGCTCTTTGGATCTGCACGCCCGCCGCAGACCCCCAGCTGGGATGTCAGCTGCCGGGGTCAGCTGTCCAACTCGAAGTCAGAGGAAGAGACCTCAGCCACTGAGCCTCAGGGCCGGGTGTGACCCGGGTGGGAGCCTTGGGCGGCCGTGCTCAGGACTGTGACCACAGAGGCAGCCCGGCAGGCGGCTGTCAGGGCGAGCCTGGCAGGCAGGCGGGCCCGGGGACATTCCTGCTGGAGATCCTGGCAGGAGGCGCCTCGGCATGGTTCTTGGTGTCCTCCTTCGCCAGGTGGGCAGGCGGCCCTGGACACCCTGATGTGTAGAGGCGGGTTCTGCTCGGCCCACTTCTGGAGTCAGTGAGTGCCGAGTGTAGGTGTGAGGGTTTCCACGCACGCGTGTCAGCTTGTTTGCTTCAGTCGTGTCTGACTCTTTGCGACCCCATGGACAGTAGCCCACCAGGCTTCTCTGTCCGTGGGATTCTCCAGGCAAGAATACTGGAGTGGGTTGCCAAGTCCTCCTCTAGGGGATCTTCCTGACGCAGGCATCACGCCCGGGTCTCTCATGTCTCCTGCATTGGCTGGTGGGTTCTTTACCACTAATGTCACCTGGGAAGCCCCATGTATATGGAGATATATGTGTGTCTTACATGTATAACTTCTTTCACAGATTCTTTTACACTACAGTTAAGCAAAATATTGAATATAGTTTTCCATGCTATACAGTAGGACTGTGTTGTCTATTTGGTATATAGTAGTTTGTATCTGGTAATCTCACACTCATTTGGTAACTGTAAGTTGGTTTTCTATGTCTGTGACTTTATCTTTTTGTAAATAAGCTCATTTGTATCATTTTTTTAGATCCCACATATAAGTGATATCATGATATTTGTCTTTCTCTGACTCACTTCATTTAGTATGACAATCTTTAGGTTTATCCATGGTGCTGCAAATGGCATTATTTCGCTTTTTATGGCTGAATAACAGTCCAGTGTATCTGTCTGTGTATTGTTGTTCAGTAGATAAATCATGTCCGACTCTTTGTGACCCCATGAATTGCAGCACGCCAGGTCTCCCTGTCCATCACCAACTCCTGGAGCTTGCTCAAACTCAGGTCCATTGAGTCAGTGATGCCATCCAACCATCTCATCCTCTGTTGCCCCCTTCTCCCCCTGCCCTCAATCTTTCCCAGCATCAGGGTCTTGTCCAAATGAGACCACGTCTTCTTTATCCATTCATATGTCAATGGACATCTAGGTTACTTCATGCCTTGAGTATTATGAATAATGCCGTATTATGAGTATTATGAATCAGCATTGGGGTGCATGTATGGACGTGATTAACATTTAAACCTGTGGACTTTAAGCCCATCACCCCCCATAATGGGGTGGGCCTCACCCCATCAGTTGAAGGGTCCCAGAGTAACAACCAACGTTTCCCTGAGAAGCAGGAGTTTGGCCTCAAGACTGTACGGTAGAGACCCTGCCTGAGCTTCCAGCCTGCTGCCCTGCAGAACTGAGGCTCAAGGCTGCAGCCTCAGCTCTTGCCTAGATTCCTGGAGCGCTCCCCGCCCTACAGGTGTGTGAACCGCCCGCAGCTGTGTCAGTCAGTCCCTTAAAGCAACCCCCTCCACAGCCTACTGTGCCTGTCTCTAAAGAACGCTGACTAATAAAGCAGGCTGAAGTGAAAGTCGCTCAGTTGTGTCCAACTCGTTGCAACCCTGTGGACTGTAGCCTGCCGGTCTGTCCCTGGAATTCTCCAGGCAAGAATACTGGAGTGGGTTGCCATTCCATTCTCTGGGGGGTCTTCCTGACCCAGGGATCGAACCTGGGTCTCCCGCATAGCAGGCAGATTCTTGACTGTCTGAGCCACCGGGGAAGCCCAATGAAGCAGGGAGCGCCTTTTAACTGATTGTGGCGTCTCTAGGAGGGCTGCACCTCCCCTTGCAGATTGCAGGGGCAGCTGGAGAAAACCTGGTCCCTGGGCAGGCAGCCCCTGTGGCCCTGCCCCCTGGCACTGACCGCCTCCATCCCCAGTCACCAGCCGTCCTCCCTGCAGCCGCCTCACTCGGGGCACCGTCTCCTCAGACTGGTGCTAGCACTGTCTACCAGATTCTGAGCCCCATTTCTGCCTCTCTGAGGCCAGGTTCCCGGTTCTGTGCCTGTCCCCCGCATTTCCGAGTAAACCTCACAAAGAATCACAGCTGTTCAGAAGCACGCTGCACAATATAAAATTTATTATAAAACCTCAGCAAATATAAATATCCAGGCACCATTTGGAATGGAGACCACACCGCAGAAAAGGGTTGAAATCCAGGGTGGGGGGGAGGGGAGGTTGGAGGCGCCCCTGCTGTGTGTAGCTTGTCACCTGGAAATCCTTGGCCTCCCTTCTGAATGGATGTTACGAAAACAACCAAAATTTACAGGGAAAAAAAATTGAAAACCCTGCAGCACATAAAAGCAAACCCGAGTGGGCCAATCACGGCCCACAGTGCTTGGTGTAAATCCCGTGGAGTCTCTAATTCGGGCCCAGCCTGTCATTCTGCCACTTGAAAGAGAAAAGCATTCAGAGATGCGTTTAAATAGGAACACTCACTTGTAAATAACTGAGAAAGAGAAAAAAGGCAACGTATGAGAATTCTCTCCTCCTTCCAATGGGTCTGAAAGGGACAGAAGCACCATGGTGGGGATTTCCTTTCCCATTTTCAGAGGCCAGGCGCCCTGTCAGGATGGAGACCAGCTCACCCGGCCGGGGCCCCCGGGGTCCCTGTGCAGAGAAACCGCCGCTGGGGCGGACACGGGCCTGGGGACGCAGCCCGGAGGGGCTGACCCCACCTCCAGAAGCGGTGGTCTTCAGGTGGCAGCTGGGCCGGCCCTCTTTCTCATTCCGGGCCGGCCTGCTTTGCCAGAGCTCGGCGGTTCAGGGCGAGCAGGTTGGGGATCTCTGTCCTGACTCCACGCCTCCTCCCCACCAAGCGTGTGCCTGTGTGCCCAGGGGTGAACACACACACACACACGCGCGCGCACACACAGGCACACACGCAGTCCGGTCCAGGAGCTCCACATGGGTGTTTCTTCTCCCGGCTTCCATCTTCCTGGGACGCCTGCCGGTGGAGAGACCACACGGCCAGCTGGTGCTGGAGACGGGCCCCGCGCCCGCCGGCTCACAGGTTGGACGTGGCGCAGGTCTCGCAGCACTGCCGGCCGTAGAAGTGGTGGCCGCACACGCTAGGCCGGGGCACCAGGGCGCACCAGCGGAAGCGGTCCCCGCAGGAGGTGCCTGAAAGCAGCCCGCGTTAGTCACCGGCCGCCACCGCGGAAACCCCGGGAAATCAAGGCAAGCCTGCCGTCACCCTGCAGCTGCTCCGCAGGGAAGGCAGCACTGCAGGTCACGCGGACCACGCGGGTCGTGCTGTTCTCACAAGACCTTTCTTGGCAGCTTCCTGCAAAGCTGGCATTTTCTGCTTTTCGTGCTAAACACCCCCATGGACCCACTCAGCCACCCGAGACAACGGGTCTTCTGTGGACTGGACTCCGGTTGTCTGGTCCCTGATTGAAGCAGACCACTCACTCTCTTCCAGCCCCATTTTCTCCTCCAGAAACCTTGACAGACAGACAGACAGACAGACAGGGCACGGTGCTGCAAATCCCCAAGGCACTCTGGGTGTGTGCACAGGGATCGCGTTTACTGAGCAGCCAAGGAGCTAGCAGGAGGAGAAGGGGACGACAGAGGATGAGATGGCTGGATGGCATCACCAACTCGATGGGCATGAGTTCAAGTAAACTCCGGGAGTTGGTGATGGACAGGGAGGCCTGGCGTGCTGCAGTCCATGGGGTCACAGAGAGTCGGACACGACTGAGCGACTGAACTGAGCTGAAGGAAATCCCACGACAGAGGAGCCTAGCACGCTGCAGTCCACGGGGTTGCAAAAGAGTGGGACGAAACTTGGTGACTGAACATCAACAACAAAGGAATATGCTGGGGTCTTGTTTCACTTGAGGGCAAAAGGCTCCTTTACTCAAAATGGCCTTCCCTGAATGCAGACAGCAGCACAGAAACACAAGAGGCAATTGTGCTTGCTGAAAGCCAAATGGCTCTCACAGCCGCCTGTGTCGTTTCTGGGGAGGAAGGCGTGAGCAGTGAGCGGTCTGCTCCATGGGCCTCTTCATGGGGAAAACTGGTGGAGGTGGAGAGAGAACAGGTGGAGCGGACACAAGACCCTCTAACCCGCGGGGACCCCCAGTTGCTCAGCCCTCTTGGCAACCACTCCAGAAACCCAACAGCCCCACCCAAATGGCCAAGGTCAAACCTCGGGGCGGGGCGAGGGGTGCTCCGACACTCACCTTTCTTCTCTGCGATGGCGCAGAAGTGGGTGTTGCAGGCCTGGGAGACGGCGGGCTTCTGTAGCACGGAGCAGCCCATGGCAGGCCGGCCCCCCGCCAGGCACTGCACGGACCGCGTCTGCATGCCGCCCCCGCAGCTAGCCGTGCACTGCGGGAGACACGAGCCGCCGTCACGCTGGGCCACCCGGCCGTCCAGCCACCCCTTCCTATGGGCAGTCCCCTCCTCCAGGCTCCTCAAGGCGGTCTCTCTCTCTCTCTCTCTCTCTCGACCAGGGTGGGGGGCTAAACACAAGCTGCATATTTCCCAGGTATGGACACTGGGAAGACGGGCCCAGGAGTCTGAATATTCTTGAGTCATCAAGGGCTCGATGGACACACAAAAAGCGGCACATATCTGGGGATACAGGCTGCAGGTCCGTCACGAGACGCCCTCACAAGCCAGCCTTTCTGGTGCTCCTGACTCGGAAAAGCTTGACAAGCCAGTTCCCCTCCCAAGAGGCGCGATGACACTCATCTCTCCCGACCCCAAGTTTTGCAGGGACTCCAGATGCCTGGGTGTGGCCACCCCCTCCCCGGAGTGCAGTGTCCCTACGTTGGGGCCCCATACTCCGAGGCTCAGAGCGCAGCGGAGCCAGGGAGAGGCAGCTCGGTCAGGCTGGTCCTCACTGGCCAGCCGGGCACATACCCCAGAGACTACGGCAGTGGGTCCCCTGGACACCCACTTCTGGCAAGAAACTGGGAGAGACCTGAGCGATCAGAGATGGAAGGGCCCCGAACCTGCAGCCATGAATCTGCCCAGAAAGAAAGCGGCTCACAGTCTAGACCGAGTTCTGTCTAGCTCATGGCATTGCTCACACAAGGCTGCGTGTTCAAGAAAGCTGTTAAGTGGGAGAGGAGCCCCTGCAGAAAGATGGGGGCAGAGAACGATCTGGAGATCCTGGTGTGCGGTGGGCTGCGTTAAACAGTCGCGTTAACACGTGAGGATAAAGCTCTGCTGATTTGGAGACACACACACACATAACTCAGGCTGCCGCCAAGATGTGTGGACAAGACCAATGCCGGGATCCCCCTGGAGCAGCGGCTCGGGGCTGGTCTTCCACAGCTGAAACCGCCTACGGCCAGACTCTGAGGACCCGCTGCAGACAGGGCCCGGGGAGGTGGCTTTTATACCCCTCGGGAGAGGGACGCAGTGATGGGGTCAGTAGAACATCTTGGTCTGCCCCTCGACAGAGGAGAGAAGCTGGAAACAGAGAGTCCCCAGAGCTCATAAGCTGAAGGAATCATTCTTCTTTTTTCCCTCTTTTGGGAAAGGACGTCTGGGCTGCTGGAGAGAGAAAACCCAGGGCTTTTCGCTGATGAGCGTGTGGGTTTGGAACCCACCATGTGAGGCTGAGCCCTGCTCTTCAAAGCCAACATTGGCGAATGCCGTCACGGCTCCATTTCAGGGCAGGACACCAGCAGCCAGGAGGAGACAGCGCCGCGGGCGGACTCGTGACCTGTCTTCAGGCCCACCCCGGGTCGAGACAGCTGTCTTCCGCAGACTGTGTCATCTCAGAGCTTTCCAGCAGAACCGTGCTCCAGGCCTCAGGGGCCTCTGACCCGGGTCCCAGGCGCTCCCTCAGGCCCTGTCCCGGGCTGGGAACTCACTCGGGGAGATGAGGTTGAACTTGAACCTCTCTGTCTCTGAGTTGAATTTCTTTCATCCAGCGGCAGGGGCAGACTGCCACTCGCCGCCCCCCCCCCCCCCCCTTTTTTTTCCATGTTAAAACGTGAGTTTTAATTGCAAAAACTGTTTCCTGTAAATATAGTTATATCAACCTCTGTGCCCACAACTTGGGTTCAGATATAAACAGATATGATACATGCAGGTGTTACTTGTACCACAGAACAAAATCAGTTCAAGAATCAACTCTTGCTAAAGAATGTCCCGTCAAGGTCCTGCTGTGTAGCACAGGGAACCATATTGAATATCCTGTGGTGAACCACGCTTGCATGCTTAGTCACTCAGTTCTGTCTGATTCTTTGCGACCCCATGGACTGTAGCCCGCCAGGCTCTGTCCATGGGATGCTCCAGGCAAGGATACTGGAGTGGGTTGCCATTCCCTTATCCAGGGGATCTTCCTGACCTGGGGATGGAACCCAGGTCCTCTGCATTGTAGGCGGATTCTTTACCATCTGAGCCACCAGGGAAGCCCCTGATAAGCCATAATGGAAAGTAAAATAAAAAAGGATATATATATATAACCTAGTCACTATGCTCGACAGCAGAGATTGACATTGTAAATCAGCTGATTTACTTCGATAAAAAAAATTAAAAACAAAGAAACCAAGAGATCTGACCAGCATTTTGTGTCCCTTGGTGCCAAGCGGCTTGACTCTTTCTGTCATCGGTTCTTTGATGCACAGACGGGGATCACTGTCCTCCCCTTCCTGGGCCCAGGTCCAGCCTCCAGACGCTGAACGGTGAACACAAGCCCTCGCCTTCCCTGGGGCACTTTCCGAAGTCGCCCCTCCAAGCGCAGTTTCTGGTCCGGCAGTTGCAGGAATAACCTGTCCGGGGACAGAGCCCATCCAGGCGCAGGACACCTTTCCGCCCCAAGCTTTCCCACGGCCGGAGGGCGCAGAGCCTCGGGCCCAAGAGCTCACGGCAAACGCGGCCTTAGCGTCATTCCTGCCTGACGTCATGAACATAGCAATGAGTCACCCTGGATAAGATCTTCAAGCAACGTAGGATGAAAATGGTTTATCAGACAGGCTGGTGCTTTAGGCTGGTGCAAACCATGTCAAAAGTATTTTTAGATTCTAGGTTTGGGTTTAAATTGGACAACGGCAAACTTTGTTTTTCTTTTTCTAAATTTGCCTGAGGTCTCCCGGTTGAGCAGAGTGGGGTAAACGCTGGCCAGATTCACTCTCAGGAGCTTCGGTCTCCCCTCCCCGTGGACAGAGGGATGACGGTCTTGGGGAACCACCAGGCCTTGTCTCTGAGCCACGTTCTCAAGGGACAGAGAGCGTGAAGCACCTGCCCCAGGAGCCACTCGACGCAGCCTCTTGGCTCGCCCGTCCCTTCCTCTTGCCGGAAAGCCTGCGCACTCAGAGGACAATTAAAGGGAAAATTGTGTGGCCGGAGATACTTTTGACCTACTTAAAACAGGAAAGGCTTGAAAAGGATACAGTCCAAATGTCCTGTGGTCTAGTATTTTAAATGAAACAATGTCTAATATCATTTGGGAAGGAGTTCGTGTATTTCTAAATGAAAAAGCGACATCAGATTTGAAGATGTGTGTGCTAAGTCACTTCAGTTGTGTTCGACTCTTTGCCACTCCATGGACCTCAGCCTGCCAGGCTCCTCTGTCCGTGGGGATTCTCCAGGCAAGAATACTGGAGTGGGCTGCCATGGCCTCTCTCCAGACGATCTTCCCCACCCAGGGACTGAACCCGTGTCTCCTGCATTGGCAGGTGGGTTCTTTACCGCTCGCACCACCTGGGAAGCCCCAGATTTGAAGGTAAGCAGAACCAAAGGCAAAAACACAATGAGAGAGCAGTGTGCAGAGTGGGTGGCAAGCAAGAACAGCCTTTGGGGGGTTAAAGATGCTGCCGCTCTACAGGGTCTGGCAACAGGGCGCACAATCCCGACGACAGTGACACCACCACCCCCAGACAAGGGTGAAGTCTGTGCTGGAGCGGAAAGTTCTCCAGACAAGGACCAGACCTGGCTGCCCTGGGCACGCACGGATTTGCTTTTCACCTGAAATTCCACTCCCTGAACACTCAGTACGGAGTATGTGACTTGGTAGACGCCGGGGACTGTATGTATAAAACATGTATGCATGTATGTAAATGCACACACGTGTCAATATGGAGACTACACTGTAAAACAGCAGGACACTCGCCCCAGAGCGGCCAGTCTGGATGGCTGTGTATCGACTGTATCCGCTTTCAGGCAGCTCATGTCAGCGGGGGCAGCCTTGACCTCTGACGAGGCCGCAGTACAGACATTGCACGATCCTGGGACAGGAGGCGTGATTCTCCACTCTGGAGTCTTCTTTCTATCCTTGCTTCCTTTTCAGCACAGGGCACCTGGGAAGGTCGAGGATGCGGGACGTGCTTCCCGGGAGGGCAGTCACTACTTGGGCAGGGAAGACAGCCACCTGCAGCTCCTCAGGTCATTCCTATGGCACCAGCCACGGAGCACGCCTTCTGGGAAGTGATTTGGAGAGAGATGAAGACTCTTGAAAGTTCCTTTGAAAGTGATGGGGAAGAGACATCCGCCTGTGGTCCCCGGGGTCAGCCTCTGGAATCAAGGAAGATCCCGCTTGCTGGCCCCGAGAGAGCTTCTGCAATGGCGGCGTCCTGGGGGCCTGGTGCCCTGTGGATCCCATATACTTGATAGGACTCCACCTCGGAGGTCCTGGAGCCAGTGTTACCTGATACGGTTAAGAGAGCTGGCCAAGGTGGGAGCACAGAAGTTCGTGGCTGTCCCCGCTATTGTGTTCACTTGCTTTCTCTGTTTTCTTGATGTGGACCATTTCTAAAGTCCCTACTGAGTTTATTACAACATTGCTTCTGCTTTATGTTTTGTTGTTTTGGCCATGAGGCATGTGAGATCTTCGCTCCAGGGATTGAACCCGCACCTCCTGCATTGGAAGGCCAAGTCCTAACCACTGGACTGCCAGGGAAGTGGCGGTTTGCTTCTTAAAAGCTGACCATCTAGACCCAAGTGCCTATGAAGACACTGGGCTCTGAGCTGCTCATGTGCTGCCCTCGCCCACACAGACGGCAACAGGACAGGCAGAGAGGGCTTCGAGGAGCCCAAAGCCGGAAGCAGGGCCGGGAGGAGGCTGGGTCAACAGCAGTTAAGTGCAGAAATCTTCCCTTACAGCCGCCGGGGGCGGAGGAGGAGGAGGGAGCCGGGAACACGGAGATCCCGGGACAGATCCCACAGCCCCTCTCGGCCTGGGCTGGCCGAGCCCGGGGACCAGGCAGGTCACAGCCATTCTGGGGGCTCAACCCCCTTCCTTATTTGCTCGGCTTTGCCGTTGACCCCGAACAGACTTACAATCACCTGTTTCTTCCAGATCTCGTATTTCTTCCTCACCCATACTCACCTCTGGGGAGTTCAGCCCAGCTTTTACCCAAACCATTAAATCTTCTCACCCTCCACAGGGTGCAGGTTTAGAACAACCACGCTGTGCCGTGCGCTCAGCCGTGTCCAACTCTCGCGACCCCGTGGACTGGAGCCCGCCAGGCTCCTCCGTCCATGGGATTCTCCAGGCAAGAACACTGGAGTGGGTTGCCATTTCCTTCTCTAGGGCATCTTCCCAGTCCAGAGATCGAACCTACAAATCCTCCATCTCCTGCAATGGCAGGCTGGTTCTTCACCACCAGCGCCGCCCGGGAAGCCCTAGAACAATCACAAGTGCCCTAAAAGGTCGAGTACCATGTGGAGATCACCCTCTGGAGGCCCCCTCACAACCCCAACCCCAAGAAACCCAATACCACACGGGCTCTGGAGGGAAAGGCCTGAAGCTGGCTCTGTGGGCCTCGGGGCTACACTCCGGCAGAAACCTTCCCCCCAAGGCAGCCAGCAACACCGAGGAGGGGCTCCGCCTGCCCCCCTTCATCCCTACCTGAGACCAGGGCGAGGCAAACCAGCCGGCCCGCGGGGGTCCTGCAGCGGCGAACGCGGGGCGCTTGGGGCAGGGAAACGGGGCGCAGGCCCGCTGCAGCTCCAGCTGTGGCTGCGGCACGTGCAGGCACTTCCTGGAGGCCAGCTCGCGGTACTTCCCAGACACGTGCTTCTCAGCGCACTTTAAGAACCTTTTCTGGGTTCCTTTTTCACAGGTAACAGAGCACTGGAAAGAAGACAACCAAGGACGTGTGTGAAAGGCATGTCTCCCCGCGTGGTGGCCGTCTCTCTCGCAAAATCGTTGACTGGCGATGCCTCCTGATTACGTCAGCCTGAACACTGATAGGAAAACAACAGAGTGAGGAAGACGAGAGATCTCTTCAAGAAAACTAGAGATACCAGGGGAACATTCATGCAAAGAGGGGCTCAATAAAGGACAGAAGTGGTATGGACCTAACAGAAGCAGAAGATGTTAAGAAGAGGCAGCAAGAATACACAGAACTGTACAAAAAAGATCTTCACAACCCACATAATCAGATGGTGTGATCACTCACCTACAGCCAGACATCCTGGAATGTGAAGTCAAGTGGGCCTTAGGAAGCATCACTATGAACAAAGCTAGTGGAGGTGATGGAATTCCAACTGAGCTATTTTAAATCCTAAAAGATGCTGTGAAAGTGCTGCACTCAATAGGCCAGCAAATTTGGAAAACTCAGCAGTGGCCACAGGACTGGAAAAGGTCAGTTTTCATTCGAATCCCTAAGAAGGGCAATGCCAAAGAATGCTCAAACTACTGCACAATTGCACTCATCTCACACGGTAGCAAAGTAATGCTCAAAATTCTCCAAGCCAGGTTTCAGCAATACATGAACTGTGAACTTTCAGATGTTCAAGCTGTTTAGAAAAGGCAGAGGAACCAGAGATCAAATTGCCAACATTTGCTGGATCATTGAAAAAGCAAGAGAGTTCCAGAAAAACATCTATTTCTGCTTTATTGACTATGCCAAAGCTGTTGACTATGTGGATCACAATAAACTGTGGAAAATTCTGAAAGAGATGGGAATACCAGACCACCTGACCTGCCTCTTGAGAAATCTGTACACAGGTCAGGAAGCAACAGTTAGAACTGGGCATGGAACAACAGACTGGTTCCAAATAGGAAAAGGAGTACGTCAAGGCTGTATATTGTCACCCTGCTTATTTAACTTATATGCAGAGTATATCATGAGAAATGCTGGGCTGGAGGACGCACAAGCTGGAATCAAGATTGCCAGGAGAAATATAAAACATCTCAGATATGCAGATGACACCACCCTTTTGACAGAAAGTGAAGAAGAACTAAAGAGCCTCTTAAAGAAAATGAAAGAGAAGAGTGAAAAAGTTGGCTTAAAACTCAACGTTCAGATAACTAAGATCATGGCATCTGGTCCCATCACTTCATGGCAAATAGAGATGGGGCTTTATTTTTTTGGGCTCCATAATCACTGCAGATGGTGACTGCAGCCATGAAATAAAAAGACGCTTACTCCTTAGAAGAAAATTTATGACCAACCTAGACAGCATACTAAAAAGCAGAGACATTACTTTGCCAACAAAGGTCCATCTAGTAAAGGCTATGGTTTTTCCAGTAGTCATGTACAGATGTGAGAGCTGGACTATAAAGAAAGCTGAGCGCTGAAGAATTGATGCTTTTGAACTGTGGTGTTGGAGAAGACTCTTGAGAGTCCCTTGGACTGCAAGGAGATCCAACCAGATCATCCTAAAGGAAATCTGTCCTGAATGTTCATTAGAAGGACTGATGTTGAAGTTGAAACTTCAATACTTTGGCCACCTGATGCGAAGAGCTGACTCATTTGAAAAGACCCTAATGCTGGAAAAGATTGAAGGTGGGAGGAGAAGGGGATGACAGAGGATGAGATGGGTGGATGGCATCATCGACTCAATGGATATGAGTTTGAGTAAACTCCAGGCCTTGGTGATGGACAGGGAGGCCTGGTGTGCTGCAGTCCATGGGGTCATGAAGAGCTGGACACAACTGAGCGACTGAACTGAACTGAACATTTAAGGGGACGACATGGTTGGATGGCATCACCAACTCGATGGACATGAGTTTGAGCAAGCTTCGGGTTATGGTGAAGTGCAGGGAAGCCTGGTGTGCTGCAGTCTATGGGGTTGCAAGAGTCAGACACGACCTAGCGACTGAACAACAAACAGTCAGTGAAATTTATGGGACCTCGGCATTTTAAAATGGTGTTAACAGTATCTGCAATAAAAAAAGAAGATCTTGAGGTCTAGCACTATACACATGAGTTGGGGCAGGGCAATTACAAACCACGAAGGGAGTAATTTCGGAGCTACTGCTTCACTGGGAAATGAAGACACTGGGCTGTAACTGATACCAGAATGCACTGGAACCTAATGCACTAGGATGTCAGGTAAACCGCAGAGCTCCTCAGATTCACACACCCAACAGCAGCGTGATGCTGGCCTAGCGCAGGGGCAGGCGGAGGAGACCCAGGGCTTCCATCTTCCCGGGAAGCCGAGTGCTGCCCTGGACAGAGCACCGCAGGCGCACTCGTTCCCACCAGACGTGCTCTGAGCCGAGCTGTCGCTGCAGCCATGCCCTCTTGCATGGACAGCGGGGCCCTGGGCTGCCCTGTGGCAGGGCGCGGCTGCGGCTTCGGGACACACGGGGATGACGCAGAAGGCCGGGCAGAGCTGCACAGGCTCGGGGGTCACAGGGCAGGTCCCGGGGGCTGGCACTGCTGCCCCAGGCTGGCATGTCTGCAGGTCCCATCCACAGCGGAGGCTGGGTGCCCGGCGTTCCGGCCTCACACTCAGGCTCAGGCCTGGCTTTGGGGTGTGCCTGGCGGGTCCTGCTCCCAGAACGGAGCTGGAGGGCTCCTCTCGGGGGCTCGCTGGGGCCAAGCCTGAGAGCAGCTCTGGGGTGTGATGAGTGTGTGTGTGCGCACGCCCAGATGTGTCAGATAGTCAGGACAAGGGATTTCTACCTGGACACCTTCCAGACACCGTGTGTGTTAGCCGCTCAGTCCTGCCTGACCCTTGGTGACCTCATGGACTATAGCCCACCAGGCTCCTCTGTCCATGGGATTCTCCAGGCAAGAATACTGGAGTGGGTTGCCATGCCCTTTGCCAGGGGATCTTCCCGACCCAGGGATCAAACCCGGTCTCCTGCATCACAGGTGGGTTCTTTACCACCGTGCCACCTGGGAAGCCCTTTCTAGGCAGACCAGGTTGCTTCCTTCCTAAGGACTCAGCCTCCAGAGATATAAATAAAATCAAATGTCCCCTAATGACTGAGTGATTCAGTCGTCTAGACGCTGATGCCCCTGGTTCCAGGAGTTCTTCCTTAGCAGCAGCAGGCTTCATGCAGTAGTGATGCTGTTTTTATTTTTCAGGGGCAGACAAGTGCTGTCTCATTTGGGATAAATGTCCTGCCTGGCACGCCATCACTTTATAGAGTCATTCCTGCCCCCTGGACTGGACGCCACTGGCGGCCCGGGTGGGGATGAGACCTCGAGTCTGTCCCTGAGGTCCAGGGATCAGGGGGCCTTCATTTCCCAGCTCCTATGGAAACCAGCTGTGTGGGCTCCGTACATGCATGCGTCTCAGGACACGCTGTCTGCTCCTGCAGTCACCCCCCTGCCCCACCACCTAGGCACGTCCTGGGAAATGGCTGCAGCTGCTCAGGGTGAGGTGGGTCCCCCACCCCACAGTCAGCGGGAAGAACACTTCCCACCCCGGTCGGCAACTGTTCGCCCATGCATCCACTCCACACCGAGGGAGGGATGATTGTGTGGGTGACCTGGGTGGGGTGCTCCACGGATGTGATACACAAGCCAGAGGACATGCAAGGAGTGGAGGCTGGGCATGGGGCTGAATACCAGGGGCAGTGGGACTGGAGATTTAGAGGAAAGGAGAGGAAGCAGAGGAACCCAGCAAGGAGGGGTGGCCCCTAGGTGGAAGGTGGTCAACCCAGTTCCACCTGGACCCGGCACGCCTACCTACCTGGGACCAATGCGTCTACCTGGGGCTAGGTGCACCTACATTGAGCCAATGCGTCTACCTGGGACCTGGGACACCCACCTGGGAAGGTGCCCCCACCTGGAGCCAGTGCACCTACGTGGAACCTGGCACACCATCTGGGGTGGTGTGTCCACCTGGGACCAGGGCCCTACCTGAGACTAGATGCACCTACCTTGAGCCAATGCACCTACCTGGGACCCATGCATCTACTTGGGACTCAGCACACCTACCTGGGGCCAATGACCCCCCTGGGGAGGCGCCCCCACCTGGGCCCTGGCACACCCACCTGGGACCAGGCGGACACGAGCCACTGCAGCTTCTTGTGCTTGTGGCAGCGCCTGAGCAGACAGGCCTCGTGAGTCCTGGGCTTGGGCTCCGCGGTGCAGACGGCGTCCGGCAGCAGCTGCGCCCTGGCCGAGGGGTTGGTGCTCTTACATGCCACGGACCTCTTCCGCCAGCCCTTCCCGCAGGTTCGCGAGCACTGCGCGCAGGGAGAGCAGAGTGTCGGCTCCCTCGAGGGGGGCTGGGACGGAGCTGGGGCTCCAGCCCGGAGCCCCGAGGCTGGGGGAGACTCCAGCTGCCCCCACACCCCTCACTGCACAGGAGGGACCCCATTCACCCACCCCATGCCAGCCCCCCACCCCGCTTACCTCCGCCCAGGGCCCGGTGCTCCACGCCGCGGGGCAGCTCTGCGGCTGGCAGGCCTGTCGGCTCGCGGGGACGGGCTGTGGACACAGGCTGGCCGGGACCCGCTCCGACTTGTAGTGCGCGCGCCGCGTGCAGTGCACTGCCCGGCTCTGCGCGCCCCCTCCGCACGTGCGGCTGCAGGTGCTCCAGTTCCCCAACGACCAGCTGAGGGGACAGGGGACCCCACGGTGAGGGGCGGGGCCGGGGGCGGGGCGTCAGCCGGCATACCTTCCCACCCACTGGCTCCACGCGCAATCCTTTTCAGTCCTGCCTGCGGGCTCCCAGGGCCCCTGCCCCTTCTAACTTCTTGATTAGTGTTCCTGACGTCAGGCCTCCCCTCCCCTTGTGCTTGGAAATAACTCCCCTCAGCGCAGAGCGTCTGTCCCCCCGCCCCCAACCTATTACTAAAAGGAAAATTTCAAACATATACAAAAATAAAGGCCCTCTGTGTCCCTCTCCACCCAGTCTCAAAGATGATCAGTTTATGTCCCTGATCCCTATAGCATTTTGAAGCAAATTCTAGACACACTAATATTTCAATATACACCTCCAAAAGATAAGGAGTCTTAGGTTTTTCAGCCTAATTATATTGTGGCATTTGAAAATTTTAACAATAATCCCTTAACATCATTAAATATTCAATGTTCCATTTCCAATTATGTTGTCCCTTTCAAAATTTGGCTCCTTTGATGGCTCAGCAGGTAAAGGGCCTGCCTGCGATGCAGGAGACACAGGAGACGTGGGTTCAATCCCTGGGTGGGGAAGATCCCCTGGAGGAGGAAATGGCAACCCGCTCCAGTGTTCTCGCCTGGGGAATCCATGGACAGAGGAGCCTGGTGGGCCACAGTCCACGGGGTCGCAAAGAGCTGGACATGACTGAGTGACTAGTACTTTCTCAAATTTAATCTGCTTGTTGGAGTCAGAATCCAAATAAAGCTCCTGCATTTAATTGGTTGATGTGTCTTTTTGTTTTAGTCCATAGGTTCTCCGAAATTTCATTTCGTTTTCTCTGTTACAGAATGACAGGAAGATGGCTCACCTTACTACATCTCTACAGCTTCCCTTTTTTTTTTTTTTTTTGCTGATTACAGGACTTCTAAAGCTACATCTCTGTGGTATCACTTAGAAGGCTCTCTGTCCTCTGCCCTTCTTGCAATTAAGCTGTTGGATCTAAAGACTTTGTTATATTTGGGGGTTTTTGTTTTGTGGCCACAGACACCCTGAAATAGTACTGATCCTAGGGGTCCAAGCCCCCCCGAATTGCTGAACAAAACCACCAGCATGAGTCCTCAAGTTCTCAAAGGGGTCTGTGACCCAAATCATGGTCGAGCCTGTCTTTGGGCTTCTGTGTAAGTTCTAAGGACGAAGGAGGCGATGGAGGGAGGAGAGGGGAATGGATGACACTTGCTGGATCGGGAGGAGGGAGCGACCCCACCCGGGACGGGGCAGCACTGGCACTGGGGCACCCGGGCTGAGCCGCACTGTGACATGGGATGGCGCCTGCCATGTCGATAAGCAAGGATGCCACAGCTGTCCGTGATTCCAGCCCTCCCACGTGAATTTCTGAGCGAGGCTGACCAGCGGCCCCACGGCCTACACGAGGAACTTAAGGTTGTCAGAGTCATCAGCAGTTCCAGCCCTCCAGTGTGAGCCAGAAGGCCCTGAGGGAATTCAAGAGAGAGAAAAATGTCTCCTTAAATATGCAGGGTGCTGGCCCCAGATAGCCGAGATGCACATGACAGGAATGACTTCAATGATCCCAGACTCTCGCATCTTCCCATGCATAGAAGAACGCTAAATTCCTTAACTTGGTATCTGATTTTCCTTACTTAATAATCTTTGATGTTCAGACTGCCTGCCCTCCTTGTTGCAAACTGGTGTATAGCCTGACTCCCCCTCCCGCCCCCTTGGAGCAGTTTTCTCAGGGTCACTGAGATGCCATCTCCCGAGCTTCGAATCCTTAACATTCCCACTAAATAACTCTCTACTTTCAGGTTGTGACTGTATGTTTTTTAGTCAACAGAACCATAATATGTTTACTTAGCTTTGTTTGTAGAAGCTTTGAGCTAGATTATGCCAAAGTATTTCTTATGAACAGACTCTATTATCTAAGAAAATTATTTAAAAACTGTAATGAAAAGTTTTATGCATATAGTAATAAACTATGTCAGGTTTGTAAGAAATGTTCCATATCAACTTCAGAAATGCTTCCACTTTTCAGTGTTAACAAGATTGTTGTTGTTTAGTTGCTCGATTGTGTCCGAAACCCGGGCTTTGGGCTCCTGACTGCATTGATTCTGCATCTGGAGGCTGTCCATTGCTTTTCTGTTTTTTAATGTTTCCTCCCACTTCTTAACGTTTGCCTCTCAACCCCACAGCCTCATAAACTCTAACTGGTCAACCCCGGGGCTGCGGAGGTGTCTTGGCTGCTCCCAGGCTTTTCACCTGCCTGTGTTAAGTCCTCGGTCTCCACCATCTTAAGCTGTTCCTGTGGGTTGGTCCATGCTCTGACCTCCTCTTAGCTGCATACCATTAATAAATGGTCCTGTGCAAAAATTGTTCTCATGGCATCTGGAGATGCCAAGTGCCTGCTTTGTTTCACAGGCGGAGCTCCAGGGAAGTGTCCTGACTGCAGCTCAGGAGAGTCAAAATGCAGCAGCAAGCTTCTATGCTGGTGTCTGAGGGTCCACTGAGCAGAACGAGGCATGTCGGGCAGCTGACAAGCGGCCATACCTGTCCTGCTGTGGTCTGGGTTTTCAAGTCCGCCAGCTGGAACAGAGCAGGCGGCTGGTGTGACTCACGTCAGTCGGGTGTCCCAGGCAGGGCCTGGAGCACTCGGCCACCCGGCCCCCACGGTGCTGCCCCCAGCCGAGGGGTCACCCGGCAGGACTCACCCTGCAGCTCTCAGAGCTGCCTGCACAAGTGGTGGAGCTTACAGTAGTTACTCAACAGTTTGGGCAGGGTTCCCTGGCACCATCTGCTCCATATTCAATATCACTAATTGTCAACAGTCAGGAGCTGCTTCTCATAAAATGACTTTTGCCCTCCCATTAAAAAATAGCAACATTTTGGTTTTGGTTATTTAATATTTCCTCTGAAAATGCAACAAGGGTATTTGAAAATGCAAATTTTCAACAAGAGTATTTGGTTCAGTGCAGTACGCTGTCGTGAAGCACTCCCCAGGCAGACTCAGGGCTGTGACCGCCTTTCAGACTCAGAGGTCACCCTTGACGGGGACCAGACCTGTGGCTCACGGCTGAGCCCCACGTATATGGTCAGCTCAGGGCGGTCACAGAGTCAGCGTTGGAAACCGCTAACTTCGTTTTACAATTGGGTTTCAGGGTCTCTTTCTGCTGCCGTCCAAGTTTTGAGATGAAGCACCCTGCCTATCCCCTTTTCAGGAGTGACTCCTGCTCGTCGGTGGAGTGGCCTTTCATAACTCAATAAGCACATAGAGTGTCAGAACCCGGTTCCCAGAGTGAACCTAGAGAAGGCCGTGGTCTCAGCTGGATTTTTTTAGCTCCAGGGAGGTGTAAGCGGGACAGGGCGGAGGAGAGCATGCGAACACAGCTCCAGTTACAAAGTGTCCCCCGCGGCGGTCAGGACTTTCACAACTGGTGTCCCTCACTTCCTTCGGGAAGGATGCTCTCAGTCACATGGCCCGCTTTTACTTTGTGACATGATCTTTAAAATCCTCTGTGACTACAAACATGGACATTCACACGCCCCATACTCTGTGGCCTGGGACTGTGATAGCTGCCATTGTGGCCCAGTGGGCATTGTGTGGGTTTTGAAGACAGAAGGATCTTGTTTTCATAGGAAATTACAGCCACGTCACACGAGCAGCTGATTTGAGGTTTACCACGCTTTTCATCTACGCGAACTTGTTGACTTAAAAAACATTCCCAACCTAAAAAGCTGAGAGTTACGTTTCATTCAGTGGGAATTTTTAAGACCTAAGTCCAGCAGGCAGAATCTCAAGGAACCCTGAGGTAAGGCGTCAGGTTACACAGAAGTTTTGCAACAAAGGGCAGGTAGTCTGAACATCAAAAGAATATTGTTGAAGAAAACCAGATATCTCAAGTTAAGGAATTTAGTGCTTTTCTATATATGCGAAGGAGCAAGAGTCTGGGCTCATTAAACTGTTCCTTTCATATGCTATTGGGGCCAGTTACCCATGTTTTCACATCCTGAACTCCCCCGGAACTCACTGTGGGGAGTAGCCGCTGTTTGACGGCTGCTAGATCACAGGGATTCTCCTTGCTGAGCACCCTTCGGACTCCCCTGCTCACACTGGAGGGCTGCCATCGCTGATGATGATGACACCCTTGTTGACTGATATGGCGGGAAATACGCCACTGCTTTCAAGGTAACAATGCGCATCCACAATAAACAGACCCCAGTTTGAAAAATCTGCCTTAGCCACAGGAAGAGAACGTCCTCGAACACGTTAACTTAAAGAGAGCAGACAGACTGGGAGCTGAAAGCTCAGTAGCTGAGATCAGAGGACTTGGGGTGATGAAGAGGGAGAGAAGCTGATTCCTGAGCCCATCTGGCAGCTGGCCACACATGGGCTGTTCTCTGGCCTCACCCATCTGCTGAGTCGGGAATTATTGGTCTCTGTCAGAGGATGTTTCAATATCAGAGGGTGCCAGCTATATTCCAGGCCAGTTCCAAGGCAGAAGTCCAGTGCTGAAAGGGCCAATGATCTCGGTAACCAATGGTGCAAGTGAGCGGTGTCAGAGGCCAGTGCTGTTGGGCACACAGCTTGCACTCTGCACGCGTGCCCTGATGCCTGGAGCAAGTCCTCCTGAAGTGCAGCGGTAAGTACATTAGAAGTGACAGCAACACGCCAAACACACACGCACGTCTTCCACCATGTGTTGGCAGGGATGTGCTAGACTGGCTGTCTGCTGGATGCATTCTTCCAGAAGCAATGCTGGGGAGAGGCCTCCATGGTTGCCCCAGAACTGAAAGTCCGTTACTGATGACTGGCTGGCAAGGATGGGGGCCAGACTTCAGGAAACTGGGCACCTGGATCAAGAAGCCAGGCTCTGGGAAGCTGGCAGCTGAACAGTGACTTCATTTTGTTCAGTCTCAAAAGGCAAACTCCTTTGTTTGATGTGAAAGTGAAGGAGAGATTTATAATGAGTCATGCACAGGACTGAATTTTTTTCATCGTTAAAGGCAGCATTTCTTTGCTGACTCACATGGAGCCAAACTGCAGGACCTCAAAACCTCCCCATAAAGGAGGTTCAGTGGGTGTTAATTTTACGGACTGTGAGAAGCCAAAGATACGGAGATTTTTATTATTCAGGGATTGATGTGCTATTTTTACTGAACTTTCCTGTCTCACTCCCCTGTCATCAAATGTTATCTTAAGAAGAATCAGTAAGATCTACAGAGCTTCATTTACACGGGGGAGGCACGGGAAATGGAATTACGAGGGACGCACAGGCCAAAGAAACCTACCTCGCTCTTCCAGACAGCCTTGATAATTCTGTTTCAGCAAAACCCTTCATCTGGAGGGTTTTTCTCTGCAGACCACAGAGGGTGTGTGCATCCCATTAACTCAAATGAAAAACCCCAGCTCATAAAAGGTGAGAGGGAAATACTTAGATTCCGAGTGACAGTGAAGGGCTGCTTCTTTGCAGGGCTGCCCCCTCCAGCCAGTTTCCATGGGAAACTGGAAGAAAGAGGCTGGGTGTTAAGAGTTGGGAAGGGTTTCAGAAATGGTCTGCTTTTCCAGCTGTATCTTACGGATGGGGAAATGGCACCTCAAGAAGCAAAGGGTCATGGAGGGAGTGGATAATGCAAACAGGATGCAGCTCAGGACTCCCCCAGCGCTGCCTTCCGACTCATCCTTGCTCCTCTGGGAAGAGTGAGCATCTTCCCATCGTGAGATGCCCACGTGGGGAAGGCAGCCCCCTCCCACTCCTCTTCACCCCACTCAGCACCCAACCATCGAGCCAGTTCTGTGTCACAAACACCTCTGCTATGGAGTAAAAACAGAAAAAAACAAAACAAAACTGGGGTGGTAACTACATACAGGTAGCCCAGTGAGCAGCCTACACCCAATTGCAACCGAAACTAAGTAATGACTTGTCAGCGGCACCTCCCTCCACGCTTACAGAGTTTGTGCCCCAATCCTTGTGCCCCAGGGTGACTCCAAGGGGCTGAGAGGACTGTGACTCAGCCCGGTGCTGAGACAGTGTTTTCTAAACCACAGCTGCCTGGCAGGGCTTTCAACCATCCACACGTACCTGGTCTCCCCTCCGCTCTGCAGGAATCACAAATCTGCGGTGGAGAGTCAGAAATCTGAATTTTTGCAAAGCCTTCCTTCCCAGTCCAGGGAAGGAGGGCTTTGTAAAAGCCCTGGAGATGACCAAGGAACAGGACATCTGCCCATCAGGGCAGTTCAGGGCTCTGGCTCCTGCAGGTGGTAACTGCCCTCGCTCCCACTTGTATTAAAGTGGTCCTGATGCTATTTTTAATGATTTTGAGAACTCAGAGGTGCCAATAAAACATCAGGGGCAAAGCCTGGTAAGCAGGTTCCTCTCCAAGAGGCCACTGACCCTCACTCCCCATCACAGGAAATCAGAAAAGCCCACCCAGGGAACCCCATCGCCTGGCAGCTCCCACGCCCCGGCCACCCCAGCTTCAAGGAGCAGCCCCGCCTGTAAACACTCTTCTCTGGAGCTGGCATCTGGCCCCAGACTCAGCGACCGAGCCCCTGGGGGGCTGGCATGTCATGCGGGCTTGGGCTCCTTCTGGAAGAAAGACTTCTCAGACCCAAAGGGTCAGAGCAGCTGGGTTGGAACAGAGCTGCTCCTGTGCGGCCCTTCTGACCTCAAAATGAAGCGCTGAGAGAAGTAAAGGCAGACATGCCCAGTGCTGACACGCTTCCGATCCTCCCAAACAACCGAAGCTGACAGCTGGGAGGCCCCATGGAAATGCACACTTCTCTTAGGCACTGTCCACTTTAAAATGCACAACGTGCGAAGTGAGGAGACAGCACCTCAATGGCTCCGAGAAATCGCTCCAGAGAGGTTTTGGGGGCGGTGGTTGGGGCGGCCAGGAAGGTCAGTACACATGTGATTTTGGTGAAGCAGGAGCTCATGCAATTCAGCACATATTTCTCCAGAATGTTTCCACTAGTCTCATGAAGCTTTTGCTAATCACGAGAAGCAGTTGTCACCATGAAGGATTTTGGTGCTTTTCTAGATACGGGGAGATACAAAAATTTGGCTCATAAAACTGGCTCCTGAAAATATCTAACTCTCTGAAGACCTGCCTCCAGCGTTTCCCCGAGCACAGGGCGCCTCATGTCTGCTCTCCACCCTGAACTCCTTGCGGCTTCCCTGGTGGCTCAGATAGTAAAGGAGGGAGACGTGGGCTCCATCCCTGGGTCGGGAAGATCCCCTGGAGAAGGGAATGGTAACCCACTCCAGTATTCTAGCCTGGAGAATCCCCATGGACAGAGGAGCCTGGTGGGCTACAGTCCACAGGGTTACAAAGAATGGGACATGACTGAGTGACTAACACACCGAACTCCTTTCCAGGGGTGTTGAAAGTCAGTAGTGTAGCAGTACATGATTTAATCCTTGTAGAGATACTCAACATTCAGAAAACTAAGATCATGGCATCCGGTCCTATCACTTCATGGCAAATAAATGGGGAAACAGTGGAAACAGAGAAAGGCTTTATTTTCCTGGGCTCCAAAATCACTGCAGATGGTGACTGCATCTATAAAATTAAAGGATGCTTGCTCCTTGGAAGAAAAGCTATGACTAACCTAGACAGCATATTAAAAAGCAGAGACATTACTTTGCCAACAGAGGTCCATCTAGTCAAGGGTATGGTTTTTCCAGTAGTCATGTATGGATGTGAGAGTTGAACTATAAGGAAAGTTGACCACTGAAGAATTGATGCTTTTGAACTGTGATGTTGGAGAAGACTCTTGAGAGTCCCTTGGACTGCAAGGAGATCCAACCAGTCCATCCTAAAGGAGCTCAGTCCTGGGTGTTCATTGGAAGGACTGATGTTGAAGCTGAAACTCCAATACTTTGGCCACCTGCTGCGAAGAGCTGACTCATTGGAAAAGACCCTGATGCTGGGAAAGATTGAGGGCAGGAAGAGAAGGGAGGGATGACAGAGGATGAGATGGCTGGATGGCATCACCGACTCAATGGGCATGAGTTTGAGTAAACTCCGGGAGTTAGTGATGGACAGGGAGGCCTGGCGTGCTGTGGTTCATGGGGTTGCAGAGTTGGACACGACTGAGCAACTGAACTGAACTGAGAGATACATGGCAAGTGCCAGTCTGTGTCTGACAGGATGGAAGCTTGTGACATTAGGTATACACCTAATATAGCTGGGGACACTATTTAGGTTACAAATACCCATTTTCTACCACCCTGCCCCCTCAGTAGACAGCTGGCTTTCTACTGGGCAAGACCAATATAACTTCTGACATGAGACTCCTTCAAAGTCTTCCCCCAAGAGAACAGAACAGTGGGCGCCTCCTCCATCAGCATCTGTCCTGGGAATGCTGGCCGTCGGTTCTGTTCTTCTCTGAACACAAGACGCCCTCTGGATGGGCGCCTCCCTCTCACTGATTCATTTCCAGCCTCGGGAGCAGCTCCCTGCTCTATGCTGAACTGACCCATCAGATTCTTGGACGTCTTTTCTGTCTTGGCAAAACGGCCTGGCCGCTGCCTACGCCACACTGAGCGCTGGGTGGGGTGAAGGGCCAGCCGTGCCCCAGGCTGTCAGCATCCTTCCCTGACACCCGGTGACACCTGGCCACACGGGAGCCAGCGGAGCCCGCCCTCAGGGCTGCCTCTGCCAGCTGAACTTCAAATCGGAATTATGTAATATAATGAGGCTTGGTGTCGCTGGATGAAACATGAGCTTGGAGAAGGAGAAGCTTGTCTCTATGAACACTGAGTTGAATCTTTGGAATGACTCAGTAGAGACCCATCATTAAATGGAACTGCTCTCAGCTTAGGTGTGGCTCAGGGAAAAATAAAGCCTGGAGAAATCATGAAAGATTTAAGATGATTTTGCACCCGGATGAATGGGACAGGTTTCAAGTTTTTTCCTTCAAAAAACTTAAACAGCACATCATAGGTAGGGGCATATTTTATGCAAATAATCAACTTAAACTGTTAATAGGCAGATTCCTACCCAAATAAGCTTTGGCTATAACTGAAGGAGTTAGTAAATGGATGAACATTTCCATATTTTAAGTGAAAATACAGGTTCAAGGCATATGTGTACCTATGTATTTTTAGAAGAGCTTCCCTTATTTACCATTTTCATCAGTGGACTAAATGTGGGCCACTCTCACCCTCTGTCTGATGAGAACCCTGACTTCCCCCAGGAAGCGTCTCACCTGCAGAGCCCTCTGCATCTCCACCACAGGACACTCCCACCTGGGGTGTGATGGGAACTCAGAGCCAACTTCCCCACTGCGCCCCCTCTGCCCTGCATGCCCACTTCAGGGGGTGGAACCCCTCCTGGCTTCTGTCCTCTAGCTCTTCCCATGTCTCCCCCAGTCATAGATTCTATTTCCAGATTCCCCAGCAAAGCTGCTCCTTCTTGACTGTGCGTGCGTTTGTGCTAAATCACTTTAGTCGTGTCCGACACTTTGTGACCCCATGGACTGTAGTCAGCTAGGCTCCTCTGTCCATAGGATTCTCCAGGCAAGAATACTGGAGTGGGTAGCCATTTCCTTCTCCAGGGGATCTTCCTGACCCAGGAATCGAACTTACGTCTCTTACATCTCCTGCATTGGCAGGTGGGTTCTTCACCACTAGCACCACATGGGAAGCCCCTCTGACCAAATCCAGGTCTATGGTGGTTCACTTTATGTGTCAACTTGACTGGGTCATGGTACCCAGATATTTGCTCAGATATAATTCCAGGTGTTTCTGGGGAGGTGTTTTTTTTTTTTTTTTTTTTTTTCAGATGAGGTTAGCATTTAACTCAGGAAGTTCTAAGTGAAGTAGATCATCCCCCATAATGTGGGTGGGCCTCACTCAATCAGTTGAAGTCCTTAATAGAAAAATACTGAGGTTCCCCCGAAGAAAAGAATATTCTACCAGTAGACAATCTTTGAACTTGAACCATGGCACTGACCCTTCCCTGGGTCTCCAGATTTTGGGCCTGCCAGCCTCCACAATTACATGGGTCAATTTCTTAAAATCTCTACACATACACACATACACACACACGCACACACACACCCCCTACTGGTTCCATCTCTCTGAGAACCTAGCCTGGTGATCTTTGTCATTTCTCATTTGAATTGCCTCTGCATTGGCCTCCTTGCTCCTGGGTTTGGTGTGATAAAAGCCAGCCTCCAGCCTGCTACCAGAAAGTTAGTTTCAGTGCTAATATGAATGGGCCCCTTCACTACCTACCTTTCCAGTTCTGTTTCCTGGGATACATGGTTCACCACCCAGATGACCCTGCCGCATCCCTGGGCTCTTTGCCTTCCTCCTCAGATACTTAAGATTCGGCAAAGTACTAGGTGCAGAGTGCAAGGTGTAGCGTACAAGGTGTAGAGTACTAGGCACAGGATACTAGATGCAGAATACTAGGCGCCCAGTACTAGGTGCAGGGTACAAGGTGCAGAGTACTAAGCTCCATCTTAATGCAGGGTAACTCCTCCACTCCATCCTCCACCTTCCCTCTCCTCACCTGGTAGGTGAGGTCATTCACATACAGTCCAGCTGGCTCTATAAATACAGCCTCTCTATCTATTCAACATACAAGCAAAGAAGGAAAGAAACATTTCCTTACTGCATCAACTGTATTTCATATGTACTTTTTGACAGTCAATGAGAAGCTGATAAGGACATACTAGTAGATATGAATTTTTAAAAAGTGAAAAAAAAACCCCACAAAGACATGCCCATTAATTTTGTTGCATTACTTCTAAGTGATTTTCTAATTATGGGTAAAGATCATGTACTCAAGAGATCATGCTGCTGAAAGTATGTGATTCTCCACTGAGAAAAGAATTATTGAGAAACGTTAGAGCTAAGTTCTAAAAATGGTGCTGGGGGAAGAATGAGGGAATATGGAAAACAATGGTAACCTAATATATTTATTTACATCTGGAGAAAGGAAAAATGGAAACTATCTCAACTATACTCAGCTGGACTAGAGACACAGGAAAGGCCCTGTGCAGATTTTCCCATCTGTCCAGGTGCTTCTCACCTGAGAACAGAGCAAAGAAAAACATAAATAGTTGTTTGCGGAGGAACATGGTGGTCTGGTTCTACACTGTGAAGGTTTAGTTCCATCTTGAAACCAGTGCAACATGGTAAAGCAATAATCATCCAAAAAAAAAAAAAAACCAAAAACAAACAAACCCTGGAAAAGAACCTGATGCTAGGAAAGAATAAAGGTAAAAGGAGAAGAAAGGAAATCAGTCCTGAATATTCATTGGAAGGACTGATGCTGAAGCTGAAACTCCAATACTTTGGCCACCTGATGTGAAGAACTGACTCATTGGAAAAGACCCTGATGCTGGGAAAGATTGAAGGCGGGAGGAGAAGGGGACAACAGAGGATGAGATGGTTGGATGGCATCACCGACTCAATGGATATGAGTTTGAGTAAACTCTGGGAGTTGGTGATGGACAGGGAGGCCTGGCGTGCTGCAGTCCATGGGGTCGCAAAGAGTCAGACACGACTGAAGCGACTTAGCATGCATGCATGTATTATGCTGCTGCAATAACATGAAGGCTTATTTTTCCCTGAAAGAGTGTGGCAGATAATAGAGATGACATTTTCTATTCAGATACTCTTTTTGCTGAAAAAAAGCTTTAATCTAGCCCAGGAGTTGGCAAACATTTCCCTAAGGGCCAGATAGTAGTAGACAGTAGGTATTTTAGACTGGTGGCCACACAATTGCAAGTCCTCCACCTCACTGAGGCAGGGAGAAAGCAGCCAGAGGCTGGACGTAAGAGGACAGGCAGGGAGTGTCCCAATAAAACTTTATTCGCAGAATCAGGAGGTGGGCTTCACGTGGCCCCGGGGCCACAGTGTGCCAGCCCCAGACGTATCCGTTCCACTTAGTAAGATGAGGACCGATCACAGCTGCAGACACCAGGAAGCGCTGGGTGTCTGTATAGCAACTGGGATGGCTTTATGAGGTAACTGTGTCAGGGCTTAGATGCAGCCTGAGTGCAGCCAAAGCAGATTCCTGGGTGGAGTGGGTGGACACACTGCCTCATCGTGGAGGACCGATGTCAACAACACAACAGTGACAAGAACAGCCAGCCGCACACAACAGATCTTGAAGTTCTAGCAAAAAGAGCTGCAAATAAGACAGGGAATCAAACGCAAAGCATGTGGCTTCAGTACAGGGGGGCAGGGGGCAGATCATGGGCTCCTTGAAGGGACGGCCAGGCTGGACTCTGAGAGCCCGGACAGCTGAGAGCTCCTGACTGTCCTGCCGTCCCGCGGAGCTGGGGGCTGGTCCTCATTCCGGCTCCTGCAAGACGGGGTGAGCTCTGGAAGGCCCCACTAGCGGTGTGGGCCAGGGTTTGAGCCCAGGGTCCAGCCTGCAGGCAGGGCACCCCCTGGCTCCCTTCCTATGCTTCCATGTTGCCCGCTTTGCGCCCTGTGCTCTCCTAAATGCTTGTGTGGATTAATCCCCTCACAGCCCCATCCGTCTAACAAGCCCAGGGAGCTGTCCGCAGAATTCTCATTTTACAGACGAGGAAACAGAGGCCCGGAAGGGGTGGAGCCTGTATGCAGCCCCTCAGGCTCTGGACAGTCAAGGTCACACAGCCGGGAAGCAGCAGGGCGGGAGGGAACGGGGGAGAGCCGCACTCTCGGCCGCCCTGCGTTCTGCTGCTCAGGGCGTCCGGGCCTCTGCAAGGTGGGCCTTTTAGCTGGGGAATCAAATTCAAGGTGGCTTAGCTCTAAACCAGCTCGGGATAAAGGCAGATATTGGGGGTGGGTCATTATACATCTTAAGTGGGTAGTTAAAATTTTTATGTGTATTTCTTTCACTAGTCAAGCTAAACGCTGTTATTTCTACTTTATGGATAATCACTATACAGAGCACGTTTTTTTCAAAAGTACATAATGACTCAGTATTGAATCAGTGCTACAGTTTCTCCAGTAGTCATGTATAGATGTGAGAGCTGGACCCTGAAGAAGGCTGAGTGCCAAAGAATTGATACTTTCCAACTGTGGTGCCAGAGAAGACTCTTGAGAGTCCACTGGACTGCAAGTAGATCAAACTAGCCCATCCTAAAGGAAATCAACCCTGAATATTCATTGGAGGGACTGATGCTGAAGCTGAAGCTCCAATCCTTTGGTCACCTGATGCAAAGAGCTGACACCCTGGAAAAGTCTTTGATGCTGGGGATGATTGAGGGCAGGAGGAGAAGGGGGTGACAGAGGATGAGATGGTTGGATGGCATCACTGACTCGATGGACCTGAGTTTGAGCAAACTCCGGGAGATGGTGAGGACAGGGAAGCCTGGCGTGCTGCAGTCCATGGGGTCGCAGAGTCAGACAAGACTGAGCAACTGAGCAACAACAATAACAGAAAATACTCAGTTAGGTCCATGCTCTTTCCAAATAGTTTACTCCTCAGTCACCACGACATCCAGATTTTCTGTAACATCTGAAATATCTCTTCCTGCCTCTCAGGAAAATCTGTTTAGTGATGTCCTAGGGGAAAGCCTAAAAGGAATTTAAACATTTCAAAACTGGCTTAGGTTCAATGTTCAATTTTCTTTCTTTGAAAATGGATGACCTTCCCAGAGGAGAAGGCTAAATTCATCTCTCAAGGTGCAAAATGTGATTTAAGCCATGGAAGATTCACCAAGAACCTCGCGGAGACTCACTTTCTCCAGATCCCTGTTTTTCTTGGAAGGAACGGCAGTTTCTTGTTCTAATACAGAAGGTGAACTGTCTCCACTGTGGCTTCTTCCGTTTATGAGGAGGATTTTAAAAATGATGGCATCACTCCTATAGTTTCAGGCTTTGCTGGTATTTTTGCCGTAGGGTCTGTTGGAGCTTCACTCCCAGATAAATACTTTGCAATGATCTTCTGCAGACACACGAGTCGGTTTCCTGAGAATGCTTTCCAGGTGGCCTCGTCCAGCACATCTGGGTGGTGTGAGCCAGACCACAGCCATTCAGTCCCCAAGGATTCTGCCCTTGACCGGGACGAGGGGCCGGAGGGGTCTGGGCCAAGGTGGATCAGTCACTTAGGGCCATCATCAGAGGGTTTTATGTACCAGGGCTGCCAGGAATGGATATAAATCCAATGGGTTTTAAGAGAGAAACCAAAGAAGCAGATGGAAGTCATATTGCACACAGAGCAAATCTGCAATCAAACTGACACCATCGATGAAATCAATGTCAATATCCTGCTCAGAGTGTCAATCACACGCTTTGCTGGAAGGTAGCAAGAGACAGTAAGAACGTCACGGTCACAGGGTCGCACAACCTCAGTCCATGATGGAGCCACAGAGCTTCCTGAGTGGTGGGGGTTGTTGCTGTTTAGTTCCTAAGTTGCGTCTGACTCTTCATGATCCCATGGGTTGTAGGCCACCAGGCTCCTCTGTCCTGGAATCTCCAGGCAGGAATGCTAGAGTGGGTTGCCATTTCCTTCTCCAGGGTATCTTCCTGACACGGGAATTGAACCCACGTCTCCTGCTTGGCAGGCAGATCCTTTACCACTGAGCCACACTACTAAACAAAACTGGTAATCTCAACTCCTTCCTTAAAAAAAAAAAAATTATGAAAGCAGTAATGACAACTGACTGACCCCTGGGAATATGAAGCATAAACCTACACAGAGGTTTGGGGTAAAGAATTTAACAGTAAAGGACGGAAATGATAGCAGACACACGAATATTTACTGCAGTTTCCACAAAGTGACGGCAGGGTTTCTACAGTGATTTCAAAGAATCTCCAAGTTTGATGTGTTAAGCTGTCAAACGGCTTCCAGACTGAGGTCCAGGTGTGAAGGCGCCCCACGCCAAGATGAGGCTTCTGACCACGGGAGGCTATTAGGCTGAGGGCCAACCAAGAACATGTGGGTAACATTTGATGCTGGGGTCTTCTTTCTCCACAGGGCGGGAACCATTCCATTCTCCGCAGGAAACAGACTTCGCACTGCAGTACTTTGAGGAGATTAATCGGATCCAGGAAATGAATACGAAAGAGTATGTAGAACAATATTTACGTAACCTCCTGGCTCCTGTCCCCAGGGAACTACTTTCTTAAGTTGCATTCATTCTTCTTCAAGACACTGAAGATCACTGATTTCTTATTTTCTTACCAAGTCTTAGGTACTCATTGGTTGAACTGCACCTCATCAGCTGGGTTTCATGTATTTGTAAACTCTGAAAGGTTGTAACACTTTAAGGAATGTTTAGTTAAGTAACAATGCTGGTTATTTAGTTAACTAAGTAATTATTTAGTTAAATGCTGTTTTATTCCTCGGAATCAATTTCCTAATCTAAATCTTCATATGAAACATTACAAAACTTATCACAGGATCCATGTTGTAAATGTTATATTCATCTGTTGTTGTTTAGTCAATGAGTTGTGTCCGACTCTTTTGTGACCCCATGAACTGTAGCCCACCAGGCTCCTCTGTCCACATGATTTCCCAGATGAGAACACTGGAGTGGGTTGCCACTTCCTTCTCCAGGGGATCTTCCCAACCCAGGGATTAAATCCATGTCTTCTGCATTGGCAGGAGGATTCTTTATCCCTGAGCCATCAGGGAGGCCCCTACATTCATTCATCTACTGCTCTTAAAAGTGTTGATGCTCAAAGACCAAGGCAGTGTGAAAAGGCGTGTATTCACACTATCCTGCTATCACATTTAATGATCTCTGCTGTATTACAATGGCCACGCTTGATCAGCCTGTGCTACAAAAGAGCCTAATAACTCAATGCTACTTAACATTATCTATATAGATAAAAGAAAGCCCTCTATTTTATGTTTGAAAGGTTTCACATATGCTCAATATTCTTACAACAGGCTGAGGCAGAGAGAAACCCCACATGTAAAGACTTCATTCTCTAACTCGGCTGGTTTAAATGACTCAAATTGGGATAGCAGCCAAGCAGTGTAGCATTTATGATAATTTATTCCAAAATATCATATGCGGAACATGGAAACGATGTCTGGGCAGTTTAGACAGCACGATGATGTCTTTCTTTGACTGCCCGTATGATGTAAGGTCTACATTTGCACAAGTAGCCATGAGAGAACTGCCTTAGTGTCCTCAGACACGGGGTGGGAATCAGTGGAGAATCCGATGCTTTGAACTAAATAAAGGACCCCCTGAGGAACAGCAAGTTAAAGGCATCAAAAACTGCTGAGGTCAGTACGGCTCACTGTGCATCCCCATCTAACAGGCGTGGAGTGACATCTGACAGGCTGTGCAAATTTTCATTGTCCTAGAGAAACCAATAAATTTTCCAAGTCCTGAACAATCTATAGCCAGATGATCTGGGCTGATGCATCCAATGCCCAAATCCCACTAGTCTACCGGGTTCCGACAATACTAGTGATGATGGGGTGGTGGTTTAGTCGCTAAGTCGTGTCCGACTCTTTGTGACCCCGTGGACTGCAGCCTGCCAGGCTCCTCTGTCTGTGGGATTCTCCAGGCAAGGATATTGGAGTGGTTGTCATTTCCTCCTCCGGGGGATCTTCCCAACCCAGGGGTTGAACCCGAGTCTGTGATAGCTAGTGCTCAATGAGGAGCTTTAGCTATATTAACTCTTTAATTCTCACAACAAATTTATATTGCAGGTGTGCTTATCATGCCCACTTCAGAGAGGAGAAACTGAGGTGCAGAAATACTAGCTTGTGTGTTGAGGATATGTGGGGGCACGTGGTGGAGCTGGGACCCCAGAGCTGTGACTGACGCCCGAGATTCTGAAGCCATCCGGATGGATGTCACAAACACAGGTGACAGCATGGTTAGCCACCCACTCTGGAGAAGTGAAGTGAAAGGCGCTCAGTCGTGTCCAAGTCTTTGTGACCTCATGGACTACACAGTCCATGGGATTCTCCAGGCCTGAATGCTGGAGTGGGCAGCCTTTCCCTTCACCAGGGGATCTTCCCAACCCAGGGAGTGATCCCAGGTCTCCTGCATTGCAGGCAGATTCTTTACGAGCTGAGCCACCAGGAAGGCCCACCCATTCTGGAGAAACCCCTCACAAACATCTTTGCTGCAATCAGGATGGTAACCTTGTCTGTACAGTTGTGTGCGTGTTCAGTCACTCAGTCGTGTCTGACTCTTTGCAAACCCACGGACTGTAGCCCGCCAGGCTCCTCTGTCCATGGGAGTCTCCAAGCAAGAAAACAGGAGTGGGTAGCCATTCCCTTCGCTGGGGGATCTTTCTGACCCAGGGAAGGAACTAATCTCTTCTGTCTCCTGCACCGGCAGGCAGGTTCCATTGTTGATCAATGGACTGGATTTTGAGTCAATGACTTTGATAATCACAGGTAGGCCACCCAACCATTTGATGAGTATGAAAATTCTTTGAAAATTTGATTAAAAAGCACATTTCCCTGAAACCTTTCTTGGTTAATTAAAAGAAAAAAATTGTAGTGGAGATTTTGGGAAAGACAGTGCAAGTGAGGTAGCATAGAGATTCCTTTTCTCCAAAGCAAATAAATGGCTGAGAAGTTGTGAACATATGAAAAGAATCAAAACAGAGGGATTACTCACATTGCACATCATCCATATTTTCTCCATAAAGCCCTTGGGAAAAGTACACCACAGGAACAAGGCCAGGCAGAAGGAGATCAGCTCCATTTGGGGATGTAAAGGACTGTGATGCAAATTCCTCAGTCAGAAATGAGCTGAGAAAAAGGAACTTTATATGAAACCTAGGTGACAACCCTCTTTCCATCAAATGCACATGCAGAAGAGACACACAGCATTCAGGAAAAAAAAAAAATAAAGAAAATCAAGTATTCTGAAAGAAGATTTACTCATCAAAAACAATTTTACAAAATAGAATTACACTGTCAGGGAACTTAGAAGCAAGGAAGAGGTAAGACGACAGAAGGATGTGAAAGGCAGCTAGGAGAGAAGCAACAGAAGGAAGCTCCCAGATGGGTGAGGAGTTTGGCTTCCCAGGTGGCACAGTTGGTAAAGATACACCTGCCAGTGCAGGAGATACAACAGGTGTGGGTTCAGTCCCTGACTCAGGAAGGTCCCTCGGGGTAGGAGATGCAGCCCACTCCAGTATTCTGGCCTGGTGAATTCCACGGACAGAGGCGCCTGGTGGGTCACAGTTCATGGGGATGTAAAGAGTCGGGCATGACTGAGCACGCACTTTTTAAAAAGGAAATTCATGATTTAATTATCCTAATTGAAAACTCTCTTAGGACATATTCCTGCTGAGCAGGAAAACACTGAAACTGTTAAACTCAAGAATGAGAAAGCTATTGCATAAAGAAAAGACTGGTGAGGCCACTTCGTTCATTGTTCAGTTGCTAAGTCATGTCCAAGTCTTTGTGTTCCCAGGGAATGCGGCACGCCAGGCTTCCCTGTCCTCCATTATCTCTGAGTTTGCTCAAACCCATGTCCATTGAGTCGGTGATGCCATCCAACCATCTCATCCTCCATCGTCCCCTTCTCCTCCTATCCTCAATATTTCCCAGCATTAGGGTCTCTTCCAATGAGTTGCCACTGGATCCATTTAAACAGACAGTTTCACTTAAACAACTGTGGTCACAATTGTAGCACAGAATTAATGTTCTATAATTATTGAAGTGATAGTGGTGCATGATATAAAAATAAAATAATAACACTAAAGCCAAATGGAAATGAGAAACCTGCAAGCAATTATAACAAAGATTAAAGCCTGAACTGAAGTGTGAATAGCAGAGAATGAAAGAAATAGAAATGTACTAATCACCTTATTTTGCCAAATAGGGCTTAATTATATAGATTTATATAATTATATAGATTTACATATATAGAGATTTATATAAATATATTTATAAGTATATATAAATATTTAATATTTAATATAAATTTATATAAATCTATATATATAAATAGCTTTAATTCATGAAGTTGATAAATCAAAAAAGAATGGCCTAAGTATATTATTTTAAACAGTACAGGCATCTAAAGTAGACTGAGAAATATACTGTATGTTTCCTAAATAAAGAGAGGGGTGAAAAGGCCGTAAGTCTAAAATTAGAAAAGTGACTTCTCTGGTAGCTCAGCCGGTAAAGAATCCGCCTGCAATGCAGGAGACCTGGGTTTGATCCCTGGGTTGGGAAGATCCCCTGGAGAAGGGAAAGGCTACCCACTCCAGTATTCTGGTCTGGAGAATTCCATGGACTGTATAGTCCAAGGGCTCACAAAGAGTCGGACATGACTGAGCGACTTTCACTTTCAACAGTAGAGAAATATTAAATAAATAAAAATAGGAAGCAAACAGACGAAATAACTAAAAGATTTTATCTATTATAAGCAGCACACAAATAAAATCACAGACTAATGTTATGAAATGTATGAAAATCACAAAGAAATCTATATAATGAAAGCATCCACAGCGATGGCTGGAGTGACTGATAGGAGAGCAGGGGTCCCAGGCCTCATTCAGCTCAGGCTGGAGAATGAGACGTGTTTTTCTTTCCTTCACATATTTAACATCACAAGTGTTCACTTGCTTGAATGATGAAAATGCATCCTAGTTCAAGCGTCCTCCAGTGACTTGGGGGCTGACACGACATCACTTCCATAAACCCTCAGAACTTCAGCCGACACTCATAGAGTGTGGTCCCTTGGCCCCTGTGAGTTTCCATCTTTTGCCTGTGAAGCCCAGACCCGTGTGTGTAGAGAGGGCCAACATTCTTGATCCAAAGGATAGTCACTGAGACACTACAGCTATAAATCCTAAGGTGACCGTGTCCTGTGGGCTTCCTTGGAGGTGGGGTGGGGATAGGAAGTCAGCTCTACCAAGCGCTGCGTGCAGAATCTCACAAACTTCATAAAACAGACTTGTCAGCTTCTTCTCTTAAACCCCTCCACGTCTGCCATAAAACTGCTATGTCAGGAAGAAAAGGCACTGGCCAAAATTCAGTGTCTCCTGAGACAACAGAAACAAGCGGAGTTTCCAAAAGACAAACAAAGAGAAACGCAATGGACAGCTTTTATCAAGTGAAGAACCAGCGCTTACTTGTAAAAATGTGGATACAGCCCAGTTTGGATCAGAAAAAAAGAAAGAATATATTTTAGTATTATTCAGAAAGCAAATGCCATTGAAATTAAAGTGGGGGGTGGAGGTGAACAATAGGTCTAAATAGTAGAAAAGGAAGTCAGCATTATCACCATGAGTTTATTACTATAATATTAAAATATATGTTTACTACTGAAAACTTAAAAGATATAAAATTTTAGTGTCAGGTTACAAAGTTATTATTTTGTTATAGAAAAGTATAGCTAAGTAAAATATAATGGCATAAAATTATGAAATATTCAGGAAAGTAAAATATATTTACTTATGGAAATAAATCTATGAACTATTCTTAAAGAACCCATTGACTAAATGGAATGATGAACGCAAAAACCTTGCTTCCTGATAGGTAGCTTCTATATTTTCAAGATTCCAATTTTCAACTAATTAGGTCTAAAGTAACCTAATAATGGAAAATAACCCCAGTTGAAATGTCAAAAGAATTCTTTCATATTCTTTAGCTTGACAGCATGAATACAAAATTCATCTGGAAAAAAGAATTCAAGAAAAGCCAGGAAAGTTCTAAGAAAGGTAAGTGGTTCGTAAAAGGCTACAGGCATCACACAGTCAGATTCTGGCACAGAAGGATAAACCAGTGAGACAGGGAACAGCCCTGGAGCCGGCCAAGCAGCTACAGCCGTGGACATACATCGTTCCATGTCGCTGGTGTGAGACGTGGGTGTGAGAACTGGGCTATAAAGAAAGCTGAGCGCTGAAGAATTGATGCTTTCTCTCATCCTCTTCAGAGGGAGTAGCATCTGAGGGTGACTCCAGTCCTGAACGTTCACTGGAAGGTCTGACGCTGAAGCTCCAATACTAAGGCCACCTGGTGTGAAGAACTGACTCATTGGAAAAGACCCTGATGCTGAGAAAGATTGAGGGCAGGAGGAGAAGGGGATGACAGAGCACCAGATGTTTGGATGGCATCCCTGACTCGACGGACATGAGTTTGAGCCAGCTCCGGGAGTTGGTGACGGACAGGGAAGCCTGGCATGCTGCAGTCCACGGGGTCACAAAAAGAGCTGGACATGACTGAGCGACTGGACTGAACTGAGAGTAGGAAAAACTTTCTGTGTTGTATGAATAAGATTTTACTGAAAACACAAACTTCATTGCATATGAATTTAAAAATATCATGTGATCGTTAAAAGAAATGTGTCTGATGAGGTCCTACAACAAATTTTCCCAAATGATAATCTAGAGAGCACGGGTTATATGCTGATCAACCAAACAGTTCATCATTCAAACTAGGACACTTTGGAGGGTAAAAGAGCGCTGCTACTTATAGCAGGACGGCAGGAGCTGGATAGCTGCGGATAAACGGGAACCGCTCTGGGCAACTAGAACCTGTGGGACTTCTAACTTCTGTGTCACACACACACAGAGAAAACCAGTGAAGACAAGGAGTTGTGAGTACAGTTTCACACTGACTCACTCACATACAACAGCTGTCTGCTTGGCTGAAGTGCTTCCTTGATCATTTTCTTGTCTATACTCTCCAAAGCCCATCTGCCTCAGTCTGCACATCTAAACCCCGGGGGTGGTAACAGTATCCAGATAATAACTGAGGCTATTCTGAGGATTGATGACTTAATCCCTCATTTCAGGGAGCACTAGACTCTTGCCAGGTAGTATCATCATTATCATCATCACCATCATCGGGGAGATCTAGGTTTGGTGGGGCCTGAAGCTTATGTAATTGAGGTCAACTCCTGTAAGGAGAGTAACATCAACACTGGGAAAGCAGATGGGATCGAGAGGAGCCTTTCAGCCTCAGCTCTGGGGGCCCCACACAACCCTCCTAACCACTAACATCCCCTCAGTGACACTGCGCCTGGGTTCCTTGGGCATTTCTACTCCTCTTTGGAAAGTGATGTAGCGGTGAATACCACTGGTTATAAGCATCTGAAGAGGCATTTTCTACCATGATTCAGCTCTTACAAGTCACACAGTGAGGAAGAGGGCAGAGTGACCAGCTGCTCGGGTTGGCCTGGAACTGAGAGGGTTCCCCAGACAAGGGACTTTTGAAGTCAGGACCATCTGGGCCATTTGGGCTGTGCTGATCACTGTAGGGATAACTTATCTTCTTTTCTGATTTAACCATAGGCACGTGCAGAAATTTCCAATAATTTTCCTGCATATTTCCATCGCCTTGCTTCCCCTTACCACCGCTAATAGCACAGCACTGTGCCCATTTCGTTGTCTTACAACCGTTTAGCTGTCAATCTAACGACAGCAAACAGATGCCTTTAGTGAGACGTGGTGGACCAAGTCCGCGGGTTCACCTCTGTTGCCTCCCCCGCTGCTAGTGAAGGAAGGAGGTTTCCCCTTCAGAGGTTGACGTGGGAGAACCAGGGGGCTGTTAGAATGGGAGGCTCTGAGACCCCTGGACCCAGGGCCCTTCTCTGTTGTGTTGGGCACACGGGTTGGCCCGCCCCTGACGCATATGCGTCTGATAACAGGACCCACGGAAGAAACAGATGATTCTGGGGTAAACTTTGGCAAGCGACAGAGCTGCTGAAGAACCCGGTCTCAGCCCAGAGACTGTCTAATGAGCGTCCTGATGCCGGGACAAAGGGGGATTGCGAGGTATCGGAGGGAGATGTCAGCACAAAAGGGAAAGAGAAACCCCCACCACACGACTATTAGAGGGGAGCAACACAGAGGGGGTAGGACCTGTGGGTAAGGGGGGGGGCATGGGGGCAGGGAGGGAGAGGGAGGTGGGACGTGAAGAGAGAGAAAAAGAAAAATAATGGAAGGGCAGCAATATATAATTTTTTTTCTTTTTCATTTTCATAGAATTTTCAAAAAGAAAGAAGCAGAATGTCTTAATAGAGGGAATGATCAAAAACAAAGAAGAAAAAAAAGTGTGTGTCAGGTATTTAACAAGCAAAACTGTCTACAGCAGAAAACTTCAAAGCTAAAATCTTAAACATCTCCAAGAACAAAAAGAGAAAGAGATGGGCATTTGAAAAGAAAACGAGCACATTAAAATCCAAGTCCAATGTGTCAAGAGTTCAGAAGGCAAGAATGTGCAGAATGAAGGGGGAGGTGATTAAATCCTTTTTTCCCCCCCTAAACTGAAAGGGCCCATATGGGCTTAACAAACAAATGACGATAGGACAACATGAAAGCAGATGAGAAAGTTGGGAATAAACAAAAGACCCCAGCGATTTTACAAAAGGAGAGGTAAACATAAAAAAAAACACAAAATACCCCGTTTCCAAGTAAAAGACTGAGAATCTAATAGTAGCAGACTTCTCAGCAGGTGCAGGGGAAGGAAGAGGGTGATGTCATGCCCATAAAACTCCAAGTGAGTGTGACCTCCACCCCTGAATTCTCCTCTCAAACTCTGTCATCCCTGAAGCCTCAGAAAGTTCAACCCCCCTGAACACTTTCTCAGACAGTAGAAAGAGGCTGTTTTCCTAAATACGGTGCCAGCCAACGGAGACAGACAATGGCCTGGCTAATCCACGTGGTAGAGAGAGAAGGGGTGTCCAGGATGACGGGCTGGACCAGAGGCGCTGGCACTGGTTCCCCCAGTGCCCAGGCCCCAGGATGAGTTCCCCGGGGAGAAGAGACTGCCCGGCATGTTTAACCAAGCGAGAGGCACGGGACAGACCTGGGACACCCTCACCTCCGATAAACCCTGTTCACGCTTGCTCACTGAGGTCTGCCCGACACCCTGACCCTTCTGCTCCCAAGGCTCCAATCTCCTCTGCCTTGCTCTATTTTTTCCTTTATATCCATGGTTCTTATCACCTTCTAAACATGCCATTGTTTCAAAAATACACTATGTTTATTATTGACTGTCTCTTCCCCACTAAGCTTCCCAAGACTTGGACCTTTATCCTGTTGATACATGCCAAGTACCCGGCACAGAGCGGACACTCAACATGTATTGGTTAAATGAGTTCATGAACATGAATTGTTTTAAGGGTTTATGTAAAAAAAAAAAAAAAAAATTCAGGCAATCGTTAGCTTTTTAGAAAATACAACTTTGTATACAAAAGGATACAGAATCAGGATGTTCTGCTTAACAGAGAATAATAAGTAACGATGTCAACAATGAATCCCAATGAGGGATATAACCTCACTGGAAGGAAGGAGGGAGGTAAAAGAACTTGGTGTGAAGAGAGAGCTTAGTGATGTGAGTCACACAAAATGATGCTGAAGAGCCGCAGCCTCCCCTGTGATGGATCAGAGGGTGATCTCCAAACCAACACAAAAGGAAAATGATGACTACACACAGTACTGAGAAACGCTGGAACAGAGCCCAGAAGAGAGAACCGAGGAAATGGAACTGTGCCTACTGGTCAGTGGGGCTGGGTGGGTGGGGCAGGGAGTGTGGCCTCTCAGAGTGAGCTTTTAAAAAAATCAATTAAAATAATGGATGTAAGAAACAAAAACCAAGGTTTAGTGCAAAAGCTGAATTTTGAGAACTTAAGTGAATTATTCTCTTCAGTCCTCTTTTTTATTGTTAGATGTAATAAATGCATGAAAACGGTTAAAAATCCCAATAGTTGGAATTCTGTTTGACGCAGAAATAAAAGAAGGCTGCAATCACACGGCAACTGGAGGCAGGAGGGGAGACACTTGTGTGTATTCCTACGCTGCGTGGGATCCAGACAAATCTAAACGTTTGAGGAGACTGCAGTCTTCAAGACAATTACATTCCTGGTGACCACAGTCAGAAGCATATTAGGCATTTGTCCTCTCTCAGGTCTTTGGCCCTGAACTAACATGGAACCTGTTAGTTCTAACATGGAGATCAAGCTGAACACAGAAGTTTTTATTCTGTCATGTGGTCCTATTTCATCCCGCAACACCATTTCTTTGTTGAAATGAGGTCCTGTTTTGAAAGGGGTATTTTAATTGAAAATATAGTTTACCTAAACAAATATATACGAGGATCTCTTTGGCTCTGGGAATATTGTTTAAAAATTATGCATGTCTTTAAAATGCAATGAATCATGAGTAATATTTATTAGAAACTATAAATAAAATTGGGACTGCTGAAGCAGGAACATTGTCAAAATAAGGTGAAAAATAATATAAGATTCAATGATGATATTCATACTTGTTACAATATCTTATAGCCACATGCTAAAATTAATGAATATATCTCCTTTTTTCCTGAGACTTTAATGTTATAAGGTCACCACAGCTGGTGAATATCCTTGGCCAAATCATGTGGCTTGTAGATGACTTTGGAATGACAAGACATCAAAAGTCCATCAAAACTAACCTGAATTCTTAAGACAATTCTATGTGAACTGCAAAATAAATGATTAAACTCCTGTATCAAATTCTAGTCAATTCGTTTGGCTGTCCTCTTAAGCTAAATCTGTTTCAAGGTTACATGAGATCACTATACTCATTTGCTCAATTTTCCTATCCTAGAAGGTCAGTGATTTTTTTTTTTTCTTTTTAATTTAGTGAAAGTAAGTTTAAGGTGGTGGGGGTGAGGTGGGGTGGGGTGAGGAAAGCAGACAAAAAGGAGAAGGATTATGATTGGGGGGCGGGGGGAGAATTTTTTCCTTCCAAAATAACTCGGGTAGCTTTTTAGGGAGCAGAAAAGTGCCATGTCACACTTTACCATGTGGTATCATCTTGTAAGTTTGGTCTGAAACCTTAAAAAACCGTATGGGGCCTCTATTAAGTCAGAAGCCCACCCTCTGCAGAGGTTGCTATGGAGACAGATGTGAAGCTGAGCATCCGGCCAGCCTAGAGTGCAGACTTTCTAAGGGGGTGGAGGGGCGCAGCCCTTAGGAGGGCGACAGGGAGATGCCACCTTTGCCTTCTTCCACTCCCTCCCCCTTGACCTGCTCAGTCTGGACTTGTGGGCTCGTCTTTAGGAAGAAATAAAGGCCAGATCCCCTCCTGCCCTTCCCAGGTTCATGCTGACTTCTGAATCTGGGAGCGCAGGGTAGGTTGCACGTTACCTCTGAAGAGAAGGTTCATGGATTTGTCTGATGCTATAGCCTTGGACTTTTCATACATTAAAACACAATAAGGAGACAGGCTTGTTAAGGGCTTCCCAGGTGGTGCTAGAGGTAAGGAACCTGTCTGCTAATGCAGGAGACTCAAGAGAAGCGGAGAAGGTAATGGCACCCCACTCCAGTACTCTTGCCTGGAAAATCCCATGGACAGAGGAGCCTGGCAGCCTTCAGTCCATAGGGTCGCTAAGAGTTGGACACGACTGAGCGACTTCACTTTCACTTTTCACTTTTGTGCATTGGAGAAGGAAATGACAACCCACTCCAGTGTTCTTGCCTGGAGAATCACAGCAAGAGGGGAGCCTGGTGGGCTGCCATCTATGGGGTCGCATGGAGTCAGACACGACTGAAGCGACTTAGCAGCAGCAACAAGAGAAGCAGATTTGATCCCTGGGTGGGGAAGATCCCTGGAGAAGGGAATGGCAACCCACTCCAGTGTTCTTGCCTAGAGAATTCCATACACAGAGGAGCCTGGTGGGCTGTAATCCATGGGGTTGCAAAGAGTTTGGACACGACTGAGCAACTAATGCTTTCACCTTTTCAGATTTATTATTTTTTTCTTTTTTATCCTAATTCTTGTTGAGCTAACTCTGACCACCACACCTGTACCCATGACCTGTGTGACTGGGCTCAGTGTAGGACCTGCAGGTCCCAGCGGGCGCTCAGGAAAGTGCCCACCTGACTCACGGGGCTGGTCAGGGCCCTGCCCATCTCGCCCTCTCCCCGTCAAGGCCGCAGGCTGCCTTCCCGACTCCCCGGTGGTGGAACGGAGCAGGACCCTATGGGGCCCTCCCAGGACAGATGCCCCACCTCCTCTACCTGACTCTCGGCTTATACAAAAACCTGAGCCCAAGAGTAAACTTCATCAGAGAAGTGACAAAAATCCTGAAGAAAAGAAAGACCAAAAAAGACAAAATAATATTGATAATAGTTTAAGCATTAGACGAAGTCGAGGACCTTTAGCTCCTCCTCAGGGCTGGATAATGTTTTAGATCGTATACTTTGAGCTGCTGTACAGATGCCAAAATCCCCACCTAGTGGAAAGAGTTAACGACCTGATGATCAGACTAGCCATGGTATAAGCTGCTCCATCTTGCACGATTCCAAGAACTGGGAACAAACCACCCGAGGAACTGAAGACGAACTGTACTTAAAACAACCAAGAGGACACTGATCAGACCACAGATGACCAAACTCCAGGGTGACTGTCCAGAGCCGAGTGCGCTGTGTGGCATGGAGCCCCCTCCCTCCTGTGCACCCCCGAAATGCCCTGTTTAGAGCCCTTCCCCTGACCGGCTGTGGGGCGCTGGTCTTTGGACGTGGGTCCACCTTCTTTCCAGGTTGCCGGCCTCCTGAATGAAGCAAACTTTTCTTTGTACCAACACTTGTCTCTGGAGTGTTGGCTTTCAAGCAGCGAGTAGCCAGACCTGAGGTCAGTAACAAACGCTTAGCTTTTTTTTTCTTCCCACTGGAAAAACAAAAGCAATGTGGAAGGAACTCTCTCAGCGTTAGGGAGCCGCTCGCCTGGGCGTGTCCCTGCTCCCACCCTCACAGCTGCTGCCTGTCCCCGCCCGGATCACTCCCAAAGCCGAGGGCTCAGCGCAGCAGCTCCCCCACGGGAAGGCGGGAAGCGGCCGCCCCTTGGGTTTGTGGCCATGTCCAGGTGAGTTGCTTCTGTCCTTTACGGCGAGGTTCACCAGGGAAGGCCGTTCTCACCTGCTCTGCTCTCTCGCCTCTCTGGAGATCCCACGTCTCTGCTCACCCCCCGCCCCCACCGGGCATGCTCACGTGGTGCTGATGACCCAAAGCTTCCTAAATTTTACCAAGGCGAGGAGCAGGAGGCAGAGGCCCTGCCTCCCAGGCGGTGCACGCTTGGACCCCGCCGCTTCCCACAGGTGCCTGTTGTCTGCCCCCTCACCCTCCTCAGAGAACACACCCAGAGAACCCCAGCAACACTGCATGACCCATCTGTAAGGGGTTCACTCCAGTGCGAGGTCTGCCACAGTGCTCTTAGCTTTTTCTATAAATCCCTTATTTCAGAGAGCTTCATAATAATCGTGTGTGGCCAACCTGAAGATATTTTTGAAGTTACACTAATTTATGTGGCTGTCTGTGTTATTCATCTTTATCAAAAAGCAGTGATGTGAAAGAAGGAGAGAAGGTAGGATTTCCTACAGTAGAGGCCATAAAAGAGTAGAGTAGAAAGAGAATTGTACAAATTCATTAGAGAAGAGAACAGGCATGAAGCAATCAGACGCAAAGACGATTGAAGACTCAAATCCTAAATTCTGACCTAGATTTATTAATAATACATGAGCAGCCACATCTCATATAGACAGGCTAAGCTTGTAGGTAAAAGATATGCTTGATTTGATAAAGTCAAAATCCAACAGAAAATTATTTACTCAAGGTGAAGAGAAACCTAATAATAGAGCTACTTAAAAATAAAGAGAATGAAGAAATGTAAGGCAGGCCAAAAACAAGTAAAGGTAGCCTAGTGCAATAAAGTCAATGAAAAACAAATAGATCATCCACTAAAGGGATATTAGGAATATTGGGAAAAACCAGTATTAGGAATAAGCTTGTTCAATATAAAGAACAATTCATGCAGAAACTAGACCCCTACCTAACAACATAAAGTAGAATTTTAATGTTAACTACAAAGCAAAATTAATAGCAGAAACTGAAAAATAAACAATCCTAATGTGAGATTTCAAAGTATTTCTCTCAGAAACAGACATAAGAGATGGAACATATTTGAATAAAGAAGAAGCCTGATCTGTCATATAAATAACCCTAATACAACACAAAACACACATTCCTTCATTCCCACAGAAAATATCTGTAAAAACTCCCATGCCTAAGGCAGAACGGAAATCTTGGAAATGCTAAAAATGACATACTTTTTAACTCTTTCTTTGATCTTAATGTAGTAACATCTGAAATAACAAAAAATTCACCCTGAAGCCTTCATAAATTTAGAAATGCAAAACCACAATCATTGTAAGTAATTCACGGATCAGACAGTGAAACAGTGGTGTCTAACCTTACTCAAAAAACAACATACCGAGTTCTCCTCTCAGAAAGATGTGATTCTGAGTGAAGCTTCAGTTTTCAACAAATATTTCCAGAAGACCTGATTAGGACACTTGCAGTGAATATACACATGTACATACAGATTTTTAGTAAAGTCTATTTTATTTATCTATAGATCTACCTACCTATGTTGAGAAAGATTGAGGGCAGGAGGAGAAGGGAGTGACACAGAATGAGATGGTTGGATGGCATCACTGAATCCACGGACATGAGTTTGAGCAAGCTCCAGGAGTGTGAAGGACAGGGAAGCCTGGCGTACTTCAGCCCATGGGGTCACAAAGAGTTGGACATGACTTACCTACTGAACAACAACCTGCCTATTTTCTAAGTGCCACCTATCTATCTCCCTTTCCATCTATCATCTGTGTATTTTATTTGTCTATTCGTAGGTTTCATTTTCCTTTTTATTCCAACATACTTGAAGCATGTGCTATCATCTGTATTGTTAGGACACTTGGTGAATTTTAGTTCATCATATTGAGGTCTTCAGACCTGAATAATAAAAGTATTATGAACATTATAGGTATTATTTAGCCTTTGTAAGTAAGTTCCAAGTAAGTTCCCTGAAATATAAAAGTATTCCTAAAGTGCCTTTCTGAGTTCCTTCTGAGAGAACTCTGAACAAAGTGCCTTTGTTCACATGGATAAATATACAAAACAACAAAATACACACACACATATACTGACACACAAACATGCACCAAAACAAAATAAGTAAAGCAAGACAAGTAAGCAGACCAAAAAAAAAAAAAAAAAATTATGGAACTACATAAGGCAGATTTCCTGTGTGAAATGATGAATCCAGATCTAAATAGTTAGCTCACTTCTACATCCCCACTTCTGCAATGATTTTTCCACGTTAATATTTCAGTGACCGAGGAAACAAGTCAAGTCAGCCTTGATTAGGACCAGTCTGTCCATGTTTGTAACTTGGTTTTCATTACGGGTTGATCGTAACAAATGTCACTATGATGGTTTTCATTATGGATGCGTTGTAACAAACACCTTTATGAGCCTGAATGTATTCTAACTTCATTGTTTTGGTTCAGTAACATCTTTATTGGGGGAGATACAGCAAGACACCCCCTTTTACACTGAGATACTGTCACATCTAGCAGATGACACAGTCACCTGGTCAAGTCACGATGCTCAGCCTTCACACTTTACACCGAATGGTTCTCCAAAGACTGTCAAGTACAGGGATGGCCTAACGTTTTTGGTTTCTCTGGTTAGAAGGAGACAGCTAGATGCCTTTTCAGTGGGGGGCGCGGCGGCGGGAGGACAAGGTCTCTAAAGAAGAGGAAGGGCCCCTCAGGGAGGCGGCGTCTGCGGGTATGAACCGTGTGTAGCACCAGGTTGCCTGGCTCAGTCCCAGAAGAACCGCAGAGGGAACTGCGGCACCCGGAGGATGAGGCCTCTGCAAAGCTCCCCTGGCTGTGACTTCATGCATCCGCAAGTGCTCTGAAGTTTGGCAAAACGGATGCTCATCCCGCAAGTGGAAAGAAAACAGGAGATAACTGTACCACGTATCCTATGTCCTTCACGTCCACACTGTCATGTCACCAGGGGAGTCCATGATTTGAAAAGAGACAGGTAGAAAGAATAGACTTGTGGACACAGTGAGGGAAGGACAGGGTGGGACGACCTGAGAGAGAACCATGGGAACACAGACATCACCAAACGCAGAATGGGGAGCCGTGGGAATTTGCTCTATGATGCAGGGCGCTCAAACCCTGCGCTCTGTGACCACCTAGAGGGGAGGGATGGGGTGGGAGGTGGGGGGGAGGCTCAAGAGGGAGGGGCCATACCTATGCCTGTATGGCAGGAACCAACACAATATTGTAAAACAATTATTGCCCAATTAAAAATAAATAAATGTATATAAAAACAAACAAAAAAATAAATAACATTAAACAGGAAAAAAGAAAATAAATGAAGCTGTGCTCCAAACTCAAGGGTGACGTGTAATTGATTTACTAAAAGAAGGAACACTCCAGTACGATTCCCAGGGCTTCCAGAAAATGCTGTTGAAACAGAAGTTGGGCTGCTAGGTGGGAGGGCTGGCTCTGCCACTTGTGGAATCCGGTGCAAGGTGCGAAACCACGAGGGGTTTCAAGCTGGCAGCGGCGGAGAATTAAACCAAGTGGGGAACGTTTTCAGCACAGGGCCCCGAGCCATGGGGCAGGGAACACGCCCGCAAAGCCGGTCCTGCAGCTAGCTTATTCCCAGTCACTCTCATAATTAAATGAACTGAAATGCTTTCTTAACATCCTGGAAGTTAAGCCCTTTCACATGTATGGACCACCCCAGTGACGAGGGTCCTTTCCATTCCCTGGGGACCTGTACACTACTGGGTGCTGATATTTTCAAGGCTTAAACCTACGTTGCTGTTGCTCAGTTGCTCAGCTGTGTCTGATTCTTTGTGACTCCATGGACTGCAGCATGCCAGGCGCCTTCACCTTCTCCCAGAGTGTGTTCAAACTCAGGCCCATGGAGTCAGTGATGCCATCCAATCATCTCATCTTCTGTCGCCCCCTTCTCCTGCCCTCAGTCTTTCTCAGCATCAGGGACTTTTCCAATGTGTTGGCTCTTCACGTCAGGTGACCAAAATATTGGAGCTTCAGCTTCAACATCAGTCCTTCCAATGAATATTCAGGGTTGATTTCCTTTAGGATAAACTGGTTTGATCTTCTTGCTGTCCAAGGGACTCAAGAGTTTCCTCCAGCACCACAGTTGGAAAGTATCAATTCTTCTGGTGCTCAGCCTTCTTTATTGCAGGACAAGTGTTACTGCCCCCTCTCCTGTCCCTGGCAGCGCTGGTGTAAGGTCATTAGTTCTTCATGATCACTAGGACACGACGTTCCCCTGCTGCATCTCCTCCCTCATTTCTACCAAATGGACACAGTCACCCTCCTCTGGATCTTGGTTGTAAAAGAAACAGTTCTGCTGATGGGTTTGTAGGAGTCAGCAAAGTGTAGACAGAAACAATAGGACCATCCAAAGACCAAGGGGGAGGAAAACAGAGAAGGGCTCAGTTTGTACGGGGAGGAGGTATCGAATGACAAGACCCTTTATCTACACCCTCCCTCTGCATCCCTAGAAGAAAACTGCGGAGAGAGGCGAAGCATCCGTTTACCATCTGGAAAGTATTTTCTTTCGGTCTACCTTCAGCCGGTTGACCAGGAAGGCATGCAGTGAGCGCTTGTGCTTGGAAAACGAGAGCGGTAAGAGGAACGACAGGAAGAGCCGCTCCATTTAGATAAACTGAGAAATCGAAAGGAAATACATATCCGTGTGATTTATGGTTCATGTATCAAAAGCAAGCCATAAAAATGCCTGATCCTCGCTCAAATGAGCCGGGGGAGCGCCGCGCGCAGCCGTCCGCGGGGCCGGTGGAGCCTCCTTCCAGGCGCGCGGAGGCGGCGGCGGGGGCCTCGCTCGGTCCCCGCGGCGCGGCGCGAACTGCTGATGCTCCGTCACCGGGCCGGGCGCTCCCGCTGGGCCCACCTCGCAGACGTTTGAGATCATCTTCCTCCAGGCTGGGAGGCTCCCGGACTCCCGGCTGTCTGCCCGCGGAGATTTACGACCTGGGCTCGCACCCGGGGCCCTTGTGCGCCCTAGACGCAGCGGTGCGCACCTGTGGATGGAGACCGATGGGGGGCGAGGGGCTCCCACCAGCAGGGCTGTTTTTTGGTTCACGTCAGTTAAAAAGACGACCTGTGATTAAGATGTTTTATCCCCCTCTACCCCCACCCGCCTCCGCGCCCGCGCGCCCCCGCGGTCAACCAAAGACGGTGAGAGGGCCATGGGTGGACGCCTTGCAGGAGGCAGCCTAGTGAGAAAGACACAGGCTCTCCCAGGGGTAAATGTAAAGTTTGGGTGTGCCGCTCACTTAATCTGGAAGGAAAAACTGGCAGTATTCTGGGCAAGAAAGAAATGTATCTTACATTTCAGAGGACAACAGAACAACTTTAAAATTAAGATCTATTTTCCCAATTCAGTTGGGAATAGACAGTGCACAAGGATGGACGCATGTAACATAGGTTCGTTCTTCTGTGTTTGTCAGTGATCGTTCTGCTTCACAGACTAAGTAAATAACTAATGCGGACTTGTTTCTTATTTCTGGGAAAAAAGGGAAAGAGCCAAGATTTAGTGAGTGTTTTAGCACATGTCCTGGACCGAGTGAGAGCTTTTACATGGATTCCCTCAACACATCCCTGACCTGCACCGCCCTGATTAGTACAGGCGAGGGTGCTAATGTAATGTAGTAAAGTGTAATATAATATATATAATAAATATGATATATACAATAATATGTCCGTGTGCTAAGTCGTGTCCGACTCTTTGCCACCCCGTGGGCTGTCGCCCTCCAGGCTCCTCTGTGCGTGGGATTCTCCAGGCAAGGAGGGAGGTATTCATTTCCTCCTCCAGGGGATCTTCCTGACCCAGGGTTTGAACCTGTGTCTCTTGTGTCTCCTGCCCTGGCTGGCGGATTCTTTACCACTGTGTCACATGGGAAGCCCCCAAAGACCCCGCTTTCTGCTTTTTGGGGCGAAGTTCAGCAAAGCCAGCTACTGCGGGTCTTTAAAATAGAGACGCGTGAGACCAAGGCAAGTGCCTTGGCTGTCTGAAAGGCCTAGTGAGCTTCCCCTCTGTAAAGACGTTACTCGGATGCGTTTGACAGCCCCTCAGTGACGATGAAGCCAGGGAGACGCAGACAGACCGTGGATGAGCCTGGGGGGTGGCGGCTGGGGGAGGCAGGACAGGACCTCGGCTGCCCCCCGGGCTCCTGCCCGCGCCCGAGTCAGGGGGCCGGGGCGTTCTCGAGGAGCGTGTCAGGGCAGTGGCCCCAGGGACAGGTGACCGAGATGATCGAGGCCTGCTGCCACTCGCGTGCAGGGTCCACTCTCCCTGGACAGCCGGGACAGGCCTCGCCGCAGGCTCTCCTAACACGTCTCACTCAGTAAGGAAAGGAAACACCGGGGGACAGCACGGAGGCTGAGTGGGAAAGAGCTCCCCTGCCCACGGCCCGCTGCCCTTCCCGCAGCCAGAGCTGAAAAAGCCGGAACAAGCGCCGTCCACTCCGAGACCTTCGGCGCCGCGGCCCAGCCTGGCTAGGCCCGCCCCGACCCGAGCGCACTTTCTGTGGCTCACCGGTTCAGGCAGCTCCTGTTCCTCTCGCTTCTGCCGTCACGGACTGAATGGCCGCGTTCGGCACTTCTAGTCCCCGGACCCAGGAGCCCCGAGGACCGGGCGTTATACCTGCAAACCCCTGACACCCGTTCAGAGGGATGCGGCAGTTCTTACCTGGGGGGACAGGCAGACAGCTTGCAGGGCATGACCCCCGTGACCGGCCGGGCGTCGGGGCTGCAGAAGGAGGCGTTCACCGGGACGCGCAGGTCTCTATAGCAGCCTGCTCTCGTGGTCGTCTGCCCTGCGAGAGAGAGGGAGGCGCGGTGAAGACTCACAGACACCTCCCGTGGTAAAAGCAGGAGAAGAGTTAATGACGACGTCTCTGGAAACCTTCCTCCTGTGTATTATTAGCCTGCTTTGCATGAATGACATTTGGCTGACTATGATATTCCACTTCTCTGATCTGTCCTGGTGACTTTTTATTAGTGGGTTTCATCAGTTCTAAGATGGCTTCTATCTTCCCCCTGCATTAAAAAATATATATTTATTTTTACTTTTGGCTGCGTGCAGGGTCTCATTGTGGCATGTGGCCTCCAGTGTGTGTGGGCTCACAAGTTGCCCTGTAGGGGCTTAGTTGCCCCGAGACATGTTGGATCCGGACCAGGAATTGAACCCCTGTCCCCTGCATTGGAAGGCAGATTCCTAACCACTGGACCACAAGAGAAGTACCCCACCCCTACCTACATTTTAACATCTTTAAATGTGTGCCTCGCTATTGGTGCCAACTTATGTTTGGTGAAACAATCTGCCCCCCATCGCATCTTAGCCCCGACGTCCCCAGGCTGGCCTCCTGGACTCACGGAGCCGGCCGTCTGACAGATACACAATCCTTAGACATGCATTCAGCGCAAGCTTCCTGAAGGCCCTTCTCCAGGCGTCTGTGGTCTCTGTGTAGTCAAGGGATCAGTCTTGTAAGCCCCTGAATCCCCTCCCATGCCTTGCTCCAAGTCCACTGTTTAACTGAAACCACTTATATTTCCTTCACACACACACACACGCTCACGCTGCTCCCAGATTAAAAGCCCGCTCTTCTCTCGTTAAACTGGAGACCTCCTGGCCTTGTTTTCCAGCCCCGCTGCCTCTCTCTTGTGCCGACATCTCCCCTGGTCCTCTGACCCCCAGAGCCCACCCACAGCTGTGTCTGTACGTGGAACTTGGTCCTTAACCGCCGTCCCCAACACACCTGGTGGAAGTCCTGTCATCCCTCTTCAGCAGGCCCACACCCTGTCCTCCCACCCAGCACCTTCCCGTGCTCAGGGGTTCTCGGACTCGAGTGTAGACCTAAATCCTCTCGTTAGCTTAAACGCAGACTCCCGGCCACTTCTAGAGCCTTGGATCTGGCAGGCCTGGGGTGGGGGCGGGTCCTGAGAATGTAAGTTTCTAAGACGTGCTCACATGTCCAGGAGCTGCTGCCCCGCGGACCACACTCCCAGGACTGCTGCTCTAGGAACTATCAGAAGCTGCCACTTTAATGTCTCCTGTTACACAGGTGTGATATAGTAAAAGATGAATACTTGGTCTCTGTCCCTGGTTCTTGGAACAGCTCCTAGAACCTTTGGAGTCTCTTTGTGAGCCCCTGAGCAGACTGGTTGGTGGGGGTGGGGGGAGCCCTGCAAGCTTATGGATGGAGCTGGTCCCCAGAAAGACGGAGGCGTGATTAGAGGGTTTGCAGCCCAACCCCGGACCTCTGGAGAGAGGAGATGGGCTGGAGATTTAGTTCAATTACCAATACCCAATGATTTAATAATCCTGTCTGTGTAATAAAATCTCTATGGAAACCTATAAATAATAGGATTCAGAAAGCTTCCAGGATAATCTCTCTCTCAACTGCTTCAGTTGTGTCTGACTCTTTGCAACCCCATGGGCTGTAGCCCACCAGGCTTCTCTGTCCATGACATTCTCCAGTCAAGAACACTGGAGTGGGTTGCCGTAAACTCCAGCATCTCATCCTCTGTTGCCGCCTTCTCCTCCTGCCCTCAGTCTTTCCCAGCATCAGAGTCTACTCGGTGAGTCACTTCCTTGCATCAGGTGGCCAAAGTATTGCAGCTGCTGTTTCAGCATCAGTCCTTTCAATGAATATTCAGGGTTGATTTCCTTTAGGATTGACTGGTTTGATCTCCTTGCAGTCAAGGGACTCTCAAGAGTCTTCCTCAGCACCACAGTTCAAAAGCATCAATTCTTCAATGCTCAGCCTACTTTATGGTCCAACTCTCACATCTGTACATAACTACTGGAGAAACCGTAGCTTTGACTTAGATGGACCTTTGTTGGCAAAGTGATGTCTCTGCTTTTAAATACACTCTCTAGGTTTGACATAGCTTTCCTTCCAAGAAGCAAGCATCTTTTAATTTCATGGTTATAGTCACCATCCGCAGTGATTTTGGAGCTGAAGAAAATAAAATCTGTCACTGTTTCCACTTTTTCTCCATCTATTTGCCATGAGTTGACAGGAAGAGATGCTATGATCTTCCTTTTCTGAATGTTAAGTTTTAAGCCAGATTTTTCGCTCCTTTTTTCACCCTTATCAAGAGGCTCTTTAGTTCCTCTTCACTTTTGGCCATTTAAGTGGTACCATCTGCATATCTGAGGTTATTGATTTTTCTCCCGGCAATCTCGATTCTAGCTTGTGATTCATCCAGTCTGCCATTTCGCATGATGTACTCTCCATGTAAGTTAAATAAATGGGGTGACAATATACAACCTTGACATACTCCTTTCCCTATTTTGAACCAGTCCTTTATTCCACGTCCTTTGTTCCATGTTGCTTCTTGATCGGCAGACAGGTTTCTCAAGAGACAGGTAAGGTGATTGGATACTTTTATCTCTTTCAGAATTTTCCACAGTTTGTTGTGATCCACACAGTCAAAGACTTTAGCATAGTTGATGAAGCAGATGTTTTTCTGGAGGTTCCCCTGCCTTTTCTAAATCCAGCTTGTACATCTGGAAGTTCTCAGTTCACATACTGCTGAAGTCTAGCTTGAAGGATTTTGAGCATAACCTTACTAACATGTGAAATGAGCACAATTTTATGGCAGTTTGAACATTCTTTGGCACTTCCCTTCTCTGGTATTGGACTGAAAGCTGATCTTTTCCAGTCCTGTTATTACTACTGAGTTTTCCAAATTTGCTGGCATTTTGAGTGCAGTACTTCAGCTGCATCATCTCTAAGGATTTGAAATAGCTCAGCTGGAATTCTATCACCTCCATTAGCTTTATTTGTAACAATGCTTCATAAGGCCCCCTTGACTTCACACTCCAGGATGTCTGGGTCTAGGTAAGTGACCATACCATCATGGTTATCTGGGTCATTAAGACCTTTTTTGTATAGTTTTTCTGTGTATTCTTCCCATCTCTTCTTAATCTCTTCTGTTTATGTTATTTTTAAGACCTCCTCAGACAACCACTTTGCCTTCTTGCATTTCTTTTTATGTGAAGCTAGTGACAAAGTGTGCCTGAGATGTATAAACGCTCTGTGTGTTTGCTTACTTGCTCAGTTGTGTCCGACTCTTTGCAACCGAATGGACTGTAGCCCGTCAAGCTCCTTTGTCCATGGGGATTTTCCAGGCAAGAATACTGGAGTGGGTTGCCATATCTTCCTCCAGGGGAACTTCCCAACCCAGAGATCGAACCCAGGTCTCCCGCATTGCAGGTGGATTCTTTACCGTCTGAGCCACCAGGGAAGCCCAAACATACTGGAGTGGGTAGCCTATCCCTTCTCCAGGGGATCTTCCCGACCCAGGAATCCAACTGGGGCCTCCTGCACTACAGATGGTGGACTCTTTACCACTTAGATCAAATTTCCAGAGGACAGAGAGTGCAGGCTGCATGGATTAATTTACTCCCACACTTGTTAAGTGGTTTTTCAGCGACTGACCGATTTAATTAAATTCAGTAACTTCTGACATCCCAGTCACCTCTCCTTGTCCAGGTGTTCCAAATCTGCTGATTCAACCAATTAACAGATGGAAAAAACCTGGGGGAAATATTCCAGAAAGTTCTAAAAAAAGAAACCTGCATTTGCCATGTGCCAGCACCTATTTATATAACATTTCCCTTGTATTTACAATTATTTGTGTATCATTTTGGGCTTCCCTGGTGGCTCAGAAGATAAAGAATCCACCTGCAATGCATGAGACCCTGGTTCAATCCCTGGGTCAGGAAGATCCCGTCAGGGAGGGCCTGGCAACCCACTCCAGTGTTCTTGCCTGGAGAATCCCAAGGACAGTGGAGCCTGGCGGGCTACCGTCCATGGGGTCACAAAGGGTCAGACACCGCTAAGCGACTAACACTTTCACGTTCACACACATAGCATTTACATTACATTAGGTATTATAAGTAATCTAGAGATGATTTTTAAAGTATTTTGGGAGGGGATGTGCACTGTTTATTTGCAAACACTACTCTATTTTATTGATATATTTGGTATCTGTGGAGTATCCTGGAACCAATAAGAGTGACAAGTGTAGTGAGTTAATGTGCTGTGTGCTCAGTCGCTCACTCGTGTCTGACTCTGTGACCCCGTGGACTGCAGCCTGCCACATTCCTCTGTCCATGGGATTCTCCAGGCAAGAATACTGGAATGGGTTGCCATGCCCTGCCCCAGGGGATCTTCCCAACCCAGGGATCGAATCTGGGTCTTCTGCATTGTAGGCAGATTCTTTACCACTGAGCCACCAGGGAAACCCAGTGAGTTAACAATGCTTGACAAGAAATCATCAAAATATAGCTATATAGGTATATTCCTTTTTTTTTAATTTATTTTTTTTATTGAAGGATAATTGCTTTACAGAATTTTGTTGCTTTCTATCAAATCTCAACATGAATCTATAGGTATATTTTACAGTACTTGGGAAGAACTGGCCATAATCTGGATGATTCACCCATGTATCAATGCAGAGATGAAATCTGAATCAGTATTTTATGAACCTACTTTTCCACTTGCTAACAGGGAATAAGAGACTATTAAGTCAGAAAAAAAGAAACACACATCACTCTAAAGCTGTTCTGTAGAGAATCTTGTGAACTCTCTTAAATTAAGGTAAATAATCTTAATGACAAAATTTATAGGAGGACATACTGAACAAGAGTACCATTTTTTAAAACTGTTGGAGGTCAGTTCTAGTGAGCAGAGAAGGAAAATTAAACTTTTCTCTTCAGTTACATGACCACTTAAAAGTCCATTTTTAAATTTTCTAACCAAAGTCTTCTGGCATTTTTTGTGTGACTCTACGAATAATGGCTTTGGTTTGGTTTCCAGTTTTGAGCCTGAATATGTGACATTCATGTGACATGTGACATTCTTATGCTCAAGTCTTAACAAAGAGTCAGGCCAAATGATCCTGATAAGCAGGGTACAGGCTCTCGGTCAAGCAAACAGGAAATTGCTTTGCTTTGAAACAGAAACAGAAGTGTACTGCATTAACATATTCACTTTTCCTTCTTGGTGGAGATGTTTGTCTGACTTTGGTGCCAGTCAAGTCCCCCAAGTTTTTACCTATTGATTGCATAAGAGGGAAATCTAGATCTAGTCACACTCCTGGATTATTTTGGTAACCACGTGATAGGAAAAATATAACCTAAAGGGAATTTGCTCAACACATTTCTAAGTTTGGACTTGGCCAGTTGCTTTTTTAAGCTGGTGACATTGGAGACCTCTCACTTTTCTTAGCGGGGGCATTACTGGCATTTTAGGTGAAAACATTATTTGCTGTGTAGCACGGTTGTCATGCTGTAAAATGTTTAGCATCCCTGCGTCCTGCCCACTAGATGCCAATAACAACCCACGGCAACTACCATGCCTGCACACTTGTCCTCACGCGCCCTCTACGGAGCACTGCAGCCTTTGGTTGAGAGCGTCGAGAGACCACAAGCAGACAAGGAAGAAGGTATACGCTTCGGAAGAAAGAGAGGGAAAATGTAAAGTGTTGCTTGGAAATCTTTAGTAATTTCTAGAAACAAGATCAAAACAGGAGAGTGGTCATCAGGTTCACAGCAAAATTCACTTAGGAAAAGGACAATGACAAAAATGCTATAAAACAGAATTTATGGTGTGTAGCTCAAAGTAAGATCCAGAGGGTATTTCACGGCCTTAAATACTTACACTGATAAAGATAGGTATGAATGGAAATACGTGAATCTAACACTTCATTATGGTGTTAGCAAAAAGGACAGCTCAAGGGCTTCCCTGGTGGCTCAGCTGGTAAAGAATCCGCCTGCAATGCGGGAGACCTGGGTTCAGTCCCTGGGTTGGGAAGATCCCCTGGAGAAGAGAACAGCTACCCACTCCAGTAATACGGCCTGGAGAATTCCATGGACTGTATAGTCCATAGGGTCGCAAAGAGTCGGACATGACTGAGCAACTTTCACTATTACTTTCAAGGAAGCAGAAAGAAAGAATTGATATAGATTGGAACAGAAGTCAACATATTAGAAAATGAACAGACATCAATATATACAGACAATATATACAGACAAACATGTGAAGCAGATGTCAGTATGTCAGGAAAGAGAAAACGGTGAATCCAGAAGATGATATTTTGGAGAGGAGGTTATCCTCAAGCATAACAACCTACAACTCAGCTCACCCCCCTTTTTCTCATTCTCCCCTCGATTACAGGGGCTCCATGCGGACACTGCAACCTCTACATCTCTTGTCTGTGAGGCTGTTGGACAGATCCCATCACTGAGATGCTTGAGCACATGATGTGGTCAGAGCCACAGCGTCATGTCCCTGGCAGCAGGGATCTAAAACATGTGCTCTGGCAGATGTAAAGTCTGCTGTAGTCTCCAGACATTTTTCTGGGAATCACCTACTCCAGTGCTGGCTTACCTCTAATCCTTGCCAGGAATTTCTGGAATGTTCAACACATCCCACCTCTTTAATAGCCAGAGCAACTCTGAGACCTAAATGGATCTCTCTTTGACCTTTACTTCCACAACTTTTCCAACTATTTTGTAAACATATGAAGCTTTATAGTAAATACCTTCTTAGGATACCTAGGATGGATTCTGTTTTCCTGGCTCAACTGTCACCGACATACTAACTTAATGAAAAAGCAAACAATAAGCACAAATATACAAAACAAGAAATTAGAGTAAGGAAATAGCCACAAGTAGAATAAACAACTGGAAAAGACCTTGATGATGGGAAAGATCGAGGGCAGGAGGAGAAGGGGACGACAGAGGATGAGATGGTTGGATGGCATCATTGACTCTGGGAGATAGTGAAGGACAAGGAAGCCTGGTGTGCTAAATCCATAGGGTCACAAAGAGTTGGACACAACTGAGTGACTGAGCAACAAGAAGAAAAAAAAATCAGAGTACTTTGTTCAAATATATTAAAACATTATTTAAAATCCTAAAGGAAAAAAATGGTTTTGATTAGCAAGGCTACTCTCAAAAGAGATAAATAATCTAATTAGTCTAATTACCATACATATTATTAAAAAAATCAAAGATCTAATGCCTGAAAAGGTATCAGATTCAAGTGCTTCAAAGAAATTCTACCAAATGTAGTAGATGCTAGTGCTATTTAAATCATTCCAGAGCAGACAAAATAGGAAAGATTTCCAACATTTAAAAAATTTAGTATATTTTAGGGTGCAAAGGAAAATTGTATTAATAACTCAATATTGATATATTTTCACCCTGTTCATTTAACTTATAGCAGAGCACAATTATGCTAACTGCAGGGCTGGATGAATCACAAGCTGGAATCAAGATTGCTGGGAAAAATATCAACTTAAGATATGCAGGTGATACCACTCTATTGGCAGAAAGTGAAGAGTAACTAAAGAGCCTCTTGATGATCATGAAAGAGGAGAGTGAAAAAGCTGGCTTAAAACTCAACATCCAAAAAACTAAGATCATAGCATCCAGTCCCATCACTTCATGGCAAATAGAAGGAGAAAAAGTAGAAGCAGTAACAGATTTTATTTTCTTGGGCTCCAAAATCACTGCAGCATGAAATTAAAAGATGCTTGCTCCTTGGAAGTAAAGCTATTACAAACCTTAACAGTATATTAAAAAGCAAAGACATCATTTTGCTGATGAAGTTCTATATAGTTAAAGTTATGGTTTTTCCAGCAGTCACGTACAGATGTGAAAGTTGGACCATAAAAGAAGGCTGAGCACTGAAGAATTGATGCTTTCAAATCATGGTGCTGGAGATGACTCTTGAGAGTCCTTTGGACTGCAAGGAGATCAAACCAGTCAATCCTAAAGGAAATCAACTCTTGGATATTCGTTGGAAGGACTAATGCTGAAGCTGAAGTTCCAGTACTTTGGCTACGTGATTTGAAGAGCTAACTCATTGGAAAAGACCCTGATTCTGGGGAAGACTGAGGGCAGGAGGAGAAGAGGGTGGCAGAGGATGAAATGGTTAGATGGCATCATCGACACAATAGACATGAATTTGAGAAAACTCTGGGAGATCACTGAAGACAGAGAGGAGCCTGGCATACTGCAGTCCATGGGGTTGCAAAGATTCTGACACGATTTAGCACCCGAACAACAACCCTTAGAAATACTAATGTAAAAAATACAAAATAAACCAGGACAGAATCAAGTAGTACCTTGGAGGAAAAAAGACATCAGATAATAATTCCCAGTAGGAATATAAGAACGATTTAGTGTTAGGAAAATCATTCCTAATAGTTTAGTGTTAGGAAAACTGGCTAATATATTTCACCATTTTAATGGATTAAAGAGTAAACATAAAGTTTATCAGAAATGTAATACATTTCAGCATGTGATAAATTCTGCCTCAATTTTGACAAAAATGTTTACAAAATTGACAATTGATTAATCAATATATCTGTATATTTGCATGAGTATACATGTATGCATATCTATATCTATGTATCTAGATAGACAGATGTAGGTATTTACATGTTTCTTAAGCCTAGAAACCAGCATTATGGTAAACACTATAAACATTCCCATTAAGGTTGAAGTGAAGTGAAGTTGCTCAGCCATGTCCGACTCTTTGCGAACCCGTGGACTGTAGCCCACCAGGCTCCTCCATCCATGGGATTTTCCAGGCAAGCGTACTGGAGTGGGTTGCCATTTCCTTCTCCAGAGGATCTTCCCAACCCAGGGACTGAACCTGTGTCTCCTGCATTGTAGGCAGACGCTTTAGTGTCTGAGCCACCAGGGAAGTCCAGACTATAGGCTAGGACCATTAAGGTTAGGAATAAGAAAAACACATCACCATGCAGAAGACCTGGGCTCGATGTCCAGGGAAGATCCCCTGGAGAAGGGAAAGGCTACCCCCTCCAGTATTCTGGCCTGGAGAATTCCATGGATTCTATAGTCCACGGGGTCGCAAAGAGTCGGACACGACTGAACGACTTTGATCATTATCATTGATCATATCATCATTTTAGTTAAGGCCATAAGGAGATACTGGCTCACACAATTAGATAAGATAAAATAAGGGCTATGAACATTGTCATGGGGAGAAACTTCAGGTGGTATTACTAGATATCTAGAAAACTCAAGAGAGTAGATGTGAAGGTGAGTCTGTTGACTGTTGGAGGAGGGGAGGAAAGAGCAGACTCTTGGGTACCTAGAGAAAACAAAGCGTGGACACAGACCAAACTCAGAAGCAAAGAGAAAACAATGCCTGTTGCTGAGATGGTAAGAAGTTGCTCTGATGTGAGAGCCCGTGTCACTAGTGTGAGACAGAAGAGCACAGATATTTGTATCAAAAGACCCTCATGAGTAGTGATGATGGGCAAAGACCTGAGTGCAAACCAGCCCCCCAGGGGGAGGAGATGGAGACACAGCTGCTGGGCTTGTGGACCACCTGCACATAGGAAGTCAAAGGACAGGACCAGTGACAAGAATGTGCTTATAAAGGAAGGAAGCAAATGGGCAAGATGGATGTCGGAAATCAAGAGCACAGAAAATTGGAAGGAATCAGGTGAACTGTGCTAAGGGCTTCAGGGAGGCCGGGAGGAGGGAAGGCTGTGGAAGGGCTTCTGATGTCGTGACAGGGTGGTGGTCACGGCTAGAAGCGTCTCAGATAGGAAACCATGAGGCTGTAAGGATGAGCAGCAGGGGCTCCTGGTTGGCAGTGGGGCAGGAAGTGGAGGTTATTCTCAAGGTAAGAGAGGGAAAAAGGAAAGAATGGGAGACTGATGGGAAGGCTGAGGAAATCTGAGCCCATTCAAGGGAAGATGGTGGGGCAGGGAAGAGGGACTTGAAAGGGAGAAAGGGTGCGTTTTAGTGGTAAGAAATTTGTGTGATGAGGTCACGGGTGAAAGTGGAGTATTCAGGTTGGGGAAGGGGGAACATCTCCCTGGGGCAGAAAACGCAGAAGGAATGAGTCGAGCAAAATTCTGCTGTGGTTGGTGGGAACCAGCTGACGTTTACATTGGGCTTAACCTTCCCCACACAGGGGATGGAAATCGCCCACGTGTATGTGCAGAAGCAAGCTGGCGTGGAGACATATGGAACCTATTACAGCAGGACTCCACAATGGGTCTGGCTTCCAATCTACTAGGGCAGTTAAAGCTCTACCTTTAATCTATAATCTATAAAGCTCAGCAGGGCTTGAGCTTGGTTAGCAGGCACGGCTTCCCTCCTCTTACAAAATCACCATGATTAAAAGCATATGGAGAAGGGGCTGCTAATGGTCCCCAGGCTCGCTTCCTGGGTGTGTTCCAGGAAATTTCTTGTCTTCAGTTCTCCCACCCATCCACTGTTGTTATTGTTGTTGTTCAGTCACTAAGTCGCATCTGACTCTTCGCGACCCCATGGACTGCAGCACGCCAGGCTCCTCTGTCCTCCACTTCTCCCAGAGATTGCTCAAATTAGTGTCCATTGAGTCAGTGATGCTATCTAACAGTTCCATCTTCTGTTGTCCCCTTCTCCTTTTACCTTCCATCTGTCCCAGCATCAGGGTCTTTTCCAATGAATCGGCTCTTCCCATCAGGTGGCCAAAGTATTGGAGTTTCAGCTACAGCATCAGTCCTTCCAATGAATATTCAGGGTTCATTTCCTTTAGGATGGACTGATTTGATTTCCTTGCTGTCCAAAAGACTCTCAAGAGTCTTCTCCAGCACCACAATTCAAAAGCATCAATTCTTTGGTGCTTAGCCTTCTTTATGGTCCAACTCTCACATCCGTACATGACTACTGGAAAAACCATAGCTTTGACTAGACCAACCTTTTTGTTGGCAGAGTGATGGTTTTGCTTTTTAATACACTGTCTAGTTTGTCATAGCTTTTTTTCCCATCTTTGGAAGCATCTTTTAATTTTGTGGCTGCAGTCCCAGTCCTCAGTGATTTTGGAGCCCAAGAAAATAAAATCTGTCACTGCTTCTACTTTTTCTCCCTCTATTTCCCAGGAAGTGATGGGACCAGATGCCATGATCTTAGTTTTTGGAATGTTGAGCTTCAAGTCAGCTTTTTCACCCCACTAAGCCTGTCTTAACTCATCTCTCAAGGAGCATTAAAGCATGGACCTTTGACCATCACAGTCCCTGGTGGGAAATCTTCTGACTGACATCTAAAAATTAACTGTAGTGTTCAGTGAAGTTGTTGCTCTTCTTTTAGAACCAGTTCCTCTTGGGGAAGTGGTCATCCCTTGGTATTCCTGAATACCAAGGACTCCACAGATGCCTCTGAGGGCTGCTGGGGCACCGAGCAGGGGAAATGCCCTAGCCAGTGGATTCCACGTACAGTATGTGTGTAGAGAAGTCCTCTCGGCAGACACACAACTGGAAGTGACTCCCTAAGCCAGGGGTTCTCAATGTGCTTCCCCACGAGGAGCTCTTAGTAAGCGCAGTCTGCTGGCCCATCCTTATCACTACGACTTCTGACCCAGCAGGTCTGGGGGGCGCCCAGCAGTTTGCATTTATAACAGATTCTCCAGTGATGCTGAGGATGCTGGCCTGGGGCCTACAATCCCACAGCAGCTCAGTGACTTTTGCCTGTGATTCTGCAGAAAGTGACCTTAAGCTGGGAGGCAGCCCAGTTTTGTGAGTGTGAAATCAGAATCTCTCATAATTTCTTATGTCAGATCCCATGCTACCATTCAAACTCCGCATCCACAAGTGAACACATCTGTGCGTGTGGGTGTCCATGCATATCTGAGGCAGGGCTGTCCCAGGAGAAGCCATCTTAGTCTTCTAGGAGTGAACCTTCCAGCTGTGTGGGTGTAAGTCGTGCAGTCCTGTCTGACAGTTTGTGACCCCATGGACCGTAGCCCACCAGGCTCCTCTGTCCATGGGATTCTCCAGGCAAGAATCCTGGAGTGAGTTGCCATTCCCTTCTCCAGGAGATCTTCCCAAACTGGGCTCAGACCTTGTGTCTCACATTGCAGACAGATTCTTTACCACCTGAGTCGAGTTCGGCATTTACCTGGACCTAAAGTTCTGGGTTCTTGGGGCGGGGCAGGCTACGGCCTGCAAACTGTCCAGGTCAGATGCTAAGCCTGGGCAGAGAAGGGGCAATCAGGAGCCCCACACGACAGGTTTCAGGACCAGGGGAGTAACTGGGGCACTCAGCCCAGGGCCAAGTGCTCTGCAAGCCCAGGACCACCAGTGCGGACGGGACCACGTGCTGCCTTATCGCAGCGTGTGCCGGGGCTGAGTCCACGCGGGGAGCCGAGCCCGCCCGGAAAAGGCACACTCCACCCAGGGGGCTGGGGAATCAGCCTGAGGGGCCCCAGGCCCTGCCCCCAGGCCACTGCCCCTTCCAGGCAGGAAAAGGGCCAGGCCCCACTTCGTCCACTCGCCATGGTGGCTACCAGCCTACATGCCCTGTAGCACAGAGGCACGCTGCGGGCACCTCTCCAAGTGTGCCTGTCCCGCACATGCCTGCCCACACGAGTGTGCAGAAGATGGCAGCACAATTCAAAACAGGGAGGAACGCAGTCATCACCCTTGCCTGGGGCCACAGGACTAGTGTCATTGTGGAATTTCCTCTGGCTTTAAGAGTTTAGTAACCCAAACAGTGCAATTTCTTAAGCAAAGCTGTAACACTAATGGAAGAGAAGAGAAGCTGACATTTACTTGGCTGATGGAGTGTGAGAGCTTTACAGGTTTTTCTCTCCTCTAATCCTTAAAGGAGCCCTATGTGGTTGACTACATGATTATCCTACTTTATAGATGGGCTCACTAGCGTGTAAAAGGCTTAAGGAGCTCACAAGGTCACGTGTCTTAAAGGGCCAGGACTCGATCTCTGGCAGTCTGGCCAAACCCCTTGCTGCATCTTCCAGCCTCAGTGTGATGGGCCCCTGCTGGCCTGGTCTTTCTATCCAATGTGATAGGTACACGTGGCAACTGTAACCTCTTGTTTGATTTTTGCTTGAGAAGGAAGGAGATTTATAACAGTTTCTAACTTCAGAACCCGTCACACACTGGAGGGCAATTTCTTACACTCTGTTTCACGGGGAGCGGAGTATAAGGCTGGAAGTAATGAAGTCTGATTTCTAAGCCACCCACTTTCAGGCGCGCTCCCTCTTTCACGCACAGCAGCAGGAGTACGAGAAGCATAAGGAGGCCCTGGGGACGCCGCCATGGAGGGGAGGTGGCCGGCTGACCCTGCCTCATCATTTCCATCTGTGCCCTCGAGTGTTTATAAATCAAAAAGTGGTCGAGGTCTTGCATTCATCCTCCAACAAAGCAATGCTCGGTGCCTAGGCTGTGTGGACTCTGAACACACAGCAGCTGATAACACACAGAAAACATCACCAACCGACCACCACCCCAGACCGCTCCATCACCATCACTACCACAGAGACACGTAGCGGCAAGTGCACACGTCAGGTGTCATCGAGCCGTGAAGACAAAACATCTGGGCGTGGAGGCTGAGGGTGGCTTTGGGGTGGCAGGGACCGTGGCCTGGCCTGCTTCCTGAGCGCCTCCTAGAGCTGATCATTGGTGAGCAGAGCAAAGCCCGCCAGAGGTGCAGAGAAGCTACAAAAGCCCTTCCTCAGACCCAAGGGACGTTCAATGCATCTCTTACAAAACTGAAACCAGTGCAATAGAAGAAATCAAAACCAAAGATAAAAACATCCTGTCATCGGTCAACACGAGAGTGTGTTGGAATCATGAGATGTGAGGACGCATCATACAAATTCTTTCCTCTGCGGGACACTTTTCCACGTCCATGCAGAGATCAGCCTGGGAGCCTACAGAAAAAATAATAATCCTTTCAGTCCCACTACAGTCATTCACCTCTATTCCTGCATTTTCAAGAGAACCATACCCAACGTCTCTGCGTGTTCACCAAGATTAAGTCAGATGGAGAGTAAGGCAGGCCGCTGGTCGGCTCTCAGACGGAGGAACTCAGGCAGGCTGTCAGCCAGCACTCTTGCCACCCAAGGGCTTCTCAGGCTGCAGGCACTCCCGCTTCATGCGGACAGACACAGGTGAATGGATGAAACATTACCTGCCAGGTGCTTACGGGACGGGCCTGCTGCTGCTGCTAAGTCACTTCAGTCGTGTCCGACTCTGTGCGACCCCATAGACGGCAGCCCACCTGGCTCCCCAGTCCCTGGGATTCTCCAGGCAAGAACACTGGAGTGGGTTGCCATTTCCTTCTCGAATGCATCAAAGTGAAAAGTGAAAGTGAAGTCGCTCAGTCGTATCTGACTCTTTGCGACCCCATGGACTGCAGCCTGCCAGGCTCCTCCATCCATGGGATTTTCCAGGCAAGAGTACTGCAGTGGGGTGCCATTGCCTTCTCCAATGGGATGGGCCAGTGATGCCCAAATCCTAGACTATTAAAATGGAAATAGCAAGGTTCAGCTACCTTCCACATTCTCTTAATTGAACTCATGTCCTTAGGGACACTCAGGCGTCAGAGAGCAGACGGCACACACCAGCACCCACATCCCGGGGTGAAGAGCATCACGGCAGGTCCTGACAGATGGGAGGTAGTTGCTTATGGATATGTGTGCTCAGTCGCTTCAGTCGCGTCCAGCTCTCTGTGGCCCCAAGGAGCGTAGCCCAGCAGGCTCCTCTGTCCATGGGATTTCTCCAGCAAGAATCCTGGAGTAGGTTGCTGTTTCCTCCTCCAGGGGGATCTTCCCAACCCAGGGATCGAACCCTCGCCGCCTGTGTCTCGGGCACTGCCAGGCAGATTCTTTACCACTGAGCCCCCTGGAAAGCCCTGGATATGAGGATAGGAAAACACTCCTGACTCGGGATCTCTGGTCGAGTCAGAGCATTTGAGTTGATCTGAGATTTTCATAGGGATTCAGCCTGAGAACATTCTGCTTTATCCCACATGAAAATGCTCAGGAATCTAAAAGTCCAGCCACGCACCAAGGGATGCTGAATTATTTTTTTTTCCTTGGGATGCTGAATTCTGGAGGTCAAATATGCTTGTGTGTGGTAGGGATGCTCGAGGTTCTAACGTAAAATTAATTTTCCATATAAACAAAATAGATGTCAAGGTGAATTTAAATGTTTCCTTTGTTTTCAAGCATCTAAATATCCAGGGAAAATAAAAATGTAGACAGCCATATGCCCAATGGTATTTAGGGTTTATGGGTTCTATTTCTACACTAGGTTTTAGATAATTACGTTTTCAGATGAGTTTCACGTGGCATGAGGTCTCATCAGTCACCTGGCTGAATGTTTACAGAGACTCAGGTCTCATTTTTCCGACCGAGGGCACAGCTGTAAAGCAATTTCTCAACTGTACTTATAATCTCTCAACCATTTGTCAGAAAGAAAAATCTGCAAGTCCACAGGAATGTTAGAATCAAGCTGGCCAACCTTCTAAAATGATCCATATTAATAGATAAGAGAGAAGCAGAGTTAAAATTCAAAGAATAAATAAAAAAAGACAGAATAATCCTTTAACTGGGAAAAACCCAAAGCTGAACCCTGGCCATGGAAGGTGGTGAGTTTAATGAGCAAAGTGATGACGCTCTATCTTAATCTTTTTACAGAAACCAGCTCTGGCCAGCTCTCTGGAAATCATTTTAGAATCTTCATACTTTGCCAAAGTATCTGGAAGAAGAGTGTTCAGTCTTAAAGACGGTGATTATATCAAAGAATCCCTAAGTTTTCAGTCATTCTAATGACAGAATGATTTCCAGCTGTTCCCAAAAGTCTTAGCCTTCTTTCACAAAAGGCAAGGAAGCCAATCCTGTAAGCAAAACTACCCAGGAAACTGGAAGATATTCCACAAACAAAGCATGTGCTTTCACGAGAAGCATGCATCAAGTCTAGGGCAAGCGCTCGATACCGTATGGACATGTGGTGTCTGTGTGCAGAACCTTGAAGGCGGAAGAGGGTTGGTAACTCCAGGAAAGCAGAGTAGGTGAACTCCTGGGAGCTGACCTCAGAGTCTAAGTTATTCCCGTGTGTGCCTGAGTGGCAGCTTTCCCGGCATGATCACACCAGGCTTATGGCACCCGATTGGGCACCCGAGCTTGGAGGATGGCGATGACTGCCATTTATGGATGGCCCGTGACATCCTCGTGTCTGTTCTGATTGACAAGAAACTGGCCCAATATCTGAGTTCCCTGATAGCACTGGCCGGTCCAACATGACAGCAGGACACGCCGCTCATCTTGTTGTTGGCGGGCATTCCCCGTCTTTAAGGTTCCAAGTTTGGCTACCTGAGATGTGGGCAGCAGGGCTTGAAATCCACACAAGTGCGCACGTGCGCGCACACACACACACACACACACACACACACCCATGGCAGTAGGATGGAGGGAGGCAGTCATGACCGCCTGACCACCAAGGGCGTGTGTGAGGGACTAGACCTTGGACAGGTCCCAGTGCCCCAGAGGAGGGGGCTTTGCAGGACTGGGAGACTCTGAGAAAGGGAAGAATTCCTGCTTCTTGGGATGAGCTGGGCTTCTTCATCTTACCCTGCACCTTTGAGGGTGCTCCAAGAGATGGATGGGGTGGACATCACACACAGCCCCTGAGGACACAGGTCCTTGTCCAGAGATGAATGTTGTGTTCCTCTCCTCTGCTTTTTTGGTGGGTAAGAGCACTAAATGGAGGATGCACTTTGCAACTTCTCAGGGTCTCAGGTAAAGACACAGAAGTGGTTTCATCAATTTGGCTCAAAGGTGACCCAACACAGGGAGGAAAAAGCCAGAATCATTTCAGTTGATCTCTGGGACCTAGAAGGCAAGCTCAAGCCTTTAAAGTTTAAAAAAGTAAAAAGGATGTTTACTTTAAGACTCAAAGCATGTAAGGATGTTCTAAATGCATGGATGGGGAAGATCTAATTTGAAGTAGTTCCTGTGAAAAAGATGATTTTTAGCCAGTTAGAGGAAGAATATGAACGGTTGATATTCAAAAGCTGTCCCAGGTCTCCACCTCTGACTACTACAGAAGCTCAAAATGCAGCAAACCCAGCACTCTCTGTGCCAGGCTCCTGGGACTCTGAGCTCTCATGCACCCCTGCACATGACAGCTTGTAGTCTTGCAGGTTACACATGTGGATATGCAGACTGCATGTTTTTGGGGACAGGGCCAGTCCACATGATTCCTCTTTACAGACTCAGAACTCGGTGTGGTGTTTTACACAGTTAAGAAAGAACAAAAATGCCCCATACCATAGAGGTTCAGTTCAGTTCAGTCATTCAGTCGTGTCTGACTCTTTGTGACCCCATGGACTGTAGCACGCCAGGCTTCCCTGTCCATCGCCAACTCCTGGAGCTTGCTCAAACTCCTGTCCATAGAGTCATCAGACTATTTCATCCTCTCTTGTCCCCTTCTCCTCCTGCCTTCAATCTTTCCCAGCATCAGGGTCTTTTCCAATGAGTCAGTTCTTTGCATCAGGTACCTTATAGAGGTACCATGTTTCAATTAGCCATATTGCTAGTAAGTCACTCAATACTTTTTAAGTAAAGTAACAACTACATTATAGGGCTTCCCTGGTGACTCATATGTAAAGAATCTGCCTGCCAATGCAGGAGACATCAGTTCGATCCCTGTTCTGGGAAGATCCCCTGGAGAAAGAAATGGCAACCCACTCCAGGATTTTTGCCTGGGAAATCCCCATGGACAAAAGAGCCCAGTGGGCTATAGTCCATGGGGTCACACAAGAGTTGGACATGACTTAGCAACTGAACAAGAAAAATCACACTGGTGCTTCATCATCCAGTTCAGAGACAGAGAAGAGCAAGCAAAGGTCTCTACTTTTTCCCCACTTGATGTAAAAAAGTTTGAGGTTCAGACTGATACTCAAAAACATTTGCTGACTGGACAGTGAATGGATAAATGAATGAATGGTTTCATATCAACAAAACAAAGGCAAGGTTCCCAATACGTAATTTTATTCTATTTTCTAAACCTCATAACTAAAATTAAATTTTAAGCCCTAGAAATATCTGCAGATGATGATGAGAACATTGTTGGAAAAGTGTGAGAGAGCTTGATTTACAAGTCAGTCTTAGGATTTGTCTGAGGAACGCTAACTGTAAATCAGAGGAGTTATTCCCATTTGAAAAAATGATCATCCCCAGATACTGCATGATACATATCAGAGAGATTAAATGTAACTATAAGCCGAGCTGCAGTCCATGGGGTCACAAAGAGTCAGACACGACTCAGTGACTGAACTGATAAGCCAAATGTGAATAAGCCTTTTCATGTGAAAGTAAAGCAGTGGTTTGAAGTTCATTACTGTTTGAAATACACTGAGCTAACGCAATCACCGAGGTTGATTTTTAAAAACCGCAGCATATATAACTGTGAGGAATAGCTGATGCCCTTACACTGTAAACAAGAGTGTGGTGAAGCCATTCCTGTGTCTGAAAGTCCCTGTCTTAGAGTCACACATAATCGGCTAACCTGCATCCTCCCCTCAAACACTCTCGGCTTAGCATCACCCCCTCATCGGTGCCCCAGTGAGAGTCCGGCCAAGGCACTTTACTAAGCAGGATTACTGAAATAAAATCCCATGGTTATGTCACAAAAGTGAGTGGAAAGGGAAAAAAAAATGAGCAGAGGACGCTGTCAGAAAAGATGGGAGGCACGGCCTGCCTTGTGCCTGCCAGGAAATCTCGCTTTCTAAAGAGAAATGGCCCATGAGAACAGGTCAGGGATGGGACCGTCCTTTCTTTACAGAGGCCAGGTGATGTTTCCAGAATGAAACCAGGGCTGGGGGCTTTCCCGGGGGTCTCCTCCCTGTTCACTCGTTCACTGGCTGTTTCCCCAGCTTATAGATGTTAAAGTCACAGGAAGAAAACTCAGTGAAGCATGCTTCAGGAGTTTCCAATCTAGGTTACGAAGAGGCCGAGGCAAGTGGGAATCTTCAAAATGTAAAATACGATGCCGATAAAACAAAACCTAGACCTGAACCTGATCTGGCTGCCTCCAGGTGGGGTCTTTCTGTTTTTAAGCCCTGCTGAGGAAGGAAATCAGTCCTGAAGATTCATTGGAAGGACTGATGCTAAAGCTGAAACTCCAATACTTTGGCCACCTGCTGCGAAGAACTGACTCACTGGAAAAGACCCTGATGCTGGGAAAGATTGAAGGCAGGAGGAGAAGGGGACGACAGAGGACGAGATGGTTGGATGGCATCACCAACTCAATGGATATGAGTTTGGGTAAACTCCGGGAGTTGGTGATGGACAGGGAGGCCTGACCTGCCGCAGTCCATGGGGTCGCAAAGAGGCGGACACAACTGAAGCGACTGAACTGAATTAACTGAGGGTTTCCACAAGACCAGGCAAATGACAGGACACGGCAGGTGCCCAGTTAACTACAATGTGTGTTTCTTTTTTTTATCTTGTTTGTACAGAAAATAGGATAATCCTGGGGGATGCAAGAGAGGAAAGAGTGGGAGAAGGGAAGGTGAAGTTGTGGTCCTCTCCTTTCAGGAAAATATGGGAGGGTCCACTTCAAGGCAATAGGATTTCATCAGTGACATTTCCTTAAAACCACCTACTTATGCTCTATTAATCTATGACAAAACAGGCAAGAGAAAAAATGATTTCTTCAATAAGTGGTTCTGGGAAAACTGGACAGCTACAGTTTTCCAAGGTAAGAGAATGAAATTAGAACATTTTCTAACACGTATACAAACATAAAGTCAAAATGGACTAAAGACCTAAATGTAAGACCAGATACTACAAAACTCCTAGAATAAAACATAGGCAGGACAACCTTTGACATAAATTGCACCAATATTTTCTGGATCTGTTTCCTAGAGTAATGCAAATAAAAATAAAAATTAACAAATTGGACCTAATTAAACTTAAAAGCTTCTGCAGCAAAGCAAACCCTAACTAAAACGAAACGACAGCCTATAGTATGGGAGAAAATATCTGGAAACAAAGCAGCCAATAAGGGATTAATTTCCAAAATGTACAAACAGCTCATACAGCATAATGTCAAAGAAACAAACAACCCAATCAAAAGGTGGGGAGAAGATCTAAACAGACACTTTTCCAGAGAAGATATACAGATGACCCAAAAGTACATGAAAAGATGCTCAATACTGCTAGTTACTAGAGAAATGCAAATCAAAACTACAATGAGGTATTACCTCATACTGGTCAAAATGGCCATCATCAGAAAGTCTACAAAAAATAATGCTGGAGAGGGTGTGGGAATATAAATTGGTGCAGCTACTATGGAGAACAGCATGGAGATTCCTTAAAAAAACTAAAAGTAGAGTTACACAAGATCCCACTCCTGGGCATACCCAGATAAAACTAATTCAAGAAGATACATGCACCCCATTGTCCATAGCAGCACTGTTTACAACAGTCAAGACACCGAGGCGACCTAAGGTGAATGGATAAAGATGCGGTATCTTGACACAATGGAATATTACTCAGCCATAAAAAGAATGAAATAATGGCATTTGCAGCTACAGGGATGAACCTAGGGGTGATATACTAAGTCAGTCAGAAAGAGAAAGACCAATACCATATGGTATCAGTTACATGTGGCATCTAAAATAAACATTACAAATGAACTTATTTACAAAACAGAAAGAGACTCACAGACATAGAAAACAAACTTGCCACTACCAGGGAGGGAAGTGGAGGAGAGAAAAGTTAGGAGTTTGGGGTTAACAGACACACACACTATACATAAGATAGATAATCAACAGGTAAAGTCAAAATAGCACAGCATATGCAATTATAAATACATGCACATTATTCAGATGCATACATGTTATTCATATATAATATAAAACACTGAATCACTTCACTGTCCACCTGAAACCAACACAAAATCGCAAATTAACTACACTTCAATTAAAAAAAAATTTAAGATGCTCTTGATTAGGCCCTGAGTCTTGGGAGCTGCACGGCCTTGACATTTCCATCGGAAAACTGTATAGAAGAGCCGAATCCTACACAGGTGATGATAAAGGATGGGGGTTCCACATCCCTCCCAGCTGTTGAATTGAGAAACCTTGATTTCCCATGAATTCTCCATTGAAGTTAAAAATAAACACCCACTCACTGACTCGATAACACAATTCTTTAGGCAAATCATTAGGGGATGGGTTTTGGGTTGATTTCCTCTAGAAACCTCAATGTGAGAATTATTCCTTAGGTGTACTTTGGCGATATGCACGTGTACTGAGCATCTGCTGGAGTGTTTCAGGCTACTGAGACGGGCCACGTGGTCGGAGCTGAGGAAACCCAGCATCCTCTGCATGCCTGGCTCTCCCAGGGAAGACACGGAGAGAAGCGCTAATGAAACACACTCAGGGACCTGCCGTCCTTACAGATGCTGCCACGTGACTCGCTGCACTGTTTTTGCCACATGAAAATCTACAAGGACACATCTGAAAATTGTCCTTACACAAATAGAAGGCTTTGTGGTTTATTATTGTAATCAAACACTGTTAGATAATCCTAAGTAGGAACAGATAAAATCAAATGCATCCAATAGGGAGCAGAGAGTCGCAGGGGATGGCTGTAAGATCAGAAGAGAAAGGGAAGGGGAATAAATGGGATTAGAGAGTAATAGCCAAACCACACATGGGATGCCCATGAGTATGGCCTGTTTTGCTTTATTTCCAGAATGGAGTAAAATGACAGCTGGTGTGGGTCCCTCAGCAGAGTAGGACACCCCACATTTTCTCTGGTTGCCTTTAGGGTCATTTGCTGCTAGCCTGCATTACAGAAAGGGATTCTATTTTACCTTAGAAAGCTCCTAAACATCGGAATTTAAATAGGATTTGAACACTATTTTTAATGAGAAGAATAAATACATATTGAGTACATGGTGTTAACTTTTCAGACTGTTATTTTTTAATTGTTCAATTTTCCTGTGTTTCCTTCCACTCATTGATTTAAAGCAATTATTAAGAAGACATGAGTTCACCTTTTTCCTTATTAATTCATTATATTCTTACTTTATAAAATTCTCATTTGTGTCCTATTATACTTAAATATATGGGCTTTCCTTGTAGCTCAGCTGGTAAAGAATCTGCTGGCAATGCAGGAGACCCCAGTTCAATTCCTGGGTCGGGAAGATCTGCTGGAGAAGGGATAGGCTACCCACTCCAGCATTCTTGGACTTCCCTGGTGGCTCAGACGGTAAAGAATCAGAAAGAGATGCAATGTGGGAGATCTGGGTTTGATCCCTGGGTTGGGAAGATTCCCTGGAAGAGGGCATGGCAACCCACTGCAATATTCTTGCCTGGAAAAGTCCACGGACAGGGGAACCTAGTGGGCTACAATCCACGGGGCCATAAAGAGCTGGACATGACCGCACACAGCACATACTTAAATTTATAGTACTGTCTAGATTAACCTCTTAATTATTAAAACCTGGAATGTACAAAGCTGAAAGCCACTTGTCCATATGGAAACATGTCTGTTTTTCAACATCAGGTAGAACTTATATTTTGTTTCTAAAATTTGTAAGTATTTATTCTCCACCCTTTCCTAGATAGCACAAAGTGGCTCTAGCTAAAAATATCTCTCCAGTGAACTAGCTTCTTCAACTTAGTCAGGGATGAAAATTCTTAAGGTATTAAGATGACAAACTCATCTACTGTCAAATGAAATTCTTCTTTTTGACATGTTGTTTCTTGTCATTTTTACTGAATCTTTCATGCAATTCTTATAATTTCTTAGTGAATTTAAGCATATGACTTTATAGCAAATTTCTTTCCAATAAAATGTTTGAACAAGACCATTTGATAAAGGGCTTCCCTCGTAGCTCAGTAAGTAAAGAATCTGCCTGCAATGCAGGAGATCCAAGCTCGATCTCTGGGTTGGGAAGATCCCCTGGGGATGGAAATGGCAACCCACGCTGGTATTCTTTCCTAGAGAATCCCATGCTCAGGGAAGCCTGACAGGCTACCGTCCATGGGGTCACAAGAGTTGGACATAACTTAGCAATGACACCACCACCATTTAATAAAAAAATTCTCACTCCATATCACTCATTTCCACAAAGGTTTCTATTTCTCATCATCAACAAGAAATATATAATAATTTGAATGGCTTTTGTCTGGATGATCTCAAATAACAAAATTACCTTTTAAAAAATCTTATACTAGACAAAAAGCAGAATCTAATTCACTAAACTTTAAAGGCACACGTGGACACAGCTGAATTAGAAAAGGGAGCCCAAGTTCTCAAGGGACACCTGGGACCACTGCTCAGACACTCTGCCTCTGGAAGAGTTAAGGAGCCCTTGGCTCCTCATCAGCGCAAGATGAGGGCCGGTATAGCATGATGAGGGCCAGGGCATGTGATGGGGACCAGCGTGTGGGATGGGAACCAGGGTGTGTGACGGGGACCAGGACTAGGGCATGTGATGTGGACCAGGGTGTGTGATGGGGACCAGGGCATGTGATAGGGACCAGGACCAGGGCATGTGATGAGGACCAGGGCGTGTGATAGGAATCAGGACCAGGGCATGTGATGGGGACCAGGGCATGCGACGGGGACCAGGGTGTGTGACAGGGACCAGGGCATGTGATGGGAACCCAGGTGTGTGATGGGGACCAGGGCGTGTGATGGGGACCAGGGTGTGTGATGAGGACCAGGGCGTGTGATGAGGACCAGGGCTAGGTGTTGAAGACCATAGCAGTGTGTCATGGCCCGAAGATGCCTGGCACCTCTGTGCCCATCACCAGGTCAACGGTGGGATGTGACTTACCTCCTCCACAGGAGACAGAGCACTCGGAGCGAATGGTCGCCCACGTGTAGCTGGGCTGGGCTCCAAGCTTCTTCTCAACCCCCAACCTTGGCATGGAGTATTCCCAGGCAATGCCTGGGTTCCTTCCCTGAAACAGAAGCTACAAAATAAGAAAGGGAAAGAGAAAATGAGTGATAGCAGGACCAATATAGAGTAGGTAACTTGGGATTCCCTGGTGACTCAATTGGTGAAGAATCTGACTGCAATGTGGGAGACCTGGGTGCGATCCCTGGGCTGGGAAGACCCCCTGGAGGAGGGCATGGCAACACACTCCAGTATTCTTGCTTGGAGAACCCCCATGGACAGAGGAGCCTGGTGGGCTGCTGTCCATGGGGTCACAGAGAGTCAGACATGACTGAGGGACTAAGCACAGCACAGAACCAACATATAGAAGGTAACTTTTTTTAAGCTCCTGAAACATTAGTTATGTCAATAAAAAGATGATTGTAATATTAAACTAGACTCAAATGCATTTATAATACATCTATATCTATAAAAATATACAGACATTTGATTCTTTTGCTGTATGCAGTATTCCCTGCATAGTCTTTGCCACCTAACAAAGGCATCTGATTGTTTCCCTGGGTGTTTCTTGGCGAGCAAGCCTCAGCCATCCTCCCCAACTGAGCAAATCAGAAAGTGATACCTAAAAAGCACCTTCACGGTTCCTAGTGAGTTTCAAACAACCAACAATTGAGTGCATCTCATCTCTGCAGGATGGACGCTAACTCTGAGTCCTTCCTCCGGTGACGGGATGCAGAAATCTTCTGCCTACTGCCATGTCCTGTGTGGGCCCAGGAGGAAAGATGCCCTCTCAAGCTGGGCACACCTGTGAGCCACGCTTAGCCACGGATTCGCACTTGAACTCTTCACCTCCCAGCTGGAAACCTGACCATATGGACAATTACTTTTTCTTCTTAAAGATATCTGATTCCTTGATCTCGACGACAGGCTTTTTTTTTTGGGGGGGGGGGGTGGTGTGGGGAAACCTCACAATTAGCCTGTTACTAGAAATCCCATTTCTGAAGCCTTCACTGCTTCTTAATGGGAGGGTACAGTTGGATGAAGTCACTGGACCTTCCCTGACTCCCCAACAACAGCTCAAGTCTAGTTGGGGAAGATGCTGTAGGACAGGGATAAGCCCTGGACAGGTGGCCGCACTGCAGGCCTTAGATCTGCTCTTCCACCTGACATCCTGAATTAGGAGATGGGTTCCCAGTAAGCCTCGATCACTTTCAACCCTGACCTGAATGTTAAAGCTAAAAGGGGCTTTCCAGGTAAAGAACCTGCCTGCCAATGCAGGAGATGAGGTTCAATCCCTGGGTCAGGAAGATCCCCAGGAGGAGGAAATGGCAACCCACTCCAGTACTCTTGCCTGGGAAATCCCATGCACAGAAAGCCTGGTGGGCTACAGTCCGTGGGGTCCCAAAATGAGTCAGACACGACTGAGCACACATGCGCATTAAAGCTAAAAGCCTCAGATGGTGGGAGAGAAATAACCAAGGCAGGAATCCAGGGTGAACACGTCTATAAAGGGGAGGCAGGAGCAGTCCCAGGTCGAGAGGGGAGACGGAGGTGGGACGTGTGGAGATGAGGCATCTCTCAGGAGGATGCAAGGATGGTGGGATGGAGCTGCTAGGCCCATGCTGCAGGTGGGGGGCACCTGGGGGGTTCACAGCTGCACGCACAGGTGTGGGCTGAGGGGGCAACTTGTGAACCACGTTTTTCCTTTAAATGTGCACAGAAACGTAAAAACGTACGAAATTAGCGTGTCCGCTGTGTGTTGCCACCATCTGCCTGGTCCCAGGGGAACAAATTACATTGTTAGAAGTTGATCATGCATATCTCATGGGCCTGTGCCATCTTGGGCAGAACACAGAGGGGCTTGTGTAGGAGCCGAGTGTGCAGCCCCCTGCCTGGCGGTGGGTTCTCACCTCACTCCCGTTTCCACGGCCCTAAACACAGGCACAGACAGAGCCACCCACAGCGGCTGCTTCTCATGGCCACAGAGCTTACAGGAGAGAAGCAGGCTTAGGTCACAATCCACTAATAAAGATGGAAAACCCAGGACTGTATGATGTGTGTCCTTACACATCTCATCACGCGTCTAGAGACCAAAGACGAGCGGTCCACTGGCCCACTCAGTCTGTGCATGGATTAGTCTCGTTTCCGAGACACCATCTAACTGCAAACAATTTTCTGTGGATGTGATATTTCGTCAACATAGCCTTGAACCTACAGGAATGCCCCAAACCCCCCGTCTGAGCCCTGAGAGCAAGAGGCTGGGGTTTACCTCCACGATCAGGGTTTCGTTGGTTGGTCCAGGAGAGGTTAAGCTCTCAGGCTCCTTGTGGGAACGTCTGTAGTCAAAGGTGGTTCCTGAAAACTTGTACTGGCCGGGCCAGTCCACCGCCCAGCGTCCATTCAGATAGTACTTTTTCAGTGCATTTCGCACGGAAATGTAGGAGGTAGATACGTTCGTTTCATAGATGCGGATGCTCCGGGCTCCGGAGGGAATGGTGACCACCTGGTAATACTCTGATTAGAGGAAACCGAGGGGAGAGGGCGGTGTTTCAGCAGCGCAGGGCCAACCCCAGTGCCCGCGGCTCTCCGTGACCAGCCCTTGGGGATCAGAGTTTGGAACCCGGAGGTCTAGTTTGGCCATCCAGTTCCATGAATCCTATAAAGGAGTTTTTTAATTGGAGCAGAGTTATTGTAATATTCATGGTTTCTAAGAACCGCTTTAATTGAAATAACCCAGCAACCGCTTCTAACCAAAACAGAAGGTCTGAGGAGCACAGCGGGCCAGGAGTCACAGGGGGCTCTCAGGGTCCTGCCTACTGGCTGTTCTCACTACACCCGCTCCTTCCCACCGAGGGTCGCTTTCCATCTCTGCTCGGCAGGCGGGCGGACCCGCGGGCAGACTCACGGTTGGCGCGGTGCTGCTTGGCGTAGAGGCCCTTGTGCGTCGTGCAACTGGAGTTATTGCCCCGGCACACGCCACAGGCATCTTCCGTAGCATCGGACCCCAAGATGTCGTCACATCCCACTTTCTGTGGGACCCACAAGGTCACAGGTCATTCATGAAAGAAAAGACAACAGGAGCGAAGTCACAAACCATTTCCTGGAGAGCTGAAAAGTTTCACCAACACGGGAGAGTTAACAAGTATTTATTGGATACCCAGTATGTGCACTGTGAGACTGTCAGGCTATGCTTCCGTCCAGAGGAGGAGGCCTTCTCGCGGCAAACACAGCCTGTCCTCCTTGGCATTGCTACTCGACTGTCCTGTCTGAAGCCCTGAATTACACCTATCGGATTGTCTTGTGGGAGACGTGGGTAAATTTCAGCCCAACGTGAAGCATTAAGCACAAATGACAAGCGAAGTGGCCTCACAAGGGTCCACTGGAATTCACCTCATGCTTCTGAATTGTCTTGTGCAGAGACAAAGAAGGAATGTAGACCATGGGACAATTATTCCCAGCTGTAAATTATAGCATGTTTGGCAACGGTCTTAGAATTTTAGCAGCTCTTCATAGATTCTATGACGCTTGCTAGTCTTACATTTCCTAACAAAGGATATAGGCTACCTAGGTTAAAAAAAAATCCATTCAGAAATGAAGTAACCAGGGTACACAATCCCTTGTTTGAAATTCCAGGGCCAGATGCATTTCAGAACTCAGGGTTCTTGGACTGCAGGAAGGTAACTAGCATATTATACATAAGATGTGGGGACATCGAAGATGTTTCTAAAACTCACTCATTGAGCGGGGTAAACATAACTGAAGACAGTCTCCTCAGTTCAAGGCAGCTTTGCAAACAAATTCAAGTTACCTTATATTTTACAGCCAAATAAATTTTCCACTTTGCAGCTCTTTGGATTTTAGAATTACAAATAAGGGATTGTGACACTGTATCACTAAGAATGCATAAAAACAATGAGATATTTAACAAATTGATAATCAGACACGGTGGGTGGAGAGCTGAGCGTTTTAAAGCTGAAAGAGATCTGAATAGTTGTGTGTGAGTGTGTGTGTGAGAGTGTGTGTGTGAGAGTGTGTGTGTGAGAATGTGTGTGTGAGTGTGTGTGTGTGTGAGAGAGTGTGTGTGAGTGTGTCAGTCACTCAGTTGTGTCTGGTGTCTGCCTCTTTGCGATCCTGTGGACTGTAGCCTGCTGGGCTCCTCTGTCCATGGGGTTCTCCAGGCAAGAATACTGGAGTGGGTTGCCATTCCCTTCTCCTGGGGATCTTCCCCAACCAAGGATGGAACCCAGGTCTCCCGCATTGCAGGCGGATTCTTTACCATCTGAGCCCCCAGGGAATCCCTGTGTGTGTGTGCTGCTTTAGTCTAACCTCAGAGTGCTGGTTCAACTTTACTGCAGCCACGGTTTACACTTTAAGAGAAGATCAGATCTGGGACCAAGGTCTTTGGACTCCACTGAATACAGATATTGAGTCACTTCCCTGAAAAGCCCGGTATTTGTCATTGCACATAGCCCCCTCCCTTTGTTTATTAATGTAACGGAACGCTCCCCACATCTCACTTCTGCGAGTGGCAAGAAGCTCAGAGCTTTGGGTCCACGCAGCAGCCCGTTTCCAGAGCCCGCGCCCTGAGTCCCCTCCAGCAGAAGTGAGGCTGTGATCTTCCTGTGACCCCGCCAGAGCGATGCAGGGGCCCCTGGCTCTAAGCTGTCCCTGGCTTCACTCACTCTGATGCCCCCGCCAGGTGACTGCCGTCTGATGCTGCGACTCTGCCGGTCTGCAGTCACAGTGCCTTCCGCCGGGACGTGAGGATGAAACCACCAGAGTCTTCCGGCAGCAAACGGCCCTTTGAGAGCTTCTCCTCCTCCACTCACCACCCTCAGCATCCCCCAGCTCCTGCCTGCCTCCTCCTTCTCTGACCACCGAAACATTCCTGCAGCCCATGATTCCTGCACCACCGGCTTCCCCTCCCCGCTTCCCCCACGCCCCTCTTCCGGACCTAGCTCCCCTCCCCAGCAGCCCTGCGAGTTTCCGAGTTTCCCAAGTTTCCCGGGTCTGCGTCTAAGGGAGAAGCAGCTTGCCCTCCCGCTGAGCTCTGCACACACCTCCACTGCCAAACGGCCTCCTTCTGTGTTCATCTGGCTTTCTCTCCCTCTGGGCTGCGACGGGGAGGGAAAGGGTGTGGTTTTAGGTATCTGGTCTCCCTAGCCCCTTACAGGATGCCTGGCACAAAGCGGACTGTTGGGAGATGTTTGTTGAACGAATGAATGATCATTATTACCTCACATATCCCATCTATACAAACATTACGGCTATCCTCCGAGCATGGAGTCCCATCTGTGACTTTATTTGACAAAGAAAAGAAGAAATCAAATCCTTCTGCGATACAGTAGAGTTTGCAGAAGTCCTGATCTTAAAAAGAAATACACACACAAACACAAATAAGAAAGATACTTAAGCTCTGATCACTTTTTGCTCTAAATGTTATAGACTTTTTTTTTCTTTTTTTGCCCATAAAAACTCCCACACAATAATACATAGCAAAGACATTTTAAAAATTGCCTCTTTCAGCTTTGTTTTCCCCTTGATTTTTAAATTATTTTTTAAAGCTTCACTACTAATTTTTACTCTACTGTGTCCTTTATTGATCCTCGTTCTATACACAGTGGTTGGCACATAGCAGGCATTCAATAAACATTTGTTGACTTGAACTACATTACTGTTCAACTATTTTACTAGTATGATTAACTGAGCTGTGTAGAAATGCAAAAAATCACTACCATTTTGCAGCAATATACAAAATTCTTACAGATAAAGTACAATAACATAATTTAAATAATCACAAAATTTCTTAATAGCTACTACATTTACTAAAACACATGATATTTTTAAACTGATAAAGGGAATAACTTTTGGATGAAATCTCCAAACAATATTGGTTTTTCTTAATAAATATAATGAATTGCCAAAAATATTGTCACATGGAGAATATAGATCTCATTATGTACTTAAGATTGGAAGATCAAGTTCACACCCTCTCTCAGTAATCCATTTCAAGGATTTATGATTTATATGGCTAATATAAACTTTTGTAGAAATTTTTTTCCTTTTGTTCTCTTCTCAGTAGAGAAGGGAACAGTTGATAACAAATCTTTATCTGCCTTAGTTTTCATTGGCCCAGTGCTCATATACAAATATGTTATTGTGCAGGATAAGAGAACTGACTGAATAATTCTAAGAATTAAATTTAATATGTGTTTCCATAATCAATGAACATATTTACTCAAGACTAGGAAAACCAGAAATAGCACACAGATTTTTTGACCCTGATCTCAAAGTTCTTTCTCCTTTATTCTCCTGCCTACTTGTTTCTCACTGGCTTAATTTTTACTGAGTTTGGAAGTAATAACCCAACAAAAAAGGCTTTGTGTAAAACTGCTTTTATTTTCCTTCCAGAATTTGCTGATTTCATAAACCTCTCACCATGATAACATTACATATATTGAGATAGTTAAAGTGCCAGGTGAGATAAGGCCCAACTTATGTATTCCCCACGTATTTCCTGATAATATTCTCAATTCCAAAGAACACGATGATTAGGTATTCTTTGAATTTATTCTCAAATTATACTACTTGAGCTACTGAGTTCAAGTTATTATAATGATAAGAATAATGCGTATTTTTCTCCACCTGGAGAGTCAAATCCTACACACAGTACAAACAAACTTCCTGGTTTCCAAGTTACAGATCAAACCTTTCCAGATACAGTATACTATCTGATTTTCCAGAAGATATGGACATTTTTCTTTAATTTTTCAGCTAATCATTCAATGGGCGATACACTCATCGCCATATTGCCATCAACTACTGTGATTTGTAATTTTAAAGAATTGATTCATTATCAATAAATCATCTACTTTGACTGTTTGATCACTTCTTTAAAGATTTCACGGTATTTTGCACAGACTCACTCTCTAGCTTGCTGTTTTTCTGAGCACACAGCTGCTCAGGTTTAGATAAGATGCCTCAGGGCAGGTAGAACAGACCTAACAACCAGAACAGAACCTGTGACTGGCCTCACAATATTCGGTCTACCTGGACCCACTCTACAGACCATGCAGTTCTTTAAAGAGTGAAGAAGCCTCGGCTGCTGCCAGAAGGCATGATTTGAGATTTACCTTCCACGCGGGTGTACGGTTTCCACTTGTAGAACCATCCTCGGAACCGTTTGCCGTTGAACTCGGCGCACTGCTGGGTGCGAAAGTCAACGCTGTTGGGGGGACATGTGTGACTGTTGCAAAGCTTCAGAGTTCGCGTGGGGCCCACACAAAACTTGCCTCCATGCGATGGTCTGGAATGCAGAGTTCACGGTTAGAAACTTGCCTTTGGACAGCTACTCACCGCTCCCTTGAATCGGGCTTGTTAGGGAGCGGGAGTGGGTGATGTTAAGGTATTGACTGTCACGAGTCAAGGACAGCGCCTTTCTAAGAAGCCCCTTGCACTTCTTACGTACTTACAATACGGGTAGTAGTGTTTTCCTTTTTCATTGGGTGTATTATTTGCAACACTGACACAGCAGGTTAGAACTTTGAAAGTGAGGGGCATGTATTTGCTCATCCTCCTTTAGGAGGCAGGTGAGCACCTCTGTTCTCTGAATTCTAAAAAGCAGAGCATGACTAAGGAAGGGCAGTGGTGAAAAAGCAGAAATGAGCCTGAAACTCAACTGCTTCACTTTCCAGATGGCAGCTTCTTTCCACTCCCAGCTTCCTTGTGACAAGGCCAGGACATCAGATGGGGACGGAATGAGCAGTCATCCTCCACTGGTTGCAAGGGACAGTAAACCCCCCTTCACCCCTAGAACTCAGGCAGGCACCCCAGAAGGGGAGCGTCCTGCTGAAGCAGGAGACCACTGGGTCTCACGCATTAAAGACAGGACCAACAGAAATCATCTTACTCAGATCAACATAACTTAAACAAAGAAAGGTGTCAATGAGGACTGACCAGCCCTTCCGCTCCACTGCAAGGCCTGCTGCTAACATCCTTGTCTGCGACAGAAGACACAACGAAACCACACACTGTGCAGGGGAATCTATTTGATGAAAAACCGAGGCTTTGTTTTTCTCACTTGAAAAAACTGTTCTTACTGGTTCTCATTCATTTGTGTTCTCTATACTTTTCTTATGACTTATTTCCATAATTTAGGCAGAAACTTGGTATCTCATGTAGACATGATTACAATTGAGTTCCTGAATATTGCTGCTGGGTCTGTTACTTTTGGGGCTTCCCTGGTGGCTCAGCGGTAAAGAATCTGCCTGCCAATGCAGGAGACGTGGGTTCAACTCCTGGGTTGGGAAGATCCCCTTGAGAAGGAAATGGCAACCCACTGCGGTATTTTTGCCTGGGAAGTCCCTCGGAGGAGCCTGGTAGGTCCATGGGGCTGCAAAGGGTTATACATGACTGAGAAGCTGAGAAGGCATGCAATGTTACTTCTGCTCTGTCAGATAGTTATGGGCACCCTAAATTATACCACAGAGACATCACTCTATAATAAATGCCTGAGTGAAAGGGCTTTCTGACTTAGAACTCTTCTGCAGTAATATGCGAAGTACAGAATTATTTTCACCGAGCTTCCTTCCACGTACTAGTTTGGGAAGTTTGTCACAGAGAGATGGCTCGCTGGTGAGGAGGGAGGTCTGAGTGCTCACCTGGGGTTTGTGCAGAGTCTGTCCCTGTGCGACACCCCTCCTCCACAGGTCCTGGAGCAAGGGGACCAGGGAGACCAGTCTGACCAGTGACCGTGAGTGGGCCTGGGGCCTTCGTCACCGTATTTCACACACTGCCCTCCGCGGCACCACTGAAAGTTAAAACAAACACAAAAGCAGTGATATGACTGTGGGTGGAGACTGGCTTCATCACTACAGCAATGCTCAGCCCTGGGAACTTGGTAAAATAAGCAGACATCAGTCTCCCTACCCTCAGGAGCACATAATGAAAATATATTTAATGATGCTTCTTTTTTTTTAATTGAAGCATAACTGCTTTATAATGTTGTGTTAGATTCTGCTGTACCACAGTGTGACTCAGTCACATGTATACATACATCCCCTCCTTCTTGAGCCTCCTTCCCAGACCCCCGCCCCATCCCAGCCCTCTAGGTCATCACGGAGCATCAAGCTGAGCGCCTTGTGTTATAGGGCAGCTTCCCACCAGCTGTCTATTTCACACACGGTCATGTCTATATGTCAATGCTGCTCTTCTTTTTTTCTTTCCAAAGTCAGCCTTGTTCTGTAAATCCACATGCAGGGAAGATACAGAGAAAACTAGTTTTCAGATATCAGTCTGAGCTGCTGGAATCTCACACGTGTAGTCCAGTTTTGTTGCAGGAACATGTAGTCTGATTGTTCACCTCTCAGGTGTGTGAACTCTAACCTTCCCTGGCAACAACACGCTCTTCATCTCTTGCTGTCAGAAGAGACTGACTGTCATACAGAAAAGTCCAGCTGGAGGGTCTGTGTGTCTCAACACCTTGTCATTTCCGTCCGGCGCTTCATGCTTTTGCTCTGAAGCACCTGGGCTGGGAGCCTGGAGGCTTTAAATGATGCCTGTCAGAGGTCACACAGCTTTCTGAGGACATGAAACAACCCACACAGGGCTCCAACTGTCCCAGTGAGGCCGGAGATGCTATCAGCTCCCCTTTCTCCAGAGAAGTGCCCACTGATGTTATTCTGCTAAAGTCCACGTGCACGTGGACTTTTAAAGTGCACGTTTCTTCACTTGCACCATGTGCAAAAGCTACACAAGATACAGTGTTGCATTCAGTGGTGCGGTTTTCTCACTGGGCACAATCGTCATTCTGATGGCAAACACTGTGTAGGAGACTATAAAATAATAGTTTTAAGAGAGCAAAAACAACCTATCAATATTCATACGGTCGCTGAAAACAGTTTATGATTCCTTGTAGTACTTGGTGTCTACTGGATACATTCTCCTTAAGATGCAAAAAGCACTGGGTTTTAAAGCCACTTGGATAATTCCTCTGTCATGGTCATGGTTAAGCCAATACCTTGACTTAAAGCCTAAATGAGATTTGTTTAGGTTAAATTATTTCATTTTGCTTGGGATGTTTATAAATTGCTTTAAAAAATTTGATCTAGTTTTATTTTAAAATGACATAAAGGGTTTACATGACATACAAGTTTGTTTTAAAATGACATAAAGAATCAAATTGCCAACATCCATTGGATCATAGAAAAAGCAAGAGAATTCCAGAAAAACATCTACTTCTGCTTAATTGACTATGCTAAAGCCTTTGACTGTGTGGATCACAAGAAACTGTGGACAACCTTCAAGATATGGGAATACCAGACCATCTTACTTGCCTCCTGAGAAAGCTGTGTGCAGGTCAAGAAGCAACAGTTAGAACCAGACATGGAACTACAGACTGGTTCCAAATTGGGAAAGGAGTACATCAAGGCTGTATATTGTTACCCTGCTTATTTAACTTATATGCAGAGTACATCATGTGAAATGCCAGGCTGGATGAAGCACAAACTGGAATCAAGACTGTCGGGAGAAATATCAATAACTTCAGATATGCAGATGACACCACCCTTATGGCAGAAAGTGAAGAACTAAAGAACCACTTGATGAAAGTGAAAGAGGAGGGCGAAAAAGCTGGCTTAAAACTCATCATTCAAAAAATGAAGATCATGGCATCCAGTCCCATCACCTCATGGCAAATAGATTGGGAAACAATGGAAACAGTGATAGACTTTCTTTTCTTGGGCTCCAAAAATCACTGCAGATGGTGACTTCAGCCATGAAATTAAAAGACACTTGCTCCTTGGAAAAAAAGTTATGAAAAACCTAGAGAGCATATTAAAAAGCAGAGACATTACTTTTTCAACAAAGATCCATAGAATCAAAACTGTGATTTTTCCAGTAGTCAGGCATGGATGTGAGTGTTGGACCATAAAGAAGGCTGAGCATTGAAGAACTGACGCTTTTGAACTGTGGTGTTAGAGAAGACTCTTGAGAGTCCCTTGGACTGCAGGGAGATCAAATCAGTTCATCCTAAAGGAAATCAGTCCTGAATATTCACTGGAAAGACTGATGCTAAAGCTGAATCTCCAATCCTTTAGCCACATGATGCAAAGAGCCAACTCATTAGAAAAGACCCTGATGCTGGGAAAGATTGAAGGCAGGAGAAGGGGACGACAGAGGATGAGATGGTTGGATGGCATCACGAACTCAATGAACATGAGTTTAAGCATGCTCTGGGAAATGGTGAAGGACAGGGAAGCCTGGTGTGGTGCAGTCCATGGGGTTGCAAAGAGTCAGACACGACAGAGCAACTGAACAACAAAGGGTGTAGGTAATGTTTTCCTGAAAGTTGGAGTTTATTCTTTTATTTTTTGACATAAGCAAATAATTTAGATTAATCATTCCTTTTTTTTCATAAATGACCCCATGTTATTCACATCTTTCTCCATTCTATTTTTTCATTTAACACTATATTCTGCAGTTAATTCCACAGAAGAAGGTAGACACACCCTTCACTCCTTTGTTGCAGCAACAAAACATTTCATTAAGTGTATTTCCAATCCATTTCCTTTGGATGAACACTTGCATCATTTCCAGTCTTTTGCTTTGATAATCTGCTTCAATAATTGTATTGCAAAAACCAGCATCTTTTTTGCTGTTTTTGTCAGAGTGTGCTTTTGTAAGATTGAAATGCAGTTGATTTACAATGCTGTGCTGGTTTCAGGCGTATGGCAAAGTGATTCAGCTATACTTACATAAATATGCATTTTTTCAGATTCTTTTCCCTTATGGGTTATTATACAATATTGAATATAGTTCCCTGTGCTATAAAGTAGGTCCTTGCTGTCTTTTACATATAGTGATGTGTATCTATTATCATTCTCTCTGGACATATGACCAAGATTATCCTTAAATGACTATTCTTAAAAATTATTTTTAAAAAGTTATTCTTTGTGACTTTGAGGAGAAACCACTACATCTTCTCCCAAGGAAGTTGCATGTAGAAACACAAACATAAACATGCATGCACACAATTTGGAGCATAATTTCCCACAGGTTGCAGACCCGTGCAGTTGGTGAGTGAGGTGGTCAGGGTGAGATCCTTATGTTAAATAAACACACAATATGTCTGCAGAAGCACTGGTTATATTTCTAAGAACCATCCCATTTGCTCACAGTTTTATATTTTATTGATGACTTGAAAGAAGGCTTTCTCTTGGGCAGTGTGATGTCACCATGAAGCACACATCCTGTGGTGATGCTGACCACAGAATCCACTGTCACTCTGAAACCCAGTACAGATGGGGAAGCAGCATAATGGGTCATGAAAACTGATGCTGTGGAGGTGAAAACGAGCCCCACATATCAGCTCAGCCAGGTGCCTGACCTGGGCATGGACTCAGGTGCCCCGAGCCTGCCCAGCCTCCTCTGAGCATCAGGGATGATGGAAACCACCAGACCGGGTTGTTCCAGGAACCCAAGGTAATGGCCCAGTCCTTGTACCAAAAGTCATCACAAAGTGAGAGCTGGTTTAATTTTACATTAGGGATTGCTGAAGAACTGGAATCTGCTTTGGCATGCATCCAGGCTGTGGTCCTCATCCCCTTGCTATGGATTTCTCATGGCGTGAGCATAGAGAACCCAGTGTCTTTTTCCTGGAAGAGTTATTGGGTTTATAGTGGGGGCTATCATATGTTTACCCTCTGGATGCTTGTGTGGATACAATGTATATAACACTCCAAAGACGGCACTTGTCACTAAAAGATGCGCTGACCACTGATCAGGCGTACCAGCATGCATGTCCACCCAGAACCTCGGTGTTGTAGCTGGTGGAGGGGAACAGGCTCCCATTCAGGACAGAGACGCACAGAAGCTGAAGAGCTGCTGTCGGTTACCTAGAACATACCCACCACTCTGGAATACCCCAAAGTGCTGGGACACTGAATTTTGGTAATGCTGGCTTCTCAGTCAGGACACCTCATGGACACCTGTGGACCAGTGATGCACAAAGACACACAACTAACACCAAAGGAACTTTTACAGGGGCCTCTGATGCTTGTCCCATCCTGCCACTGGGCACCCATGTGATTCTAGGCAGAACACTTAATGCCATGCAATTCATAAGGATCCATTCTAGCTTAATATGCACTAATTCTTTTCAATTTGAAGGAAAAAGCTCTATTTGGAAACATAATGAAAAAAATAAATACCAGTGAAAATCAGCAACAGAGGATGAGATGGTTGGATGCCATCACTGACTCAATGGACATTAGTTTAAGCAAACTCCAGGAGATAGTGAAATATAGGGGAGCCTGGTGTGTACTGCAGTCCATGGGGTCCCAAAGAGTCAGACACAACTTAGCTACTGAATAACAACAACTGTGCTTTCAAGGTAAACAGAATGCAATGATAATACAGGGGCAGCACCACAGTTATTTCATCATCCCAGAAAAATAGTAGATTTTAAAGAAAGCAGGCTGCCTGGAGAGCCATGCCATACTGGTGTGAACCATCACCAGGGCAACAAGGGAGGGCTGCCAATCTTTCAAGAAATCAGCATAATTCTGAAAACTATCATATTTGCAATCAAGTATGTGCAGGGAGTTGTGATCACCTGCAGCTTAAAGCTCATATAAATTCCCTGGTTAAAGTGTCAGTCACTCAGTCGTGTCCAACTCTTTGGGACCCCATGGACTGTAGCCCACCAGGCTCCTCCGTTCATGGAATTCTCCAGGCAAGAATACTGGAGTGGGTAGCCATTTCCTTCTTCAGGGGATCTTCCTGACCAATGATAGAACCTGGGTCTCCTGCATCATGGGCAGATTCTTTACCATCTAAGCCACCAGGGAAGCCCAAATTCCCTGCTATCCTGTGACAACTGGTATTTCTACATTGCAATACCTCAGCAAATGCATTTCCTCTTTTGACAAACTGTTGTTGTTCAGTCATCAAGTCATGTCTGACTCTTTGTGACCCCATGGGCTGCAGCATTCCAGGCTTCCCTGTCTCTCACCATCTCCCTGAGTTTGCTCAAGTTCATGTCCACTGAATGCCATCCAACCATTTTATCCTCTGTCACTCTCTTCTCCTTCTGCCTTTTGAGAAACTAAAAGCATTCTTATTAGACTCTTTTGTTATGGATTAATTTATTGCTGTCTATATCACTAGACAGATTTAGATATCAATCTCACCCTTGGAAAGTCTGACAATAAAGCATATCAACATGCGTAGGATGAATGGTTGCTAGGTACTATTCCTAAGCAAATTTACCTCATTTCTCTTCATTTTCTCAGTCAGTATTACAATAATTTAACCCGAAAGCATGTTAACATTGTTTCTTAATACTTTAAACCCTTTCTCTCTGTACTACCATTTAAATATGTTAATAGTGTAACAAGGTTTACTTCAGACTTTAAATGTACTAGATCAATAATATTCAGGCATATGTTTCTCTTTTGTACTTGTTAGCATCACAAATAAGTTTAGACACATAGAATGAAAATGGTTATGGTGACAATTTAGTTCTGACATATTTCTATCTTTATCAATAGTTTTTATAGTCTGAAAAATACAATCGCAGCTTAAATGAAAAGAATTAAAATATCACTTTTGAGTGTTAAGAGAATTTAATTTTCAGTTTTAATGATAGAATTCTCATTGTCTCCCAGTCAGTAAATAAACTTGCCATCTTATGAATTTCCTCTTTTCCCCAGGACAGCATCTTATTTTCACAGGAGCAATAGTCAAAAGGGTCTGTTCCACAGTCTTCAATGGATGCTCTGAGGCTTTGTCAGAACTACTGAACACTAGTTCTTTGTATGATTATAAGGTAGTCAAGAGTTTAACATCCCCCCTCATTAAACAGAATCAGCCATCACTTGCTGCCTGACATCAGTGTCTAGTGATTGTAGGTATCTCATCAATGCATCACTAAAAAAGTGAGAAGGGGAGTCCTCTTCATAGAATTAATATAAATTAAGCAATCTTTTGGCATATTATAGATATGATCATATAGATCAGGAAGACAGGCTTAAAAACAGGAAGACAAAAGGAGGAAGGATACATGGCTGAAAGGCTGACATCTGAATATGATGTCTGCACCTAAAACAAGTTTCTTACCATGTCATGCCCACAAGTAGTGCCTTCTGCAGCTGGCATAAATTTAGTCTCACATTTCCTTCCAATCCGGTGGCACCACAGGGCTTTACAGATATCCTGAAACAGAAGGAAGGTCATTAGTATTACAAATGGTCCACACAGCTGTGATGAAATGTTGTCGTTGTTTAGTTGCTAAGTCTTGTGCGACTCTTTTGCAACCCCATGGACTGTAGCCTGCCAAGGTCCTGCGTCCATGGAATCGTCCAGGCAAGAATACTAGAGTGAGTTGCCATTTCCTCCTTCAGGGGATCATCCTAACCCAGGGATCAAATCTTCACCTCTTGCTTTGGCAGGTGGGTTCTTTACCACTGAGATACCTGGAAAGCCCAGTGTCACTGAAAAAATTTAAGGGAAAACAACTGATATAAATTAAAAGCTAATGTCTACTCAGGAGTAGATATACATGGTAGACTAAGGACCCAGAAGTCTCATGTTCTAGACACTGTCCAACTTCATTCTATCCCCAAAACTCTATTTCTATTTATTCATCATACATTTAACAAAATTATACTTTTTAAATTAAAAATAAAATATGCTTAATCCAGATATTGAAGAAAATTACAAATAATTAAAAATTAAGAAATTAAAAACTAATAACACATAACATTTTATAAGTTGCTCTTGCTCCTACCTTTCACTAACCTCTGCAACTCTGAATCCTCATTTCCATGTTAAAGATGGCTATGAAACTTGCTGACATGCCCATTTCTCTAGCCAGTCATCCATTCATTCATTTACCCACCCAGCCACCATCCCCAAATCTTTGATGAAGGCCTAGAATGTGCCAGGTATTCAGCTAGGCATGAGGTTCCTTAAGCACAGACCTACTCCCTCAACAATGGTCTTAGAGGGGGTAGATCTGGTGTAAATCACCATCGGTGTACACGGGAAGAAGTTCCCCTGCTACAAAGGAAAGAACATGGTGCAGGGCAGACTTGCCAGGAAAAAAGGGCTTCACCTGAAGGACCCAGGAAGGCAGTGGGAGAAGATGGACAGATGAGTCAAATCTTCAGATCAAGTCTGGCCCTTTCTGAAGAGAAGGAATGAAGGGGTCATGCAAAGGAAGATGAGAAAGAACAATGGTATGTGCAGAGGAAGGAAGCCCAGCACGGTTGATTCATCAGCAAAATAAAACAAGATCTGAAGTTTAAACACAAAAAAAAAGCCTCTCCAACTGTAAGAAATTATTTATGCTTTTAGACCCAAAGGACCATCTTAGTGATAGGTAGACCATTGGGCTCATGAAATGGTGGGACCTCCAGGAAAGCTGGTGGGGGCTTCAGTGTACATGATGAAAACTTTCTTAAATGACCTGTACAACTGTTCTGAATACTTGAACCAGTACTGCACTATTTCCCAAGACATTTAATATCTGCAACTACAGGGTGCTTCATGTTATAAACAAAATGCAACACAGCAAAACCTCCACTTGGTTCTGTTTGAAAGATGGCGTTTCATGGCCTCTGTGCCTCTATTTCCTGTTTCAGATGGCGCCTCAGGGCGTCTGTGCCTGTACTTCCAGTTCAGATGGCGTTTCATGGCCTCTGTGCCTCTACTTCCTGTTTCAGATGGCGCCTCAGGGCGTCTGTGCCTCTACTTCCTGTTTCAAGTGGCGTTTCATGGCGTCTGTGCCTCTGTTTCCTGTTTCAGATGGCGCCTCAGGGCGTCTGTGCCTCTACTTCCTGTTTCAGACGGCGTTTCATGGCGTCTGTGCCTCTGTTTCCTGTTTCAGATGGCGCCTCAGGGCGTCTGTGCCTCTACTTCCTGTTTCAGATGGCGCCTCAGGGCGTCTGTGCCTCTACTTCCTGTTTCAGACGGCGTTTCATGGCGTCTGTGCCTCTGTTTCCTGTTTCAGATGGCGCCTCAGGGCGTCTGTGCTTCTACTTCTTGTTTCAACCATGCTAGAGATGAGGTCACACGGGGCTTTTTGCATTGTATGGGTGACCACTTAAAAGATTTCCCTTTTAGCAATCCATATGGATTTTACCTTCACAAAACTTAATTCTCAAATCTCCATACATTTATTCATTATATTTTTAAAAGTTAAAGTATTTGTTAAAGACACACACAGCCTCCGACCCCCCCCCCCCCCAACCCCACCCCGCCCCCCGGCTTGTATCTCTCTCACTGAAAAGCCAGCTTTTCATGCTTTAATTTGGATATCAATTCATTGCTTTTATTTTGAGCCGTTCATAGTATCTTCCTATGGTTGCAGTCACTGTACCATTTTCTCTGGAGCCTGACAGAATCATGAAGTGCTACGGGGGCAAACGTATCATGCCTGGCGGTGAGCGCCGTGCCTGGCTCTCACGACGTTAATCAGCATGCTGCACCAGGGGCCTCTGTTCTCGGCCAGAATGGTGCTTAGAGAGCAGAGCCACAAGGAGACCTAAAGGCATCCGTAAAATCAGGGGGCAGGGTGTCTGCAAGTCTCCAAAGAGACAACTGGGAAGCTCTGTTTGCACGGATGATGTCGTGACAGAAAACCAGGATACAATTAGAACTTCCTTAACATCAGAACTTGTGGACCTGGGCTCAGTGTCTGGGTGGAAATATGACCAATCACACACAGATTGCAGACAGTGGCGCAGGGTAGGGGTACCTGCCCTGCAGTGACCGACTGATTCAGGCGGCTGGGCAAGGGCAAGCAAAGGGAAGAACACGGAGATGGGTGAGTGAACGATAAGGGAATGGTTCGCTCCTGTGGCTGGGTTAGCAGGAGATGGACACAGAGGCCCAGGGGAGGGTTTGGGCTTCTGAGAAGGTATCTGGTGTGAATTGGGCAGGGCAGATTGGGCAGGCAGAACCCGGGTATCCTCCTTGTATATAGCTGCCGATCAACTTGTCCCGGGGGCCGCATGAAGTGTCGGAGGCCCTGTGCCCCCCTCAGGGCTTGGCACCCCACAGGCACCAAACTCATGCCAGTGTCCTTTCTCAATTCCGATCCCGAGGAGATGTGAGCTCAGTCCCAGCTCCCAGCCTGGTTCATGGCTGCGGCCGGAGGGAGCCAGTGCTACTAATTCCTGGGACAGTTTCGGAGATGATGGAAGAGGGTAAAATAAATGGGGCTTTAAAATGTTAAATTATTTTTATGTTTTTGTCATCGATACCTGGAACAGTGCTTAGCACCTGGCTGGCTTTCAATAAATGTTTTGTGAGTGAGTCAAACATCTGTTAGTTTGTTTCTGTGGAAACCTTGGACAGAGTGAGCAGAAACTTCTTTAGTGTAAAATGATCATAACAGTGATCAGTGGATTGTGATCATGAAAACATCTAAATGATTTAGGAGGGTAACATTATGATATGAAAATACTACACTGAGACGACTGCTAAAAGTATTTTCATAATCTTCTTACATGACAGTTTTGGGTAACATTCTGCAGAATATAGACATATAGATGGAAGATACTAATGAAAGTGACGGTTTTTAAGTTTTTTAAGTAAGAAGCTCTCACATAGAGGATGCTGGTGGCAGTCAGCTCACCACTAAATCATATGATGTGTCTACTTCAGCCTGTGCCCAGTTTATGCCATCTGTGTATGTCAGCCCCATCCTTCAAACTGTTCCTTCCCCAATTCTAGGCCCCTAGGTAGAAATAAATCAAGAGTTACAAAAGCCTTGAAATACATAATTCATGTTACTGTGTTCTAACATTTCAAAAAGTATTCAAGGCTTTGGTGTCTTTATAGATGTAAATGCTGGCCACTTAATAACAATGTGACATTCTATCCTGGAAAACAAATAGACACCTTAGTATCTCAAACGATGTTTATTTTGTTATCTAAACAACTCAAATCCAATTATTCCCTCTTGGTTTTATCATATTTTGGCTTTACTGCTAACTTCTGGATTAAGTACAAGGGTGGTATTAAACTAGCATTGTGATCGTTACATTCTTAATAAAATTTTAGGGTCCTCTTGGAACAAAGATACTATTAAATCATGGTTCCAGGGATAGGAATTTGGAGTGCAGTAAGTGCTGGATGGGGTGGGGCAGGCACGGGGGGGAGGGACGTCCCAATTTACCAACAGTACCCAGGACACTAAGGTGAGCAAATTTCCAATTCTCTTGTGCTGCACCTCAGATTGTAGGTTTAGGACACCAAGCAACGTTGATGAAGCAGAATAGGAACTTAACAAAGACACAGGGTTCAAAATAACTAAAAATGGTATAGATGATCCTGTTGGCAAAGCACAGATAGAAGGAACAGATGAATGGACACCGAAGCGGGGAGGGGGGCTGAATGAACTGGGAGACTGGGACCAACACATATACATTACTGGTCCTGAGCGAGCATACGCTCACTTTCATAAAATGGGTAACTAGTGAGAACCTGCTGTATAGTGAGAGCTCTGCTCAATGCTCTGTGTTGACTGAAATGGGGGAGAAATAAAAAAAAGAGAGAGAGGATATGTGTAAACATACAGGTGGTTCACTTTGCTGCACAGTAGAAAGTAACACAGCATTGTAAAGCAGCTACTGTTGTTGGTCAGTGGCCCAGTTGAGTCCAACTCTTTATGACCCCATGGACTGCAGCATGCCAGGCCTCTCTGTCCCTCACCATCTCCCAAAGTTTGCCCAAGTTCATGTCCATTGCATCAATGATGCCATCCAGCCATCTCATCCTCTGAAGCCCTCTTTTCCTTCCGCCCTCAGTCTTTCCCAGCATCAGGGACTTTTTCAAGGAGTCAGCTATATCTCAAGTTTTTTTTTTTTTTGGTTTGTTTGTTTAAAAAGGTGAACAGGAATAAAAAGAAGAAGAAGAATGCTTAGGCCCATGTAAAGAGTTCACTCTTTGACCTTTGCCGCTAAGGAACTCTCTCTTTAACAAAGGCTCTCACTTGCTGTTCCGTCCCGTAATTGACGAGTTATCCTATCGGTAATACTGACTTGTGCGTGCTCATGTGCTCAGCAGCTCAGTTGTGTCTGACTCTCTGTGATCCCATGGACTGCAGCCCACCAGGTTCCTCTGTCCATGAGATCTTCCAGGCAAGAATACTGGGTTGTCATTTCCTTCTCCAGGGGATCCTCACAACCCAGGGATCATATTCGTGTCTTTCGTGCCTCCTGCATTGGCAGGCGGATTCTTTACCTCTTGATTAAGTTTAGTATCACAACCTAACATTCCAAATAAAATAAACATTTTCAGATGATTGGATTTGTTTTAGCATGTCCACATCATGAATAAAGTGCTATCAGATTCATTTTCTCCAACTGTTAGTATTAGACTTCCTCAAAAATATGTACTAAAAATTCATATACAAATAATGTTATAATAGGATACATAATTTATTGCAATTATTTTTTTCAAGCAGTGGTGCATTTGTATCACCAGTTCTGATTATCAATATACAAGTCATCAGTGGATCAAGAAAGCCATGACCATCTATGTGTGTGTATTTATACACGAGTATGTACACACCGATATATACACACCAAACACATATCCATTCATCCAAGAGAAGAATGCATATGTATTCACATCATCTCTTAAGTTTCCAAACTAAATAGCACTTGGTACTTAAAAGAGGTTTAAGCCTGTCTAAAATATCTTCCATCCATCTGTTACCCTTCCCCACAAATTTGTACCGAGTGGGTCTTAAGTGCCAAGGGTGGGTTTATGCACTGGGTAGTTTCTCTGTTATTTATTATTTTATACTCTACCATCAGAAAAGTTCCAGATCTTTACACTTCAACTTAATCAAATAGACTCATTCTTATAAGATTTCAGCAGGAGGTCATTTGAAAAATTAAATTTATGAGAATTTCCTGAGATGCTTCAATTCATATGGAATATATAGAATCTAATTGTCACTCTGTATCTAAAGTTGAGATTCTTTATATTAGAGGGTTTGGCCACATGAGTAGAATTTAACTTCTAAAAAGAAAACTATGTCAATTTTATCTTTATTAAAAAACAACTTCACATCATAGGGAATGATGTCACAATACTGACTTTGATGGATTTTTTTTTTTTCAAAAGGTACTTTATTGTTTATGGTGAAGTAGCTGGTACTAGGCTTACTTTTCTACATTCAAAAGCTATAAAAGTGGCTAATTGTTTCAGACTCTTGCAACAAGCAATGCAGTACCTAGGTCTCAAGAGAAGAGGAATTTATCAGGTGAGTGCCACCTCTGCCCAGCTCCCTGCCTGGATACATTTTGCTGACCATGGTACAGAAATGTGAATCCTATGCTGACAATAGCAGTCTCGCCGAATTGAGAGTGCAGAGATCCAAGTTGGGGCTGCAGAAGTAGCTAGAATTTGTGGGACAACGACCAGAAAGGAAAAAGCTAAACTGAATAGGGAGCCCTGAGGATTTCCTGCAGGTCCTTATCTGAGGGGTGAGTGGCTGATAACACAGGATGAGGCTCCAAGTGGCCTGGCAGAGTGCAGCATCTTTGAGCAAAAAGCTGATAAGTGTTGGAAGATTGGACATACACAGTTCTGGGAAAGAGCAGTGTCCTGGCCCACACAGTGTGGAGAATCACAGCGAGCATCTGGGCGTCCAGTGGAAAGCCCAAAGTCCATGTCTCATGAGTAAGAACCACAAGCTGTCTAATAGGTAGAGTACATATTGTGCCTTAGAGCTAAGGAAAACCCAGAATAGATGAGCCCTAAGGAAGAATAATGGTGGCTAAGACGGTAAGGAATCTGCCTGCAATATGGGAGACTCAGGTTCAATTCCTGGGTCTGGAAGATCCCCTGGAGAAGGAAATTGCTACCTACTCCAGTATTCTTGCCTGAAGAATCCCATGAATAGAGGAACCTGGTGGGCTACAGTCCATGGGGTCACAAAGAGTCAGGTATGACTGAGTAAAAAAAAAAGGAATAATAAAACAAAGGCTCAGGGGATCAAAAGAATTCGCCTACTATAACAACATAATATAAATATACATAATATAAAATAACAATATATCATAATATATAATTGTAACACATGTAATATGTTATAATATATTCAAAAAATGGATGTAAGTGAACAAATGGGATATTCTCTAGAGAAATACAGACTATAAAAAAGAACCAAATGGTGGTTCTAGTATGAAACTTAACCCAAATGCATAGCTTGATGAATTGTCTAAATAAATGATTAGAAATGTTAGAAGAAAGATACAAATGATGACAAACTTATATTAGAAACAGCTGAGTTCAGACGAAAATGGAACTATAGAGGGTCTAAAGGGAAAAAAAGGAACAAAGAATGAACTGTTTAGAATTTTATATTCAGAAAAAACTGTTCTTCAAAATTGAGGGTAAATTAATGACATTTTTCAGATAAAGAAAACCTGAGATACTTTATGGCCACAGATTTGTGCTACAGAAATGCTAAAGGAAGTTCTTCAGGCCCTAAGGAAATGACACAATTTGAAACTGATCTATAAGAAAGCATGAATAATAAATGGCAAATGTGTGGGTTAACATAAAAAAACAACCCTATTTTATTTAAAAATAATCCGTTATTTTAAAACAAAGATTGTAACAGTGCCATGTGGCTCATAGCTTGCAAAAGAAATAAAATACATCATGACAATAGTACAAAGTGTGAAAGAAGGAGACATGGACTCATTTATTGTAGAGATCCTGCATTTTGCATAAAGCGACACGATGCTAATTCTACATAGGTTGCAAATTAAAGATGCAGCTTTAGAGCAACCACTAAAAGTACACGTAAAAGATAGCTAAAAAACAAATCGGTTCAAAAAAAGAATTTTTGAAAAGACATTTAATCCCAAAGAAAACAGAAACAAACAAGGAATGAGAACAGGACACAAATAGCAAAATGGGAGATTTAAATCCACTATGTCAGTAACTGTTCGTCACTCAGTCAAGTCCGACTCTTTGTGACCCCACGACCCTCAGTCATGTCTGACTCTTTGTGACCCCAAAAGAAAACAGAAACAAAAAAGGAATGAGAACAGGAAACAAATAGCAAAATGGGAGATTTAAATTCACTATGTCAACAATTGTTGTGCTTAGTCGCTCAGTCATGTCCCACTCATTGTGACTGCATGGATTATAGCCTGCCAGGCTCCTCTGTCCATGGGGATTCTTCAGGCAAGAACACTGGAATGGGCTGCCATGCCCTCTTCCAGGGGATCTTCCCAACCCAGGGATCAAACTCAGGTCTCCTGCATTGCAGGTGGATTTTTTACCATCTGAGCCACCAGGCAAGTCCCATGTCAATAATTACATTAAACATAAATGGATTAAACATTCCAGTGAAAGGCTAGAAACTGTTCAACTGGATACAAAAGCAATATCAAACTAAAGGATACAACAGAGACATGTTACATCAAACCACAAAGAAATGGGCAGTAAAAGAATGGGGAAAATATCATGCAGAGTATTCTTAAATAAACTGATGTGGCTGTATTAGCATAAGATAGAGTAGAATTCAAGAAAAGTGACATTACCAAAAGTAAAATAAAGTTATTGCATATTAATGAAAGGATCAGGAAGACATAAATCCAAAACTTGTATACACCTAAAAACCTAGCTTCAAAATACACAAAGCAAAAACTGATAGAACTAATGGGAAAAACAGAAAAATATATAATCTTTGTTAAAGGTTTTAACACTCATCTCTGAAATCATTACATACCAAGTAACAAATATTGCAGAGGCTACAGAAGCTATAAATAATATTGTCAAACAAACTAACAGAATCTCTTACCAAGCAAGGACCAGGAAGGAACCTCAGTTTGATAAAAGGTTACTAGGTAAAAATTTAATTGTACACCTAAAACAAATGCATTTCCCTACATGTAAATATTTTCTCGGTAATAGAAAGACGTCTGGAGAAGGAAATGGCAACACACCCCAGTACTCTTGCCTGGGAAATCCCATGGACAGAGGAGCCTGGCGGGCTACAGTCCATGACATCACAAAAGGGTCGGACACGACTTAATGACTAAACAATAACGACAATAGAAAGACATGCTGCATTGAACTTATCCCCTGTATTTTCCAAACAGCACTAGTTTACCACGATGATAGCCCATGGCCTCAGCAAATCGGTGTGGAAACCAGGAGTATGCCACAGAACACTCCACCTTTGAAAGAAAATGTTAGATGTGGGCTTCTTTTCCTTAGCAAACAGAAGAGTAATACAAAAATTCTCATGGATCTTACATATTCCTCCAACTGAAAAAAGCAGCACTGGGAGTACCGTGTTGATGCTCTCTGATTTACTATTCTGGTTCCAAGCTGAGATTACCCAGCTGAGGAGATAAACATCCAGTTCTGGCACACAGCTGTAACTGACTCTGCAGGGAGACCTACTTGAGTTTAGAAGAAAGAAGATGATCATGTTGGATTTAAATTGGGCACATTCCCAGCGTGTTCTGAGATGTTGGAGATTTCTGGAGGACTATATATTTTTGTCCACTTTCCTTTTGATTTTATTATAAACTAGGATAAAAGAAAACTCTTGTGACACCATGGACTGTAGCCTGTCTGGCTCCTCTGTCCATGGGATTTCCCAGGCAAGAATACTGGAGTGGGTTGCTATTTCCTTCTCCTGGGGATCTACCCGACCCAGGGATCAACCCCAGGTCTCCTGCATCCAGCAGGTGGATTCTTTATGGACTGAGCCACCAGGGAAGCCCTCAAAATAGCTACTTTCATTCAATTTATGGGTGGCTTTGTTAGCAGTTTAGTAGAGCGAGTTATGAAATCTCCATTTTCCCTTGTCTAGCAAGAGCACATGTCTCTGAGTTACATGGAGAATTTATGTGAGAAAACCACTCTGCTGTGTCCCTCGGGTCAGTGGACTACTCTGAAAGGCTTCTCTAGAAATACTTCATTTGAGGAATTTAATAATCAGAAGTCCCAGATAGGCTACTGCCTTATGGTAAATTCTGTCTCTGTCTGAGGAAGGTTGCGGGGGGAGGGGCACGGGGGCAGTGAGCACAGTTCCTTAAACACCATTTGAAAAGAATGCAGTGCGTTCATTTGCCAACTTGCACCAACCAAGAGTTCTCCCTGAACTCCCACATGATAAATCAGAAGGAACTGACCCCAGAGGACAAGTCAGTACTTGAGAGAAAACTGATACCTACCACAGCATCCACGGTCATCTTCGCCAGTAAAACATGTGTTTCCTGTTATACAGGGCCAGCCCTAACACACAGGATTTGACATTTGGTAGGTACCCAATAAACGCAGCATACATCAACGTCAGCTTCACCGAATAAAACGGTTTTATGAAGCATTCTGCGTGGAACACTTGCCAACAATTGCTTGCCTTTTTGAAATCCAGCATGCAGAGCTTGGCTTTCTCTCCAAACTGCCACTTGCACTGCGTGTTCGCGTCATATAACTCTCCCGGCAGCTTCTCCGGGTACTTGTACTCCTTCACGGGCTTTGGCCGGTCAGCAAGGCAGGTAGCCTGGGCGGTGCTAGAACACAGAGGAGCTGCTAGTGAGGCCAGGGGTAGCGAAGGTGTCCATGCAATCAGGCCTTTTATTCCCCCTCATGAAAACCTACAACATGCCTCGTGCAAAGAAGAGGAGACATGGTTTTTTGTTGTTTTTTTTTTCTTGAGGTCAAAATAAAACATTTATCATCGTATTTCAATACAGGGGCCACACTTTCTAAAACTGTTCATAATCTAGGTCACCTTTTCTGGGGAGGCCATTTGCTCTTCATGGGACCTCTCACTTAGCATGGGGAAAGTGAGAAGAAAGGGTACAACCAGATGTTCGAGGCGAGGAGCTCCTCTAACAGACACCGTCTAAAGTACACTCCTTGCCAGGAACAATAAAAAGATGAAGTGAGCATTGTTAACAGCGGAAACGCCATCAACCAGTTTCAAAAGCTGTGATTTTTTTCTTCCTTCCCTTCCTGCACAATAGCTTCCAGCTTCCACATGGAACTTCTGCCGTGATTTCCATCAGAAATGCTCTATAGGAAGGTGGATTTCTGACTAGATTCCCAGGCCTAGAAGAAGTTCATTCTCTCCTTCAGTTCACTAGCAGATGGTTAACTACCAGCTAATGATTTCTTCCTCCACAAACAGGGCAATCTCTTCCCTACAGAGACATGCTTCAGTATAATTTTGCATTCGGAGGGAGGAGAAACAAGTGTTTGCAAATAGCAACGAAATTCTGCTTATAGATTTCAATAAGCAAAAGTTAATAGCAAACAAACAAAAATAAAACACCTCTGTAATCACAACAAATTCCACAGCACTATGTCACTTTAGGCACCTCACAACTTTTCTTTGTGGGGTTGTTCACCTTGAGGGGAATCTTTACCTCACCCTACTCACCCCAAAGTAACAATCTGTTCTCTGCTTCTGTTTGATTTTCTTTTCAACATCCCACAGTTCGTGAAATCATACAGTATCTGTCTGTCTCCGACTCATTTCACTCATTTCATAATGCCCTCAAAATTCATCTACACTGTCACACATGATAGAACTTCCTTCTTTTTTATGGCTGAATGATATTCCACTGTGTGCATATGTAGATACAGACACAGTGCATATAAGGGCTTCCTGGGTGGCATCAGTAGTAAAGAATCCGCCTGCCAGTGCAGGAGACACAGGAGACTTATGTTCGATCCCTGGGTTAGGAAGATCCCTTGGAGGAGGAAATGATGACCCAGCCCAGTAATTTTGCCTGGAGAATCCCACGGACAGAGGAGCCTGGCAGGCTAAAGTCCATGAGGTTGCAAAGAGTCAGACACTACTTAGTGACTAAACACACACACACACACACACATACCAGTGCATATATACATACAAATATCACATGTACATTATATGTATCAAATCCTCTTAACTCTTTAATCCACTGAAGGACACTCAGGCTGTTTCCATGATGTGGACATTGTGATGTGCTCCAGATCATGACCTAGGAAGAAGTTACACTGAAGTGTGTGTGCTAAGTCACTTCAGTCACGTCCAACTCTGTGACCCTGTGGACTGTTGCCCACCCCCCCAGGCTGTAAAATGTTCTTGAGCTTATAATTTTGTACATATATATTACATATGTGTTCAAGCACACCAAAAAATAACATTAATGAAGAATATTAGGCCAAGCCAGAGGTTCTATAAGGAAATTTCAAAGTCCTTTTCCCCACTGTGACTCACGAACCATAATGAGTTAAAGACCTCCAGAGATTTTTTTTACCTTGACCAGCTCTTCTTCCAAGAGAGGACACGGGCCCTCAGAAAGGGCTACCTACTTGCCGCGGTCAAGGCCTCCCAGGCTCACATGGAAAAGTCCAGGCTGGCACATGAGCTGATTACCTGGCTGATCTACGGTAAAGTACTCGCCCTTCCGTCTCACAAAAACTACACTTAGCCATGACTCGAGGGCTTGTTTCTGTTGAGATCAATATTAAGCAGCAGGGCAAGATGTAAACTGAAATGTCTTATTTCTCTTATGCCCCCAAACAGACTCTTTCTGGCCAAATCAAATTTTCTCATCCACAGGGTGGTCCGGGGCATGCCTGGGTATCTGTGCCCCTTTAAACTCCTGCTTTCCCACAATGACCTTTTTCATGTATGGATGTAGATTATGTGATGAGAGGGCTTTCCTCGTGGCTCAGACAGTAAAGAATCTGCCTGCAATGCGGGAGACCTGGGTTTGATCCCTGGGTCAGGAAGGTTCACTGGAGAAGGGAATGGCACCCCACTCTAGTATTCCTGCCTGGAGAATCCCATGGACAGAGGAGCCTGGAGAGCTACAGTCCCTGGGGTTGCAAAGAGTTGGATACAACTGAACAAATGTTTCAGTTCAGTTCAGTTCTGTGATGAGAGGGGAGGCATGTTCTCTGATCAGCAGTTCATGATTCAAAGGTTCAGAGTAAATTGAAGATGAGCCCATGTTGCCATTAAGTTTAACATAATGAGCTAAAATTTCCCTAAGTCCTAGGCCTCCCATATACAGACATGAGTAAATGTGATGAGGTCTGTCTGTCTGCAGGAAGTGATATACGTCTTTACTGATGAGGCTGAGGAATTTACTATAAACACATATATACTAAGTATAGAGAAAAGTCATGCTGACAACTTCAGGCCAATTGAGTCCCCTTATTATATATAATTTTTCTGTGTACCCAGTGCTAAACTGCTAATAAAGGAAAGCAGATTCATCTTTGAAAAGTTGGTTACTTATCCTTACTCACTGTTGGGATCAAGTCCAAATTGCCGACTAACGTGGAAAATATAACAGTGTTTTGATTACTTGAAAGTTAGGGAGTCAGCAAACGTGTAAAAGAAGATGGATTCAGGTTCATTAAGCCAGTGAAAAGTCAGGGTTGAAACACTGGACACACGCAGTTCACAACCAGACATCTCAAGTACTAAGAATCTCAAGAGTGAATTTGAGAGACTTTCTTGGAAAACTTGATCTTTCAAGAAAACACATTTCTGAGCATGAAAAAAAATCTTGCATTTTTCTTATTACATGGTCCAAAGAAATTAGCAAACTCTCTGAAAACAACTTTTTATTACTGCCTGGCTAGAGAAGAGTTTTACTAAGTGGCACAAAAATCAATAAGCATACTTCAGCATGCATGTAACCATTCCAGCATCACTGAACAAAATGGCTTTGGACTCCAGACTCTCTTACCAGTCATTCTCAGAGTCACATTTTGATTTGACGATTACACCCATGATTAATGTCATGGAGAGAATTATTCTCTCAGCCTAGGACTGCTCTCTTTCCATGAGTTCTTCTATATTTCTTGGCAGTTTAAAACCCAGACTCTTTCATGAAGCTGATTTTCACTGCAAGCCCACACTTTGCATCCCTGATGCCTGGGCTTTTCAGGTTTTCAGAGCATATTTCAAAAAATTTATAATGTTTATATATCTTCATCAAGACCAGTAAGATGAAAAAGAAGTAAATTTTTAAGAATATAAAATTTATACAAAGGATTTGAGATACAAAAACATTTAAAATTTTCCTTGTCAATACACTTCTTTGTTAGAGAAAGCAGAATCCTTCACACACACACACACACACACACACACACACACACCCCTAAAAATTTGAGCAGCTGCATGAAGCAGCTAAAAAGAATGCTTACAATCCCCAACTTGACTCCAAGAGAACACTGTAGAGGGGAAAGCAAAGGCTGAAAGGACCCATGGTGTCATGTCAGCTGAAGAAGAGGGTGAATGCTGCCTTTTTGGTAACAGGAATTTTAAAAAGAGATCATGTGTATATTCCTAGAATATAGGTTTGTATTACAGGATACAGATTTGTTGTTGTTGTTTAGTCGCTTAGTCCTATACGACTCTTTTAGAACCCCATGGCCTGCAGCCCACCAGGCTCCTCTGTCCATGGGATTCTCCAGGCAAGAATACTGCAGTGGGTTGCCATGCCTGCTTCCAGGCGATCTTCCCCACCCAGGGATCGAACCCAGGTCTTCTGTGTTGTCAGGCAGGTTCTTTACCACTGAGCCACCAGGAAAGCCCAGGATACAGATATCATCCACAAAGTTCTCACCCTGCCAGGGTGGCACAGGATAGGGAAAGCAGCCACCATTCCTTCAGGTGGTAAAATGTACTGTCTTACTGCGGCCGAGTACGGCTGTGAGGAAGGACCACAGCTGCAAGCTGGCGGTCAGGATGCAACTCAGAAGGTGTGCTATGAGGTCTGGAGAAGCGATGGAAAAGGCAGAAGGAAAGGGAAGCTGGCCACTGGCTTGCTGTCGCAGGTGGCAGTGGGAAGCTGTCCATCGGATGATAAACAACACACGGGGAGCACAACCAAAAGAAAAACACCTGTGACCCCTGCCCAAATGGTGGTCAGGAAACAAGACGAATTAATTTGTGCAACAGAAAAAAAAAAAAAATCGAACCAGGATCTCCTACATTGCGGGCAGATTCTTCACCAGCTGAGTTACCCGGGAGGCCCTTATAAATGTACGTAGCTATATAAATCTACAATTATGTTTATATATACACACACACAGTTTTATATCTTTAAAAAATTCTGTGCTTGTAAAACTTTGCTTACCTTGAAATACTGGTAGTTTGCCCTATTTCCTTGTGTTGGTTTCTAGAAACATCTTAGCCCAATTTTAAGCTTCAACATCACAGCCGAAGGCTGTCCTTTACAATCTATATGAGCGGAATTGTTTCAGTCGTTTCCCACTCTTTGTGGCCCTTTGAACTGTAGCCCGCCAGGCTCCTCTGTCCATGGGATTCTGCAGGCAAGGACACTGGAGAGGTCTGCCACGTCCTCCTCCAGGGGATCTTCCCCACACAGGGACTGAACCCGCATCTCTTCTGTCTTATGCACTGGCAGGCGGGTTCTTTACCACTAGTGCCACCTGGGAAGCCCTAGGATCTATATATTTGTATGTTTCCCCCTGGTCTTCTTTCATTTGTTTTCTCTCTCTGACTTTCAAGTCTACTAATTTTTTTCTTGTGATAATCTGCTACAAATTCTTAAGGGAAGGTGGTTTCACATGTTAAGTTTTCCTCAAGAATATATAATTGAAATAAGAGTGATGGTTCTCATGCTCTCTTTGATGAAGCTCAGACATGCGAATGTGTTTAAAGAGACCGAAGCAGCCCACTTCACTCCTGTTTCCTGCTAGCAAGCGAGTATCTTGAAAATAAGGAAGCATGCTCTTTGCATCTCCTTTATAATGGGGGGTCCCCAATCCCTGGCCGCAGAGCGCTCACGTTCCGAGGCTGCTTAGGAACCTGGCCGCACAGCAGGTGGGTGGGGAGCGGCGGGTACAGCTGAGTCTGGGGACCGCTCTGAGGGGACTCGGCGGGCCCAGCCGTGAACGTCAGAGGCACCGGGAGACACACAGCCAGCCGCAGGGCTCGTACCTTAGAAACCTGTGCAGGTACTGGCGGCTGCAGGGGGACCAGGAGAAGACCCCGTTGCGTCCTGCCAACGTGGGGGACATTATGTTGCCTTCCGACTTCTTGCACACGTTCCCCTCTCCGTCGTGGACCATGCCGAAGCTGTGGGAGAGAAACGGGTCTTTCAGCGCAAAGAACAGGGTCAGCGATCGCACTCGCTCACACCAACACAGGCCAGCTCTGTGGGGACCCCTTCTCCTGTGTGCTAGGCAGGCCGGCAAGGGTCCTCACAGACAAACCGGGGAGAACACCCACGTGGTCATGGACCCTTCCGGGAGAAACTACCATCTGTGCAGCTGTTGAAAGTGCCCACCATCAAAACATAGCCCACGGCCAGGTAACTGTGAAGGACAGTTGACTTTTTATAATTTCAATTATAAAAAAGCATTTCCAGTGGGGGGTGTGCATGTGGGCTCGGTCACTCAGTTCTGTCTGACTCTTTCAGACCCCATGGACGGTAATCCACCAGGCTCCTCTGTCCACAGGATTTCCCGGGCAAGAGTGGTGGAGTGGGTTGCCATCCCCTTCTCTGGGGGATCTTTCCAACCCAGGGATTGAACGCAGGTCTCCTGCACTGCAGGCAGGTCTTTTGCAGATGTTCAAAACCCAAAATGCCAACAGTGCATCCTTATTGTCACTTGAGAAAACTGCAGCCTTGAGCTTGTAAGAATCCCATTGACAGCTGCTACCTATGCCCATTACATTAAAGAAGCTGCTGCTTCTTAACTTCCTAAAGCTAGTCCTGTAGGATTGCCTCAGGTTGCCATCTTCATCCACCTCAAAAGAGCACAACTTGCTGCGTTGGGAAGGAAGCCTGGGGTACTTGGGAGCTCCATGACCTTGGAAGACTTCCCATCGGGGCGGATACATTCTTCGAAAGTCAAGGCATTTTTGGCCTTTAGTGTCTGGTACCCACCCGATCAGGCTTCCCTGGTAGCTCAGCTGGTAAGGAATCTGCCTGCAGCACAGAAGACCCCAGTCCTATTCCTGGGTTAGAAAGATGCCCTGGAGGAGGATATGGCAACCCACCCCGGCATTCTTGCCTGGAGAATCCCACGGACAGAGGAGTGTGGCGGGCGACAGTCCATGGGATTGCAAAGAGTTGGATGCAACCGAGCGACTTAGCACAGTACCCACCCAGTCACGGTCTGGGGCCCCAGAGAGCAGTTCCGAACGAGCGGGGTGCAGAAGGAGGGGGAGGGGGGAGGGAGGAAGCACAGAGGCGTGGGTGGTCCCTGGGGCCACGCGGGCTTTCCTCTGCGAGCACCCCGTGGTGCATGGAGGGAGGAGCTAGGAGACAGCAACACAAGGGAGGTGGGCTCCAAGGGGGCCGGGGAATCCGCGCTTGTGGCAGAGGCTGAAGACTCAACTGTTTTCCTTAGAGCTGTTTAATAATATGAGGAAAAAGAACAGCTCCCATTTGTAAGCACTTTTTTTCAGGTAGGATATTAAGCACATTAAGTATTATTTTCTCACTACAGGTCTACAAGGTAGACATAATATTTGCAATGACAGCAAGACAGAAGACTGGAGACAGACTAGTCCAGAGTCTCAGAGCTGGGACTGGAAACCAATATTCTTGATGTCAGAGCCTGGGCAGGACCTGTGCAATAGTGTAACCTGAGCGTGGCTGAAGGGTGGGTCCAAGGAGACCTGCCGCACAAACACTGCAAAACGCCCGCTCAGCACCAAGGGGGATGTACGTGTAACCATTCCAGCCTCCACCCATTCTCTGAAATTCTATTAAATGCACTCAGTCAAGGCAACGGTAACTGTACGGCAGAGGGGATGTGCCCCAGAAATGGAGGATTCAGGCATCATCCACGTGGAGGCTGCCTCGGGGAGAAAGTGACGAAGATGAAATAGTAAAGTACCCTCCCCTGGATGGCCCTTGACTCGAATATGAAGAAGACACATTAGGGTCCAGCAAGTGCCCTAGATGAATCTGCTACCAATTCTGCCTTCATTTCTAAGGAACTCAAAGCCACAGTATCCCACGTCTAGGGACACCTTGGTATTAAACATCTTCATCAAAGGCATTTTCATTGATTCTCAGGCTTGTCTGAGCATCAGAATATCTGAGAAATGTACCACACACTGGCTCCCCAAAGCCTGCCTGGTAGAGTTTTGATTTAGTAACATTGGGGGTTGTTGTTGAGTCATTCAGTCATATCTGACTCTCTGTGACCCCATGGACTGCAGCACGCCAGGCTTCCCTGGAGTTTGCTCAAACTCTTGTCCATTGAGCTGATGATGCCATCCAACCATCTCATCCTCTGTCACTCTCTTCTCTTCCTGCCCTCAATCTTTCCCAGCATCAGGGTTTTTTCCAATGAGTTGACTCTTCGCATCAGGTGGCCAAAGTATTGGAGCTTCAGCATCAGACCTTCCAATGAATATTCAGGGTTGATCTCCTTGAGGATTGATTGGTTTGACCTCTTTGCTCTCCAATGGACTCTCAGGATCCTCCTCCAGCACGACAATTCGAAAGCATCAATTCTTTAGCGCTCAGCCTTCTTTATGGTCCAACTCTCACATCTATCCATAACTACTGGAAAACCAAAGCTTTGACTATATGGACCTTTGTCAGCAAAGTGATGTCTCTGCTTTTATAATATGCTGTCTAGGTTTGTCATAGGTTTATTCTTTACCATCTGAGCCACCAGGGAAGCCCAAGTGGGGGGTTAGGTTCTGGTGTTTGGGTGAATCCTGACAAAATGATTCTGATATGCACCCCAACTCCAGCATGACTATGTTTCAGGTTATTCTTCGCAGCAGTCCAAAGCCAAAACTGCACTGAGGGGGTGTGGGGGGTCAGCCTGGTAGCCCGAAAGTAGCACACAATAATCACAGTTGATATTAACATTAGTAAAGTCATGGAAGAATGAATAGGGCACATTTTGAAGATAAGGCTGGTATTTGGCAGCTAAGAAATAAAATTATTATTCAAGTTGTACATGCAAGATTTTTATTTTTTAGCTTCCATGACTCACAGTACTTTATTCCAAGTGGTTACTATTCTATATTTTAAAACAATACATATTTCCTCTTTCTTATGTACTAGCTTATAAGTTTCTAGAGAACAGAAGGTCTTCTTAACTGTGCTCAGAGACCCAGTGCTAGTGGACTTTCTAGCTCATAACAGGCGCTCCAATGATGTTTGTTGAATGAATAAGAAACAACCTTCCAGCTATAATACCAACTCAAATACCCAAATGTAAACATCATTTCAGATTAAACTGGACTTGAGAATTATATTCAGTGTCACATGCTTTTAATGTCTTCTACAGAATTTTCTTGAGTTATCCAATTACATCAGCTAGTATTTCTTTATTACAAAGGATACACCCAGGCTTCCCAAGTGGCACTAGTGGTAAAGAACCTGCCAATGCAGACTTAAGAGACACGGGTTTGATCCCTGGGACAGGAAGTTCCCCTGGAGGAGGGCATGGCAACACACTCCAGTATTCTTGCCGGGAGAATCCCATGGACCGAAGCCTGGTGAGCTATGGTCCATTGGGTCACAAAGGGTTGGACATGACTGAAGTGACTTTGGCATGCATGGACGCAATGATATACCCAGGATGAACAGCCAAGCATTTTTAGAGGCTGCATCAATATTTCAGGCCGATCAGACAGCAGTGCTTAAGACAAAGGGAAAACCCTTCAAAAGTAACGATGGGGCAAAGTCATCTGGAAAGTAAACCACACACTGGCTGTGATGATGGCACCACAGGTAGGACTTGTCCAGACACTGATGCAGGCTTTTCAAGAAGCGAACCCATCCTCCCTGAGAGACAGGAAGCGGCATGGGGACAGCAGTCAGGTGGGACTCTGGAAGCCAGGGCAGGTCAGGTAACCTGGAAGAACATGAGTTGTGGCAGTGGGGGAACTTCCGGTCAGGGTCTTGGCCCTGTCATTCACAAGTGGTTTGATGTGGAGCTAAAGTTTCAAGTCCCTGAGTCTCAGTTTTCTCACCTATAAAATGGCATAATAAAACTTCCCTCTTAAACTGTTCAGCATATCTAGCACCATGCATGTCAAAAAAGGAAAATTCAAAATATTTCTTTCCCTGATTCACATGTGTTCTTGATCAAATCTCTCGACACCCAGATGCCAGATATCACTTGCATACATAACTTTGGGGTGTGTGTCTATGTGAGAGGGTGCTAATGAGGAGACAGTTCAGCCAAAGGTCAATGGGTTTCAAATACTTCTGGCCACAGAAACAAAAAGTCTTAAGAGGAATGACAATATATGAAATTGATAAGAAATGCTCCAACCTGCTGAGGCTCCTGGGGGACAGTCTGACAATCACCACACCAGGTGATCTTTAAGCAGCCATTGCTTTGATATTCTTTAGACCCTTGAGATCACCCAGTGCCTCCCTGACCCAGCTAGGGGCTCAGGCTGATGGCAGAGAGCAGCCACAGATCAGTCAGGTGCACACGTCACCATCCAGTGCTTGGAAGGGCATCTAATATCACCAGCTAGGGATGGCTGAGCCGAATGGTATCCATGCACCAATTCTGTTTCTTTCCAAAAGACTTCCCTGATCTTCCTTGCATGTCTTGCCATGCCTGCAGCCCTCATTGCTTGACCTCTCACATGCCATGTCTATCTTATCTTGCTTTAGGCTTTTGGAGCGGATGGATCACTAGTCAGTTTGTAGAATCCTACACAATGGTCTGCTGGCAGAATGCAAATTGTGTCTGGTGAATGGATCAGAGCATGCATGTGTGTGCACAGTCACGTCTGACTCTCTGTGACCCCATGGACTGTATCCCACCAGGCTCCTCTGTCCAAGGGATTCTCCAGGCAAGAATACTGGAGTGGGTTGCCATGCTCTCCTCCAGGGGATCTTCCCAACCAAGGATCGAACCTACATCTCCTGTGTTGGCAGGCAGGTTCTTTACCAACAGGGAAGCCCCCAAATGGATCAGTAAATAGTGGAAAAACAGGGGGGCAGGATAATGGCTGATGTATACTCTTGAGTTCAGTATGTTTAATATTGCCTTGATGGTCTGAAATGATCATGAAAATTATGGATTTAAGCGGACTTCATATACAAGCAATGCTCAGCTCAAACAACAACTCAAACTGCACCTGCTGAGGTCTCCCAGGCTCTAGGGGTTTTGTATACAGAAACCTACGGAAGAAGAGACCAAGGCTATTCACCCTGGTCATTGTCAGGCTGCCAGAGAACCAAAGGGTATCTGGGATCTGAGTTACAGGGCCCTGCCCATCGAATGGCATGACTTCTTTTGGCAAATGAAAATTTTTCAAATAGATTCATGCCCAGATGACACATTCTCCAAAATGTGTAGTTGAGCCCTCGTGCGTCTGCGCCAATTCTTCAACAGCTGCATCGAGCAAACCTCCCACGCTGTGTGTGACAAGTGACTCAGCACGACCAGGAAGCCCACCCTGCACCAGACCTGGCTCAACTGCACACTCGAAAGGGGCAGACACGTCCTCATTTCCAGCTCCAGTTTCCCTTCTCCCCTTCCCAACACAGATCCAAACAGAAGTTCTTGGCAATTTCCATTTCTAGGTCAGATTCCCGAGTAGAAATCACAAGATGCCTTGAGATTAAAAAAGAACTGAACTTGGCAGAAGAAATGGGCTGGACATGAACTGAGTCTTTTTTGGAGTTAAAGGTTAAGAATCTATGGTTGAAAGGCTCTATGCTGTGTATAATGTAAATGTATTACAATTACATTATCCACTGTAATAATAAACCTGAATGATGAGGTCCTCTGAATATAAACCAAACTTCACCTGTGAAATAGGACTTAAAAGCATCCTGTTTCACAGGTGAAGTTTGGCATCACAGACTCAAGGGACATGAGTTTGGGTAAACTCCGGGAGTTTGTGATGGACAGGGAGGCCTGGCATGCTGCAGTCCATAGGATCACAAAGAGTCAGACACGACTGAGCGACTGCACTGAACTGAAATGTAACTGCTGCATAAATGTAAAATTACTTCTTAGCTCTTTAGGCACAGAACTCAGAAACTGACTCTGCTTGGAGCTTCCTGTCAAGGATAAGGTGAAAGCATGCTGTTGGATCCCTGAATTAAACCTGTGACTACTTCTCCAAGTAGTAGTAGTTATTAAACGAATAAACTGAATAACTGAGTTTGTTTATTCTCCTGAAAGGCATGAAGCTGGCTTTCTGAGTCTTCCCTGTCATGACCCCCTCATTGGATGCAGTTGCCACAGTGAATGATGCGTTAATAATATGCCTCCTTAAGTATGGACATGGAGGGGGAATGAGGGGTGAGATAACTGGAAAATTGGGATCGACAGATGTACACTACTGATCATTGTTGTTGTTCAGTTTCTAAATTGTGTCTGAATCTATGTGACCTCACGGACTGTAACCCACCAGGCTCCTCTGTCCGTGGGATTCTCCAGGCAAGAATCCTGGAGTGGGTTGCCATTTCCTATTCCAAGGGATCATCCCAACCCAGAGATTAAACCCAGGTCTCCTTCATTGCAGGCAGATTCTTGTGAGCCATCAGGTCGCTGACACAGATGCAAATTTCCGTTCATTACATGCACGACCCTATCCCGAATAACCACAGACAGGGCTACCATTGCAGGCTGTTTGCTATGGCAGCTGGCACACGCCTTTCCTGTGAACACCTCCCACTGTACTTCCGATTTCCTCAATATGACCAGAAGCTGTTTCACTGGTTACATGAAACACTCAGAGCTCCCAGCCTCTCCGCCTCTTGCACAGTGGTCTCAAGCAGCAGGTGCTGGAGAAGGAGCTGCTCATTTTCGGGGTCAGTTCTATTAGGAGTGGGGTCCCTGCACCACACTTCTAGAGCCCCTTTCCTTCCTCCCATCTATATAGCCATTTGCAAACAAAAACACTTTTCTCTTGTTTGGAAGAAATTCTTTTTTCACCTACACTGAGGCCTAGTGACAAAAGGAATAATAGCTGGCTTCTAAGAAAAAGGGGCTTCCCAGGTGGAAGGTGAAAAAACCCCACCGACACCCGGGTTTGATCCCTGGGTCAGAAAGATCCCCTGGAGAAGGGCATGGCAACCCACTCCAGTATTCTTGCCTAGAGAATCTTATGGACAGAGGAGCCTGCTGGGTTACAGCCCATGAGGTCACAGAGAGTCAGACATGACTTAAGTGACTTAGCACAGATGTACCCACTCTAGGAAAAAAATAAAAGCAAACACTGATGCTTGTTGATGTGGAAGACGGGGAGTCTTGACTTGGATTCACAGAGTTAAATTTAGTTAAATTCACCAGCTGCGGCTGCCAGGACTGCCAGGGCCTGGATCTCAACAGCTTATCTAATGCTGGTTTGTACAGCCCTCGACGACTCAAATATTTGTTACCTTGATTGTTTAATTAAATTCAGGTATGGTTCAGAGGACAGCAAGAGCCCCGTGTCGTAAAAATAATGAGAGTTTTTGAAGTTTTAACTCCAGCAGCCCATTTACAATTATGATTTAATTGAAAGCTTTGTAAAGTGTAGCTGCAATATTCTAGGCACTGAAAAAGTCAATCATTACCTGTAATGATGAAGGGATCAGTAATAAGATATAAAGCTTCACTTTGAGGTCATCAGTTCACTCATAGCCTAAGTCTGCAGGGCCTCTGTGAGATCCTATTAAAGGCAGGCACACATGTGTCCACACACACACACTAATACACACACACACACAGGGGCTTTGAACAGGTTAGGATGACACAAGTGGCCTCAGTCCAATTTCTAATCAGATGGAGAAGTCAGCTTTACAAAAACCAAATGACAAACAAAGCCTTTTGCAAATTTTGTGATTAGCAAAATCAATGAGGATGAAAGTAAAACTAGAAAAATTGTAACTCCTGGTTGTGTATTTTCTAGAAGCTTCAAGTACAATTTCAATCCAGAAGAAAACCATTTGTGCTATTATTGCTGATGCTCATATAAACAAGGCAACTGCAGAAAGTCAGTAAGTGAGCCCCATTGAGTTAAAAAAAGTTTTAAGTAGATGGTGCCCCAAAGTGAGGCAACCTGTAGATTATAAGCATAAGAAAGCTTGTTTAAGAATAACAGCTATTAGAAACAATCAACAGAAGTGTTTCATTTTTACAGGAATAAAGGTAAGCTTCTCACTTTAAAAGATATTGCTAATGACAAGCCACCCCTCACTGAGAATTGCTTGTCCATCCATCTGTCAAGGCCCTGGGCTCCCCACTCACCCTGTGGCTGCTTCAATTCACAACCAACAATGGTGGGCACGTGGGGATGTGGGAAGCCAACCAGCTCCCACCAGACTGCGTCTCTTGTCCTGTCTGCATTCCCCAAACCCTGCACACCAACCACGATCCATCTCTACAGATGATCATTGTGACATCAGAACGCAAACTGTTACATGGGGTCCTCCTGCAGGAGCTAACCAGGGAATGCAATCAACCCACGGGACCAAGTTCAAAACACAGGACAAAGAAGCAGGGACAGACAGACGGGTCTGCAGTCTGTGGCTGTATGCACCTTGTATGAGCAGGAACGGATGAAGAGAGGGAGCAAGGAGCAAACGTGTGGATCACCACCGCTTGAGACCATGCACAGTGAGGCACTCAAACAAAAGAGACGCACCTACGTGAGCATCTCCTACAGTCCACGGCATTCCTGCTGGAATGTCCCTTACAGACGTGACCTACCCATCACCATCTCAAGACAAACATCCGGTCCAGAGAGGACCCCAGACTCTGCCCCCCACCCAGGGAGACGCACTCACTTGTGTCCAGACTCGTGGGCGATGGTGAAGGCCAGTCCGAGACCCGTGTCCTCATTAATCGTGCAGCTGCGGTACTTACTGCACATGCCACTGATGGGCGCAAATCCTATGAGACAAACATGAAAAGAACATACAGGCGCAGCACTGCAGGAAAACAAAGACAGGGGCAGAGCACACGTGTGTGGTTACCTCTGTCCTTCAGAGACGCTTGGTTCTCATCTTTGTCAGGTGAAATGTGAAACAGGAAACCCCTGTAAGGGGCCCTGAATCATGTGGGAGAGGGGCGTTTGTTCTCTCTTCATGGAAACAGCCCACATGTTCAAGTGAACAGCCTACGTCATGTTCAAGTTACAGGGTGCAAGGGGGGCAACATCAAAGAGGGAGTTCCCTGCTGAAGGAGGAGAGTTTCAGCTATGTCCTCAGAGGCCAGAGACAAAGTGCTGTAGAGAGGGGGTATCGGTGGTCCTCAAGGCCACACCAGGGTGGAGGACCTGCCGGGATGGGGGTGGGGTTCACAGGACTCAGCATCTGTCCTGCTCATGGGTATAATTTAATGTGGATAAAGGACACAGTGTGGAATCAGCAGCGGGAATAAGCACATGGGGAAATGCCCGGGGGAAACCAGGCACGAGATTCCAGGGCCTTCTCCACCGTGGCCTTGCACAAAAGGACTTAGCTCCCCTGACAAGAGGAATGAGGCCAACCAGGGGTGCTCAGCAGAGACCCAGGTCCAGGCGTTGGTTGGGGGCTGGCCACAGAGCACCTCTGCCTGCTGTGGGCCCCGGTTGCAGGCCCCCAGCAGGAAAGCAGGCGTCCAGGTCAGCCTCAGTGTAGGCCCAGTGGGTCAGGCTCTCCAGCTGGGGGCCGGGAACCCTACTGGATCCCCAGGTGATGCAGGGATGCAGGCGGCCGCCGGCCCACTTTGCGTGCAGGCCTTTCTGGGAACAAGGAGTCAGGACTGACCTTTATCAAACCCAGCCTTGTTTGAATGTTTTTGTAATAAAGAGACTTGTTCCCCAAGACCTTGGGAAGAAATGGAGAATTAGAAAAAAAAACAAAACAAAAAACAAATGTCCAGGAGCACCTCTGTCAGTAGCACCATTTGCAAGAAAACCCCCTCTTGGACATTACCCCCACTGTAACCTGTAACTTGAACATTACACAGAACTGTGGACTGTTTTCCACGAAGAGAGAATAGACACCCTTCTCCCACATTATTTAGGGCCCTTTGTATGACTGTCCAAGGGTTTCCTGCTTCATATTTCACTGTTTGGAAAAGTATAAAAAAATTTGTATTATAAAGTACCACCAAGATACACTCAGCCCTTTAAACATGCTAAAAATGGCTAAGATTGAGATGTTTGTAGAGAAACAGAAAAATGAAGAACACAATATTATTGCAGTGTCTCTATAAATATTCATAAACATTTTTCTTTCCTATAATGAGAGACCCACTTGGACCTCTTGATTCCATTCTCACAATTAGAGGAAGAAATGGAAGAAATTGTTTCTTAAATTAGAAGAGACAGGAGTTCTTGAATCGGTGAGCCCTTTCCTTGGGAAAGAAGTGATTTTGGTGATGACAAGCGTGCTTCTGCAGCAGCAACATTTACGCAGGGAGCGCATCTGTTTCCTACGACGGCGCTCAGCAGCAGCTGCCACTTACGGATCCAGGAGGGAGGTGAGAACCCTCCGTGCCCCGGGCTGCTGATGGTGTGCGGCACACACGAATCTGTCAGAGCCCCAGCGGAGGATCTTACCCAGGGTGTCACAGGGCTCATTCTTCCAGGAGCATATGTCCAGGCCGGTGAGTAAGATGGCGTGGTCATGGCGAGCCCCATCTTTCCCCGTCAGTCCAGACTGCCACTGGCAGAAGCTGCTCAAGCTGTGGTCCGCGTGATGGCTTATCACCAGCCCTGGCTATGTGGGAGGGCACCCGAGAGCCCGGGATAACAGGAAGAAAGCATGTCAAGCAATTGCATTGGCACTGTCATCACCGCAAACTAGCATTGATTTGGATTTCAATGACGTGGGTGAATCTGAATGGCAGACAAACTAATTTATCCATTTCACGTATTAAAATCCAAAGGAGGGTGTTGTCTATAAAACCTGTAGAGTCAGTGTAGATGCTCATGTTCCTTTCTCGAGTTCTGTACAAAGCAGTGTGGATGCATTTGATCACTGAACACATTTTGAGGACCCAAGAAACATTACTCCTGTGTGTGTAACTCTTCTAAGAGTTATTATTACAGTGTTAACCTAGGTCACTTTTCCATAGAGGCACCATGTTGTAAGAAGAGGCTGCTCAACTGACAAAGCTTTTTATTTCTAGAAAGAAATTTCTTTAATCTCTAGAAAGCTTTATTTGTTTATTTCTAGAAAACAGCCCGGAACTAGGAGGAAACTATACAGATGACATTCAGCCTCACCCATGTATTGCTGTTGTTGTTCGGCATGTAAGTCACGTTTGACTCTTTTGTGACCTCAAGGACTATATCCCACTAGGCTCCTCTGTCCAGGGGGATTCCCAGGCAAGAATCCTGGAGTAAGTTGCCATTTCCTCCTCCAGGGGATCTTCCCAACCTAGGGATCAAACCCGCATCTCCTGCATTGGCGGGCAGATTCTTTACCACTGAGCCATGATGGTATATGTACTAGTTCCAATAGATCTAATAGATCAGCAATGAAAGATCAGAATGAAGGTCACCTGAATTCTTGGAAAATGAAGAATTTGGGGGGCTGGTAAGAATATCTCTCAAAGCTGGCAGATGAGTTATTTAAATCTATAGGTATGATATATTTTCCTATGGATGGTCAGAGAAAACCAGCTTAAATAACTCCATTTCAGGACAACAACTTGTTTAAAGCTTTCCTGACCCGAGTGTTGGGCTGGAACTGTGTCTCAGTCACTAACACATTTTCCCCTTCGGTGTTTGTTGTGTTTTCCCAGAGAGCCAAATGCACCCAAGCTTAATGCTGTACATCAACCCTGGGACATGCCTTGCATTCTTCAGCCGGTGGTTTCCAGGAAAACTGCATTAATTAAAGTTAACACAGGTGTATGATCAAACGATAACCTCGCTTATTCTTTGCTGCTTGGATGAATTCCAAGGTGAAACGTTTCAATGCAGAGAATAATTAACCTGTCACCTGGGAATCCCTCGTCCAGCAGCCCCCTCTGCAGACACACAGGAGAGGCAGTGGGGTTGTACCTCGCTGACTATTCAGTCCAGAAACATGCCTGCCCCTGCATACCCTGCCTGCACGGAAAGAGGGCCGCAGCCCAGAGCCTGCAAAGCTGAAGGCATCTGAGTCTTATCAAGGGTCTCAGAGTTCATCTAGCAATTTTGTTTCATAAACAAGACAACCATGGCTAACAGGAGAGTCTGCTGAAACACCAGTAAGGGTGGAACTGGAGGCTGGGTTCCTTACTAGGACCCGGGGTTCACTCCCTGACGTCCAGTCAACAACCAGTCGGGGCAAAATAGAACCGAGAGCCCTTTATGGCTAAGACACTCCCCCTCGCTTCTGCCACAAGATGCCCACCCGAGTCCTTACTGTGAACGGACGTGCACCTCTGTCTGCCCACCCAGGGGTTCTGAAATGAAGGCATCAGAGAAGCTTTTCCCCACTGCCCCCAAGATCCAGCATAATTTGGAGGTTTGGGCGCAATGAGAGAAATGTGCCTGACATCCTAGACTCTGTAAGAATAAAATCCTGAGACTGAAGGCAGTGAAGGTGAGCGTCAGTGGCTGGGAGGGAACAGAGTAAAGCATGCAGGGCCGCATGGCTCGGTTGAGCCTCTGGCTATGGGGTGGTGTTAGTCTTCTAACAAAAGACCCCACTTCCATCCTCAGGGCTCACGGTGGCCGAGGACCAGGCCTGCACTTCGTATTCCTAGTGTATTTCCCACCCAGGTATTTACAGTAGTTCTTCTTGGGACTTCCACGGTGGTCCAGTGGCTAAAACGTCATGCTCTCAATGCAAGGGACCTAGGTTCAGTCTCTGGTCAGGGATCTAAATCCCTCACACCACCTCTAAAGAACCCCACACACTGCAATGAAGATCAAAGACTAAGCATCTCAACTAAGACCAGTGTGGCCAAATAAATATACATCTATATATTTTAAAGTTACTTTTCCTTTCCATTTTCTTATTTTGCCAAGCAAAAGAGTATGTCTTACTACTCCGCACAAAAATCACAAACAAAAGTCAAATAAGCATTATGGGAACTGACAAGAAACTCACTGTTTTAGACACACAATATCAGAACATTTCTGTCCTCAAAGGGAAAGAGAAGGAAAGAATCCAAAGAAAAATTATATTTAGGGAAACAAATAGTGATTTTGCAGTTATTTTTTCGAGGGGCGGGGAGGGAAGCTGCTGGTACCAAAGATAGGATACCTGTTCCTCTTCCAGAAGAATCAGAGCGACAATGGCAATGTTGATGTTCCCTCCTATTGTTCCGTCTTTGAATAAAGCAGACACCTGGGAAAGACAGGTAATTCATGTCAGTCCCTATACATGACACCCTTTCCCCTATCCCTTAGCCTGGAGTTCACAGTTGAAAGCCAATTCCGTGTTCTCCACTGACAGAGCAACGTTCGGTTTCTCACACTGCTAGACACACAGGGATATGAAGTGCAAGTGTGAAAGTGAAAGTGTTAGTCACTCAGTCGTGTCTGACTCTTTGCGACCCCATAGACTGTAGTCCACCAGGCTCCTCTGTCCATGGGACTCTCCAGCCAAGAATACTGGAGTGGGTAGCCTTTCCCTTCTCCAGGGGATCTTCCCAAACCAGGGATTGAACCCAGGTCTCCTGCATGGCAGGCAGGTTCTTTACCATCTGAGCCAACAGGGAAACCCAAGACACACAGGTATGGGAACATCTAATCACACCAACCATTGGATCCTTACTGTTGGTGCCTGGAAGTAAAACAATGAAGTCTGGGGAGGCAGGTCCCACGAGTTATCAAACACCAGTGAAGGGCTCACAAGGCCCCAGTTGGTAAGTGTCCTCATTAGAATACAAGGAAGTTTCTTTTTTAACTTACAGTGATGATCCACAGGGGAGCACTCCCCAAGCTGTCTTAGCGAAAGATTCCAGAAGCATAAGAGAAATTCTTGGGAAAAGACCAAGAGGATACAAGAAAGAGAAGGAAATCAATGTAGAAAGAAGGTCATCAAGGGGAGATGCAGACATTAGAGGTGAAGGTCACAGGCGTAGAAAAGAGTGATCAGAGTGGCATTTGAGGTAATGAGTGAGGATGAGTCAAGGGTCCCGGGAAGCTCCAGGGAGTTGATTTGGCACCAAGATGTTGGAATTCGGGAAAAGCTCAACAGAACACAGGCAATGTTTGCAAATGTCAGAGACCTGCAGTGGTGGGTGCCTCCGGGTCACCACCTCCCTCAGTCCCCTGGGAGACAGGAAACCACACGGGTCTGGCCGCCAAAAACAAGGACAGTGAGAGCAGCCATGACGAATCACGGCAAACTGAATCATATTTGGGGGTACTCTGTCTATCAGGATGTGAAACATATGCTTCAAATACTGTCATCACAACTATTTAAAAAATGCACTTTGATGGCCCCAAATTTTGTCTTCTGTTACACAGATTCCACTTAGGTGGTATGGGGCTTAGACACCACTCACCACACTTTAGTAAAGACTAGAGGTTCCAAGCAGAGACGAAGCCAGACACATTTTTATCTGCAGTGACATTTAAAAAAATTTTTTTTATTGGCGTATAGTTGCTTTAGAGTGTTGTGTGAGTTGCTGCTGTGCAGTGAAGGGAGCCAGTTACATGTATTACATGTATTCATGTATTGCATGTATTACATGTATTATATGTATGCATTGTTTGTTATTGCTGTTGGGTCACAGAGTCGTGTCTGACTGTCATCCCATGGACTGCCAGGCTCCTCCGTCTGTGGGATTTCCAAGGCAAGAATACTGGAGTGGGTTTCCATTTCTTTCTGCAAGGGATCTTCCCGACCCAGGGACTGAACCTGTATCTTCTGAACTGGCAGGTGGACTCCTTACTACTGAGCCACCAGGGAAGCCCCATGAGCACATATATCCCCTTGTTTTTGGATTTCCTTCCAATTTAGGTCACCTCTGCAGTGACATTCTAATTGGTGTACTGCTTCTTGTTCTTGTAGATAAAATAATGTATATTTTATATTCATATTCCTAAAAAGATGAGCATTTCTATGTGCTGTGTGCTAAGTCACTTCAGTCATGTCCAACCCTTTGCGACCCCCTGGACTGTAGCCCGCCAGGCTCCTCTGTCCATGGGGACTCTCCAGGCAAGAATACTGGAGTAGGTTGCCATGCCCTCCTCCAGGGGGTCTTCCCAACTCAGGGATAAAACCCAGGTCTCCCGAATTATGGGAGGATTCTTTACCATCTGAGCCACCAAGGAAGATGGGCATTTCTATAGGGCCATCTAAAATCACACATATATAATGCCAATGGGCAGACTTACTGCACTCAAAAGTATTAGCATCTTCTTGGAGATTTCTGATAAGTGGAGACATCATAAACTTGAAATATGTTACCGGCTTACAGAGAGGGCCAAATTGTTCATCCTCCAAATTTTATTCTCTGAAGGACTGAAAATGGCTTTTCTGATTGGAGCATAGTAAAAGTGAAGGCGCTATCAAGGATAAAGTATTTCTTGTGTACAAAACATAAATCCACAAGTAAAAGCAGGAGGTAAATACACACTCATGCACACACCATGAGGTAGAATTACACACACGACTCAGAGAGAAGGACATGCCTACCATGTTGAGTATTGTCAGCACGTAGGTGGTGATGTTTTCATGGCCATGGTTTTGCATCATTTTTTTGTCAACCACAACCAGCGTCTCCACGTTCAGCTCTTCGTTCCTATGGGACTTCAGAAGGGATCGCTTGTGCCTTACATATGATTTATACTCATCGGGCAAAATGAAAAGATCTTCTTTGGGAGGCTTGGGCGTGTCTACAGGGGGGCGATTGGAGAGGAAATAAAAGAAAAGTCATTACATGAAACCATTGGCAGAGCTAAAGAAAATGGATTTTAAAAATGAATGTTCATGAAATGAACCATAAAACCCTTAAAACTGTGACTTGAAATGTGTTAAGGTGGAACACTACATTTAAATAAAGTTTGCATAGTCTACATGTCATAGAATTCATTGTTATATTGACTTTTGTATAAATTTCTCCTGATTTAAAATAAAATGATCTGTATAGTCAAAGCTGTGCTTTTTCCAGTAGTTATGTACAGATGTTAGATTTGGACCATAAAGAAGGTTAAGCACCGAAGAACTGATGCTTTCAAACTGTGGTGTTGAAGAAGACTCTTGAGAGTCCCTTGGACAGCAAGGAGATCAAACCAGTCAATCCTAAAGGAAATCAGTCCTGAATATTCATAGAAAGGACTGATGCTGAAGTTGAAGCTCCAATACTTCGGCCATGTGGCGTGAAGAGCTGACTCACTGGAAAAAACCCTGATGCTGGGAAAGACTGAAGCAGGAGAAGAAGGGGACAACAGAGGATGAGATGGTTGGATGGCATCACTGCCTCAATGGACATGATTTTGAGCACACTCTGGGAGTTGGTGATGGACAGGGAAGCCTGGCGTGCTGCAGTCCACGGGGTCACAAAGGGGTGAACCCGACTGAGCAACTCGACAACAAAAAGAAAAAGATCACTTTTGCTCTGAAGTGCCTAAAAGCAAGATGTTCCAAGATTGTGAACATGAAGGTATGTGCAACAGGGCTCTGAAAAGAAGTCACTGACAGAACAATAAAACTAATGATTACAAAAAGAAGCGCTGTCTTACATGGTGTTCTTATTTGAAGACTTTTAATGACCTAAGCGGTTTTAGCTGATTCCCAGGTCTGGACACACAGCTGGATTGTCTGTAGTATTTCCAGTGGGTTATAAACACACAGGCGGATTGTCTGTTGTATTTCCAGCAGGTTATAAATGCTCCAGACAGATCCACTGTAGAGCTGAATTTCCTCGAAAGTATTATAAATATTTACCTAATTTAACTGGAAGACAAAATAGACTTGGTCCTCTTGGAGCAAGCTGTTTAAAAATAGTTTTGGCTTTGATAACCAGGAAGTTGACACTATGCTAAAAACAGTCAGGTTTGGTGGATGCCTCAGAAAATGTGGTTAGAATTGCTCCGTGTGAAAGTATCCACGTATTTAGGTGGCACTAATTCAAAAGCTATGCCAGCTCTGCTCATACGCATCAAAACAGAAGACACTGTTTTGATTGACTGATACATCCACTGCATTTTATCTCTCTTTGCTAAAATATTTGCAAACTTAAAAGAACTCTTGGGAGGATAACAGTTACACTGGCTTACAGTTTAATAAGCACTCATCACATGCCATTTGCATTGATGCAGTTTACACTGATGTGGTCTCCCCCGTAAGAGATGTCTATGTATAACCCACTCACTCTCTACACCAGCCATGGGTAGGGGTGAGGCCACCAAGGCAAGGGAGATGAACATCACTTTCTCTAAATCCCTCCCTAGAAGGCATTGAGAATGGATTTCAGATCTGGCAATGTGGTCCCAGGGCCCTTAGTCTTAATTTCCATAAGTACAGGGTACAAGCGGAGATGGGAACCCAGCAGTTCCCCAGGCCCTCAGTACTGGAAAGAGGCAGGAGCACCGAGGTGGTGGTCTCACTGGCCTGGGGTCTGACAAGCCCCTCAAAACAAGTCACCTGCTCAATACGGTCCCACAGCGTCTACCGCCACACGTGAGTCCCAGCTTAAAACCCACCCACAATGCATCAGCTAGAAGCAGCAAGCTACCGTTTGCGCCTGAGGTTCAGAGTCATGATTGATTTTTGGCAAATCAGCCTGCTTCTCTCTGCCCTTTTCAACAGAGAGAGATAGCTAAACACACAGGAAAGTGAAAGGATTAGCTGCTTGGTCGTGTCCGACTCTTCATGACCCTGTGGTCTGCCCATGGAATTCTCTAGGCAAGAATCCTGGAGTGGGTTGCCATTTCCTTCTCCAGGGAATCTTCTCCACCCACGGATAGAACCTGGGTCTCCTGTATTGCAGGCAGATTCTTTACCATCTGAGCCACCAGGGAAGCCTAAACACAAAGGAAAATCCCCCATCTCCTGAACAGAGACTCTAGGGAAGAACCTTTGTAGGTGTAAACCCCGCTGAGACAGAAGGTGGAGATTCCTCCAGGGAAGCCCAAAGCGTCATGGACAGTGTGGGAATGTCCTGTCCCACGCTGTCAGATAAGGGAGCCCTGAGGATTAAGTTCTCAGCCTGGAGGGATGTGCATCACTTCTGCTAGGAGTGGCCCCAGGTGCTTGGGGGGCCGGGCACAGAACCGCCACGTGCCCTGCAGGAGCAGGCAGAGATGGCAAGTCAACAGCACCAGATCAACCACTGATGTCGCCCACCAGTGAGAGGCATTTCCTGCCACTTTTTTTTCTAGTTTTATTATGAAAGCATAGTGCTTTTCAGGTCTACTATAGCCTTCTACTTCTCTGTATATTCATTCTATTAATTTTTGAGAGTTTGATATTGAAACTCCAACTAAAAATCTTCATCTACTTAAAAAAAAAATAACTGTAATATATAGTGGAACTACATGTAACCTTTTTTTTTTTTTTTTTTGTATTTTCCAAGACTCCTGTAAATGAGTTATCATATTTTTGTAATTAAAAAAATTAAGATTAAAAAATAGAAAAAAATGGCTACATTTTCCCATTTTTCCAACTGCAAGTCTTATTGTATAATTTAGTGTCTTATTCAGATATCTCCCTCTCACCAACCAGACTCCACTACTGAGGTTTTGAAACGCCTCTGGAGGCAAATTCATCGACACACGTGCACACAAACACACGTGCACAGACTGCCACACCAAACAGAACAATCGTACTTCCCTGCATGCCCAGGTGCACTGCCTTTGAGCTACGGGCCTGAATGACTCCGTTCACTCCTGATAAGAATGAAGGGGTCACATTCATTCCAGAAGGGTCAGCACTGCTCGATTGCTCAGAAACACTGAAACATCTGTGTCGGGCCCTGGCGCGGCCTGTCAAAGAGGTGTGGACAGCCCTGTCCATCTTTCCTGCCTGGATCCAGGTGCTTGGTCATCCTCCTGTCTCCAACACATGGAGTCAGTCCTGCTCTGACCACACCCTCGCCCGGAGCCCCGCCAGCACCTTCCTGGCTCTGACCTTGTCTGTGCCTGACTGCCGCCTGTCTGCTTCAACTGGTCTCACCCCGCCCTGTCTGCCTGGCCCCGCCCCTGCCCTGCCTGGCCCCGCCCCCGGCCTACCTGGCCCCGCCATTGGTCTGTCTGGCCACGCCCCCCACCCCGTCTGCGCAGACTCAGGAAGCCATCGCTAGTCAGTGTGCGCTGCTCTGACTTTCACTCGGCAGGACTTCCCTGACCTTCTCACCCTCCTGTTCGCCCTCCTTGTGCTCAGCACTGTTCTTCCTGCTGCCTCCTCTAAGACCCAGCCCGCTCTTGGTCAGTCTGGGATGACATTTTTGAGACGGTCTGAATGTAGTCTGAGACTGATTTGCAGGACGTGCGTTCAGCTGACACACGGGTGCGAACAGGTCAGCCACTCCTGTTCTTCTGTCGTAGATGCCCTGTGATTCTGGGTCACCCTCTCTTCTCTGCAGCATGTTATGGAGCCCCTGCATGTGCCCGCATTTATGTGAGGGTGCTGGCCCAGCGGCCAACGAAGCTAAGCAGCAGAGAAGGGTGGGCTTCCAGAAGCGCCTTGGGGAAGGTTTGCTATTAATAAATAAAGCCATGCTTGAGGGGAAAGCTGAAGCAAATGAGGACAACTCCAGAAAACACTGAACTCCTATTCCTGAGTCTGTGAGAGCTTCCTACATAAAACGTAAATATCATTTCTCTTCCTAAATGTTCATGACACAAACAAAGAGGACTTCGATAAAGCCTTGGTGAAAAAATGCAGGTAAATTACACCACACATCCTGTGTCTTCTGACATGACGAGTGAAGTATATAAACCTGCCTAGGGATAAATCACCTCAGTGGGAAAAGCATGTCAGGTTTAACAAATTTAGACCTCAAAAATATAGTTACTGGGTAGACACACCAAGATTCTTTTGAAGATGTCTGGTGGAGGAGTCTACATTTATGGGAATCGTATCATTCAGTCTGCCTAGGGAACAGTTTTTAAAATTAAAAAAAAAAAAAAATCTACCTTTATCCATATGCCATGGAAAGATGTTTTATCCTGAACATCCAGACGATGGGTTCTCTTTGGAATCATCACTTAGGATTAGCAAAGGTGGTCAATAAATTTCACCTCAAGGACAGACTACTTTGAAGAAAATTAAAAATACTCCAGTGTCTTACTTAACATCCTAATTGTTAAATTAAAAAAAAAAATCGTCCTTACATACATTTCTTGCGTCTTCCGCAGAAATGCTGCTTCTGTGGGTGCCTGAAGCTGAAGCCGTGTGGGGATTGATCTTCGTGGTGGAAGAGATGGTGGCCTTCCAGCCCCCAATTTTTCTCCATCATCGCGACCCGCTGGGACCCCACGGCCGGTGGCTCGGTGGATCTCTTGTACAGGATGTGGGAGGGAGGCCTGCCCCCCGTGGAGTCCCTGGGGCTCCCTGCCAGGTGTGAAGGGAGGGGCTTCAGGAAGTAGTCCGCCTCCTGGGTTCTTATCATGCCTGACTGCAGAAGAGAGAGGGAGAAAGAAAGGTGCATCGCTGCTTTATCATCGGCTCGCAAACACGCTGTTCCCTCCAGGGAGAACCTTGGAATGGGAAATGGCAACCCACCCCAGTATTCTTGATTGGAAAATTCCGTGGACAGAGGAGCCTGGAGGGCTACAGTCCCTGGGGTCCCAAAGAGTCAGAGAAACACATACACACCACACACACACACGGTTCCCTCCAGGGAGAACCCACATGCAAAAGGGTCACGTAGGGGGCTGAGAATTAGGGGAGGAGGGGTCCACTCCTGAGCCCTTTCCACCCCATCTTTTCAGGGACAGTGGTGTGGAGGTCAAAGGACTTGACCCTTGGAGCAGAGGGAGAGCACACAGGAGACCAAGGTCAGGGCCTTCACTGGAAAAAACGGAGGAGGACACACAACCCTGGATAGTAATGAGGGCCGGGTCGGGGGGGAGCTCCCAAATAAAGACATAAAGTTATGATCTCAACATAGTCTGCTGTTTTCTTCTAGTTTTATGCACTGTTTATTGAAGAAGGCCTTCTTGTCTCTCCTTGCTATTCTTTGGAACTCTTCATGTAGTTGGATAAAACTCCCCCCCTTTCCCTCGATTTTTGCATCTCTTCTCTAGAAGAAAACAACAGAAGAGGAAAGACTAGATCTCTCTTCAGGAAAATTGGAGATATCAAGGGACCATTTCACCCAAAGATGGGCTCAATAAAGGACAGAAACAATAGAGACCTAGTAGATGCTGAAGAGATCAAGAAAAGATGGAAAGAATACACAGACGAGCTGTACAAAAAAGATCTTAATGAACCAGACTATTATGATGGTGTGGTCAGTCACCCAGAGCCAGACATTCTGAAGTGTGAAGTCAAGTGGGTCTTAGGAAAAACTGCTGCTAATAAAGCTAGTGGATGCAATGGAATTCCAGTAGAACTATTCAAAACCCTAAAGGATGATGCCATCAAGGTGTTGCATTCATTGTCAGCAAATCTGGAAAGCCCAATAGTGGCCACGGACTGGAAAAGGTCAATCCTCATCCCAATTCCCAAGAATGGTAGTACTAAATAATGCCCTAACCATCAGACAATTGCACCCACCTCCCTTGCTAGTAAGGTCGTGCTTAAAATCTTGCATACTAGGCTTCAGCATTATGCAGACCAAAAACTTCAAGATGTCCAAGCTGGGTTTAGAAAAGGCAAAGGAACCAGAGATCAAATTGCCAATATTCACTGAATCAAAAAGAAAGCAAGGGAATTCCAGAAAAATACCTACCTGTGTTTCATTGACTACACTAAAGCCTTTGACTGTGTGGATCATAACAAACTGTGGAAAGCTCTTAAACAGATGGTAATAGCAGGCCATCTTACCTGTCTCCTGAGAAACCTGTATGCAGGTCAAGAAGCAACAGTTAGAACCGTGTATGGAACAACTGATCAATTCAGGATTGAGAAAGGAGTATGACAGGGCTGTCTGCTCTCACCCTGTTTCTTTAAGCTATACGCTGAGCACATCATGAGAAATGCCGGCTGGATGAGTTACAAGCTGGAATCAAGACAGGTGCGAGAAATGTCACCAACCTCAGATACGCGGATGATACCACTCTAAAGGCAGAAAGTGAAGAGGAACTAAAGAGCCTCTATATGAGGGAGGAGAGTAAAAGGGTAGGTTTAAAACTAAACATTAAAAAACTAAGACCTTGCCACCCGGCCCCATTACTGCATGGCAAATAGAAGGGGAAAATGTGGAAGTAGTGACAGATTCCCTCTTCTTGGGCTCCAAAATCACTGTGGACGGTGACTGCAGCCATGAAATCAGAAGACGACTGTTCCTTGGCAGGAAAGTGATGACAAACCTAGATAGTGTGCTGAGAAGCACAGACATTACTCTGCAGACGAAGGTCTGTATAGTCAAGGCTAATGGTCTGCCCAATGGTCATGTACAGTTGTGAGAGCTGGACCATAAAGAAGGCAGAATGCCAAAGAGTTGATGTCTTTGAACTGTGGTGCTGGAGAAGACTCCTGAGAGTCCCTTGGAAGCAAGGAGGTCAAACCAGTCAATCTCAAGGGAAATCAATCCTGAATACTTATTGGAATGACTGATACTGAAGCTGAAGCTGAAGCTCCAGTATTTCGGTCATCTGATGAGAACAGGTGACTCACTGGAAAAGTTTCTGATGCTGGGACAGATTGAGGGCAGAAGGAGAAGAGGGCGACAGAGGATGAGATGGCTGGATGGCATCACCAATGCAATGGACATGAACTTGGGCAAACTCTGGGAGATGGTGAGGGATGGGGAGGCCTGGCATGCTGCAGTCAGTCCATGAGGTTGCAAAGAGTCAGATGTGACTGGGAAACTGAAGGAATGAACAGATGTAGTCAGTAGCAAAACTCTATTCAAACCTGGATATGATGTGACACTTTCTATAAAAGTGTAACAATGAAATTAATCCAGTAGGAAGCAAAAAGGAATCGTTTAGGGAATCAGGGAGCTCTTTCTAAACAAGGTAATTGGGAAATAGAAAAGAATGGATTATAAAAGTTAAAAAAAAAGGACAGTATAACAGACAATGAAGCACAATGACAGAAGTATCTTAAGAGAGAGAAAACAGAGAGACCACCTTTTACGTTTTAGAGTGACAAGGACTTTCAAAGTTGATAACTGTTGGGAGGAATGAGAACAAATGGGCAGTGTGACCCCGGGAAAGGGTGACCTGGGGCCCCACCTGGCACATCTATCAACATTGAAAATGTATAATTTGATTCCAGGATTTTAACCCTTTGGAATTTTTGTTTATTTTTAATTGAAGGACAATTGTTTATAATGTTGCAGTAGTTTCTGCCATACAGAACCTGAATCAGCCCCAGGCATACACAGGTCCCCTCCCTCTAGAACCTCCCTCCCACCTCCCGCTCCAGCCCACCCCTCTTAGGTTATCACAGAGCACGGGGTTTGAGCTTGTGTGATACCGCAAACTCCCACCAGCTATCTGTTTTACATATGGTACTGTATATGTTTCAGTGCTACTCTCTATTCTTCCCTAGAGCCTATTATACAGGGCGAAGTAAGTCAGAAAGAGAAAAAACAGCCATAGTATATTGCCAAATGCATCTAGCAGGCACTTCCCCAGTATTGATACATATTTGTGAATGTATAATTTAGTCATTGTTTATAATCATTTAAAAGTAAAGACAAAACAAATTAATAACAAAAATAAGAAATAATGTTTATCAATTAGTTCAGAGTGATTTTTAAGGTATATTTTTTGTATTTGGAGAGTATATAACCATTTTAAAAGGCCAGTTAATTACGCCCTGATGATAATCTTAAGTAAACACTTTTGTGTGAGCCCATAAGACTATGGCCAACATTTCCTATATTACACCTTATTTATCACAGACATTCTGGAAGGTTGGCATCACTCTGCTCTTCCTTCTATGGACAAGGAAATACAGAGTCTGGTTGACTAAATAACATATTCAAGGTAACCTGGGAAAGTATGAGGATTTGAACAAAATCAAAGTAAGTTCAAAATCTGTAAGGTTTCACGCTTATAATGTAGGATTCCCAGAAGTTGTTAATTTTTTTAAAAGTGTATGCTGCTACTGCTGCTGCTACTAAGTCACGTCAGTCGTGTCCGACTCTGTGCGGCCCCATAGACGGCAGCCCACCAGGCTCCTCTGTCCCTGGGATCCACCAGGCAAGAATACTGGAGTGGGTTGCCATTTCCTTCTCCAGTGCATGAAAGTGAAAACTGCAAGTGAAGCCCAGTCATGTCCGACTCTCCATGAACGCATGGATTGTAGCCCACCAGGCTCCTCCATCCATGGGATGCTCCAAGCAAGAGTACTGAGTGGGTTCCATTGCCTTCTCCTTTAAAGTGTGTAATAAAGTATTCAGTGTGATTCCAAATGTGTTCATTTTTTAAAGTGTACATCTCCACTTAAAGTATTTTCCTAAAAAGGCTAATGAAAAATTGCCAAAGCTGGTTATGTTCAGGGAGAGAAAATCAAGGAGGAGAGATGTAGGAAGAGAATTCCATGTCCATTTTTACATCTTTAGGCATTACTCAAGTTTGTAAAATCTGTGTGCATCACTACCTTAAAAATATCAATAGCATTGCTGGATCTGGGATGACAGATGAGATTTTAAAATCCTTATGAGTGTTTTAAAATACCTTTATAATTTTAGAATACAGTTAACTATTCCTACAGAACTATTAAGGTATCACTTAGCATTCTCCAATATAGCATTATAAGAGTGCTGATATTTTCCTAATTATTTTCCTAATTCAGCCCGTGATTAGACACTTACTAGGTACTCAGAGACACTGGTGCTTGGGTTCCTGTTCTCAGTGAGCCTCTTACTTAGGACCTGAGGCTGACCCTCATTTGGGGGTACCCAGTGCCCATCACCGCCCACCAAACTCAGTTCTGTGGGTGCTGAGCTGTCCGGCACGGGTCTGAGTGTTTGCACAGGGTGGGATGACAGGCACGGAGAAGCCCTTCTCGGATCGCGGGAAAGTGTCAAATGCAGCTCTCGGGGAAAGGGGGGTGGGGTGGACACAAAAGAGGGGGGACACCAGGCTTATCGTGCACTCAGAGGTGAAGCCCTGGCCACAGGGATCCTGCAGGTGGGGCAGGGGGAGACCAGATCCTGCGTGCGTGCTTAGTCGCTCAGTCGTGTCTGACTTTGTGACCTGGAGCCAGCCAGGCTCCTCTGTGCATGGAATTCTCCAGGCAAGAGTACTGGAGTGGGCTGCCATTTCCTCCCCAGGGGAAGAGAAGGTTAACAGCGGTAAACGATCTGTGAAGCCATCAGCACTAGGGGGTAGACCTTCCAGGGCAGAAACGCCAGCCTGCAGGGAAAGGTGACATCCTTGGAATGTATGCTGAGGATCCAGGTGGTGGAGGAGGAGGGGTAGCAGGCTGTCTCTGGTGCTCTCCGTGGATGCCTGGGAAACCTTTTTGGCTAAGCACTCCACCAAATAAACTAGATCAGACAGTACTTTAACATCTGCAGTGCTATCAAGGAAAAGTCAAGTATGGGATTATATAAAACTGGAGCCAGCTGGGTTTCATCCTGTTGGCAATTAAATTAACTCAGGAATAGCATGAGCAGTCATGGGTGTGTTCAGCCTTGTGTGGTAACATACCCACAGGGGTTTCCACACTTGCAACTAGTTAAAGCGTTACATTAAAAAACAGTAATTTTTTTTCCTTAAAAAACCCTTTCCCGATATGCAAACAATGTCTTACTCTTCAAATCACCCTGAAAACATGAACGGCTCCTGTGGGTTCTCTAGAGTCAATGATGTCCAGCATCTCTTGATTCAAGCCCGGATGGACTTACAGAGAACAGAGAGATGAATGAATCTGATACTCATTATTCGATTCTAACATTAAGATCTTTGTGCCTTTGGACGAGTTACTCATTCCCTCTGTGCTGTTTTGTCCTCTAGGGAGTGGATAGAAAGACAGCCACTTGCCATGAGTTTATAAGACTTAACACTAATATATACTTAAATACATTACTGAATGCCCAGTTGTGTTTGTGACCCCATGGACTATAAGGTCCATGTTATTCTCCAGGCTAGAATACTGGAGTGGATAGCCTTTCCCTTCTCCAGGGGATCTTCCCAACTCAGGGACCGAACCCAGGTCTCCCACACTGCAGGCAGATTCTTTACCAGCTGAGCCACAGTGGAAACCCACTGGGAAGACCCAGAGGGATGGGATGGGGAGGGAGGTGGAAGGGGGGATCAGGATGGGGAACACATGTAGATCCATGGCTGATTCATGTCAATGTATGGCAAAAACCACTACAATATTGTAAAGTAATTAGCCTCCAACTAATAAAAATAAATGAAAAATAAAATAAAATACATAAAATAAAATAAAAAAAGATTTGCTGCATAAATGAAGCAAAGACTGCAGATGCCATGCTTCACTGATGATCTGTGATCCCCTTGGATACCACGGGGGTTTCTGGCAGATGGCTCACTCTGCAACACAAGATCGCTCTGAAGCCTGTGTGTGGCTGTGCCCAACACCGCCATCATCACCCCAAGCACACCTCGGCTCCTGGCTTGCTGCATTGGCCTTTCTGGCTTCCTCCCCTAAAACACTTGGGTTCTGTGACCGCTGTTCCAGATTCAAACCCGTCTCCTTTTTCCCCTGGGTTCATCCTGGGTGGCCCAGAGGACCAGACTGTCAGGCAAGAGTGACCTCTACCCCTGCACCCGGAGGACTTCTGAATGTTCACTAACCAAGGATTCAAGGGTTCATGCTTGTTTCACTTATAATTCAGTCTGAGGTACAGTATTCTGTATTTAAATAACTCCCACGTTCATTAACTACGTAGGATAAAATAACTGATAACACTGATATTTTGATATTCCTCGATAATCAATACACAACGAAAAATACAAGAGGAAAAGTGACTCCACTGTCTTGCTGCTTTATTAGTTTGCAAGCTTATTTAAATAATTATGTAAATAGTGGAAGATTAATGTTTTCTTCTTATCAAAGCTTTTCTTCACTGAATCAAGAATATTTACTTGGAGGCTCATAAAATGTCTGGTATACACCTGCCCCCAGTCACCACTGGGAGGTCAGCTGGGTGGATTATTAACCAGGCTTCAGAAAAGGCCAATATCCCCCAGACATCACAGGGGAGCTCTCCAGATGCCTGTGTCTCTCATCGCCAGCTCTGTAAATCATTTGACACTGGGAAACTCAACACTAGTATTGCATTTATAAGAAGAGGAAGAGTAAGTGCCTTGTCAGTGACGAGAATGTGCAGCTCCTCAGACTCACAGATACAAACAACAAAGTTGTGGTTTGTCTACAACAAAGTGGACAACCAGTGACTGGGAGGGGCAATATGAGGGTAGAGGATTAAGAGATACAACTATTATAAAATAAGCTTCGAGGATATACTGTGCAACATGGGGAATACATCCAATATTCTATAATAACTATAAATGGAGTATTACCCTTAAAAATTGTGAATCACTATACTGCACACTTATATTGCATAGCAACTATACTTCAATAAAAAGAAAATAAAAATTAAAAAAAAAGAGAGAAATGCCACTTCTGAGCAACGTGAGTAAAGAAAATGCCGAAGCTTGAAAGTAGGATGTTTACTGTGTTATATTTGTTGCTATTCGCCCTTAAAGGTTGATAGACCTTTATTTAAGTGTGCTTCCCAGTTAGCTCAAATGGTAAAGAATACACCTGCAATGCAGAGACCTAGGTTTGATCCCTGGGTTGGGAAGATCCCCTGGAGGAGGGCATGGCAACCCATTCCAGTATTCTTGCCTGGAAAATCCCATGGACAGAGGAGCCTGGTGGGCTGCAGCCCATGGGTCTCAGAGAGTCAGACATGATTGAGTGACTAACACACACACAGACCTTATTAAGGTATATCTATTTAGAAAAGTTGTCTGTAAAAGTTGTGTGAGTCAAACAATAAAGCGTGAATTAGGAAGCGATGAGCCTGGGGGGGCAGTGCACATGGGGGCGTCGTGTAAGGGAATTCCCGCTGACCTGGGTCCAAGCTCGTCTCGGGTGACACCACGTGCCCTTTTCACGAGAGCTAGCTATCAGTCAACACAGGGAAAAAGCGATCGAGCTCATTAGAAGAAACACGCATTTCAATTCTAGTTCATTTCACTTTTTGCTCAACTTCTTTGTCATTTCTCCAAAAATGTGATTTGTCCGGCGACTATTCTACTCATTCTAGTCTTCTTAGTGTCGTTGCTAAAACGCAAGACAGATGCAGCTTTTATAGACCTTTCACACTCACCGTGTCTTGGGCACCATCTATGTGGCTGCTACTGCACTAGGTTGCTGCTTTATTTATTATCTTATCCTAACAACAAACATACAAAGTGAGAATTACAATTCCCATTTAAAGGAATGGGACACTAAATGCAGACATTTGCCCAAGACTGTAAAGCTAAGACGTGGGGTAGCTAAGAGTAAAACTGAGTCTGAGTAACTCAGATTTATACGCACTGTCAGCATACCACGTTACTTCTCTACCACCATGTACCCCGGAGAGTAATGCCAATGATGGTGGTCGCTAAGAGTGAACTTGACTTAGTTGTAAATGTACATTGCAAACCCTAGAGCTAAAACAGTTTTTTTTTTAAAGTATAACTGATATGCTAAAGAAAGATATAAAATATGATTATAAAATGCTAAATTAAAATCACAAATGGCAGAAAAACAGTTGAAGGCAAAATATGAATAATGAACAAAGGCAACAGTAGAAAACTGTAACATATATAGTAGATATTAATTCAGTTACATCCACTTTGACTGTCAATGGTTCAATGTACCACTTAAAATACAGAGATTGTCACAGGTCAGAAAACATGACCCAACTATACGTTGTCTACAAGAAACCCATTTTAAATATAAAGACACTTATAAATGAACAGTAAATGGATACAAAAATGTATCTTGATGACACTAATGAAAAAAAAGCAAGAGTAAGTATATTAATTTCAGAAAGATCAGACTTCAAAGTAAGAAAAGTTATTAGAAACTAAGAGGGAAATTAAATAATGATAAAGGAGTCAGCACTCCAAGAAGATACGATGGTTTTTAATACATGTGTACTTAACAACTTAACTACATGAAGCCAAGTCTGATAGAACGGAAAGGAGACGTAGATGAATGCACTATGTAGTTGGAGACTTTATCACTCCTCTTCCAGAAATGGACAGATTCAGCAGGCAGAAAATCAGTAAGGGCATAGATGAACTCAACAATGCTGTCAGTCAACTGGATATAAACGACATCTACAGATAGGAAGCTGCTGGGCTTCCCTGGTGGCACAGTGACAAAGAATCCACCTGCAATGCATGAGATGTGGGTTTAATCGATCCCTGGGTTGGGAAGATCCACTGAAGAAGGAAATGGCAACCCACTCCAGTATTCTTGCTTAAGAAATCCCATGGACAGAGGAGCCTGGGGGACTACAGTCCATGGAGCTGCAAAAGAGTCGGACACAACTTACCAACCAAGCAACAACATAGATTACTTCATCTGACAACATCAGAATACACTTCTTTCTCAAACTCGTTGAAGACATTCATCCAGATAGACCACATTCTGGGCCATAAAACACACTTCAACAAATTTAAAAGAATGGCGATTATACAATGTCTATTCTCAAACCACAACAGAATTACATTAGAAATCAATACAAAAAAGTAACTGGAAAATTCTTAAATAAGTAGAAATTAGACTACACACTTCTGAATAATACGTGGATCACAAAGAAACTCAAGAGAAATTTTAAAATATTTTGAACTAAATTGAAATGAAAACACAATTTATCAAAATTTGTAGGTTGTCATGAAATGCTAAAAGGGTAATTTATGATGCTGAATGCAGACATTAGAAAAGAAGGAAATTCTAAAACCAATAATTTAGGTTTCTGGCACAGGAGACTAGAAAAAGAAAAGTGAATTAAGTGCAATGCAAGAAGAATAAAAGAAATAATAAGAATTAAAGCATAAATCAATAAAATAGAAAACAGGAAATCAGTAGAGGTAGATCAAAGAAACCACAAGCTGATTCTTTAAAAATCAGATGTTCTCATGTTGCACTTAGAGAAATTTGAAGTTCTAAATGTTTTCCTCTAAAAAAAAAATAAAGAAAATAAACCAACCAAGTATTAACCCAAAAGGTTTTTAAAAATGCAATGAATGGCTACCTAGAAACCAGAAAAAAACTTATTAAAAATAAATTCAGAATAAATGAATCAGTAACTACTAAAAGAATGTGGTTATTAAATTGAAAAACCTAATAAAGTCAAGATCTGGTTTTTTGGATCAAAATGGGTATACCTCATGAAAAAACAATGAATATGAAAAAAATTAAGAACATAGATAAACCTAATATGCCATGGCAGTTATTTATAAAGGCAGATCAAATCTCTCTTGGAGCTTAAATGTTATTGCCATGTGTAGTCTTACTTTTCATTAGCAAATTCTGTGGTTCAGCTTTCAATTTTATGACCTCTCTCAGGTCAATCTATTACAAGGATTTTAATCTCTGCTAGAGGAAAACTTCTAGATATGTGCTCTTCCAAATGGTGGCCACGAATTTTAATTAACATTGAAGAAAATTAAAAATTCACTCCTCCAGCTGCCCAACAGTCAAGTTTAAACAAATTATTGATTCAAGTTTAAAAGGTAGTCTTGCCTTTTCTCCACACCCTCTCCAGCATTTATTGCTTGTAGACTTGAGGAAACTAGATCTGAAAGAGACACGTGCACCCCAATGTTCATCGCAGCACTGTTTATAAATGCCAGGACATGGAAGCAACCTAGATGCCCATCAGCAGACGAATGGATAAGGAAGCTATGGTACATATACACAATGGAATATTACTCAGCCATTAAAAAGAATTCATTTGAATCAGTTCTAATGAGATGGATGAAACGGAGCCCATTATACAGAGTGAAGTAAGCCAGAAAGATAAAGACCAATACAGTATACTAATGCATACATACGGAATTTTAAAAGATGGTAACGATAACCCTACATGCAAAACAGAAAAAGAGACACAGATGTACAGAACAGACTTTGGGACTCTGTGGGAGAAGGCGAGGGTGGGATGTTCAGAGAGAACAGCATTGAAACAAGTATACTATCAAGGGTGAAACGGATCACCAGCCCCAGTTGGATGCATGAGACAAGTGCTCAGGGCTGGTGCACTGGGATGACCCAGAGGGATGGGATGGGGAGGGAGGCAGGAGAGGGGATCGGGAAGGGGAACACATGCAAATCCATGGCTGATTCACGTCAATGTATGGCAAAAATCACTACAATAGTGTAAAGCAATTAGCCTCCAACTAATAAAAATAAATGAAAAAAAAAAAAGGTAGTCTTGCCATTGCTCAATAGCCACATGTGACTAGCTGCTCCCATACTGGACATCACAGATAATAATATTATGGCACAAAATTTTATGGAAGAACACTGCTCCAGAACAACCAGTAATTAACAAATCTTTGGGGGCTTACTTCTTAAGACTGGTTTCCTAATTCATGAGAGTTGGCCATGGTGCTCGTCTGTAATAAGTAGTACATATCACATAATTAGGAGCATTCTTATAAATCACATCTACTAGCATCTTTATAAAAGTGTGCCAGCTACAAATCAGAACATGTTGTCCTAGGCTGATGCTTAGTAAGACTGCCTTTGGTTGACACGAAAATATCTGAACTAAAAACAGCTCAAAGTTAAACTCTCAGATCCTGTGTTTCTCTGTATATTCCCAAGACATAAAAAGAAATGTTTATGCAAATAGTCATCTAGTCAAGGCAATGAATACCTTGCTGCTACATAATGTAATCAAAATACCATGGATCAAACACTCCAACAGATTTATTTACAGTGTTGTGCAACACTTAGACATGAATTTGATCCTGTAGTGGAGGAAAGTCACAGATCCTTTAATCCAATAAATGTGCAATATTGTATATTCATTCATTCATATAATGCATTCATTTAATTAATTAATTCAATTAATTGCATATTATGAGTTGGGCACTCTCTTGTCTTAAAGAGATGGGAATACCAGACCACCTTACTTGCCTCCTGAGAAACCTGTATGCAGGTCAAGAAGCAACAGTTAGAACCAGACATGGAACAACAGACTGGTTCCAAATTGGGAAAGGAGCATGTCAATAAATATCGCTCTGCTTATTTAACTTATTTTCAGAGTACATCATGCGAAATGCTGGGTAGGATGAAGCACAGACTGGAATCAAGATTGCAGGGAGAAATATTAATAACTTCAGATATGCAGATGACACCACCCTTATGGCAGAAAGCAAAGAGGAACTAAAAAGCCTCTTGATGAAAGTGAAAGAGGAGAGTGAAAAGGAAAACCTGGCTTAAAACTCAACATTCAAAAAACTCAGATTGTGGCATCTGGTCCTATCACTTCGTGGCAAATAGATGGGGAAACAGTGCAAACAGTGACAGATATTATTTTTTTGGTTTCCAAAAAATCACTTGAGATGGTGACTGTAGCCATGAAATCAAAAGACGCTTGCTCCTTGGAAGAAAAGTTATGACAAACCTAGACAGCATATTAAAAAGCAGAGACGTTACTTTGCCAACAAAGGTCCGTCTAGTCAAAGCTGTGGCTTTTCCAGTAGTCATGTATGGATGTGAGAATTGGACCATAAAGAAGGCTGAGCGTGAAAGAATTGATGTTTTTGAACTATGATGTTGGAGAAGACTCTTGAGAGTCCCTTGGACTGCAAGGAGATCAAACCAGTCCATCCTAAAGGAGATCAGTCCTGAATGTTCATTGGAAGGGCTGATGCTGAAGCTGAAGCTCCAATACTTTGGCCATCTGGTTCAAAGTGCTGACTCATTAGAAAAGACCCTGATGCTGGGAAAGATGGAAGGCTGGAGAAGAAGGGGACGACAGAGTATGAGGTGGTTGGATGGCATCATGGACTCAATGGACACGAGTTTGAATAAGCTCTGGGAGATGGTGAAGGACAGGGAAGCCTGGCGTGTTGCGGTCCATGGGGCCGCAAAGAGTTGGACATGACCGAGCAACGGAACAACGGCTCTCTTGTCAATTCAGATACAACAATGAACAAAACAGACAAATACAGCTCCCCTTGTGAAGCTTAAATTCCATCATGGGCTAGGGGTTGCAGGACATATAATAAACAAAATGGATGACAAAACTAAATGCTAAACTATAAGCTCATAGAAGATGACATAGGAGAAACTAGATGACCTTGTCTGGCAGTGACTTTTTAGACCCAATGCCGAAAAGATCCATGAAAGAGGGAATTGATAAGCTGGACTTCACTGACATTTAAATTTTCTGCTCTGGGAAAGATACTGTTAAAAGAATGAGAAGAAAAGCCACAACTGAGGGAAAATAACGTGCAAAAGACATACCTGTCCTTCAGTAGGTTAATGAATAAATAAACTCTAATGCATCCAGACAATGAAATATAACTCAGCACACTAAAAAATGAGCTATCAAACCATGAAAAGGCAGGGAGAAATCTTAAATACATATTATTAAGTGAAAGATGTCAGTCTGAAAAGGCTACCCACTGTACGATGCCAATGATATGACACTTTGGAAAAGACAAAACTATGGAGACATTAAGAAAAAAACAGTAGTAACCAAGGGTTAGTGGAGCAGAAAGTATGATGAGGCAGAACACAGAGGACTTGGCCGTGAAACTATTTTATATGACACTGAAGAAGACTCTTGAGAGTCCCTCGGACTGCAAGAAGATCAAAGCAGTCAATCCTAAAGGAAATCAGTCCTGAATACTCATTGGAAGGACTGAAGCTCCAATCCTTTGGCCACCTGATGTGAAGATCCTACTCACTGGAAAAGACTGATGCTGGGACAGATCGAGGGCAGGAGGAGAAGGGGATGACAGAGGATGAGATGGTTGGATGGCATCACTGACTCAGTGAACCTGAATTTGAGCAAGCCCTGGGAGATAGTGAAGGACAGGGAAGCCCGGCGTGCTGCAGTTCATGGGGTCACAGACGGTTGGATATGACTGAGCGACTGAGCAGCAACAAAGATGATGAATACACATCATCGCATCTGTCTGTATGTGGGTGTGTGCATGCTCAGTGTCTGACTCTATGCGACCCCATGGGCTGTGGCCCGCCAGGCTCCTCTGTTCACGGAATTCTCCAGGCAAGAACACTGGAGTGGGTTGCCATTTCCTTTTCCAAGGATCTTCCCGACCCAGGGATCAAACCTGAGTCTCCTGCATTGGCAGGTGGATTCAATACCACTGAGCCACCTGGGAAACTCATACATGTCTTTATACGTTTATCCAAATCCAGAGAACATACATCACCAACAGTGAACCGTAGCATAAACCATGTGTTTTGGCGACTATCAGATGTCAACAGAGGCTCATCAGTTCTAACAAATGTACCACCTGGTGAGGGATGTTGACGATGGGGGTTGTGGTGCGTGTGTGGGGGCAGGGTGTGTATGGGAACTCTGTGGACTCCATTTTGCTGCTCTGAAAATAAACACTATTAAAACATAACTCAGAATGAAGAAGAACACCAGGGGTGTAGGAGAGGGAGTTTCAGTCTTAGACAGGGTAGCCAGGAAGGTCTCATTGAGAAGGTGCATTTCAGCCAAGCCCTGATGGGCAAGGAGTCGGCTGTGAGGGTTCCAGGGGGAAGGCTGCAGGCCCGGCAGAGGAGACAGCCACTCCAGAGGGTCTGTGGCCGGACGCAGCATCAGCCGATGCTATGTTCGTTGCAAAACATCTACACATGATAGACTCACCGACGAACAATGTTAATAATAATTCAGCAGGGCCTTGCTTGGATTGCATAGACTCTCGAGGAGGTCTCTTGTGGCCCATCAGAAAGAGGGGACACACGAAGCTCCTTCTGGCATTTCCACCTCCACCTTCTCCCGTAGAGGGCTACGCTTACTGTCTGCCACTTCCGCTCTTGCCCTCCTTCTAAGGTGTTCTCTGCTTGTTTGGAGGGAAGAAGAAGCATCAGCTGGATCACTGACTACATCCAACCCTGCAGTTGAATGCTCCGATTTGAGAGTACAGTCCTGGAGCCTCCTGCCTCTGGCCTGTGTCAATTTCCTTCCGGGTGATGCTCCTGCCGCCTGCCCTGGGTTCAGGACCCTCTGCTGCACCTGCTGTCCTGCAGTCTCAGCCGCACCTGGGCTCCCTCTGGCCTCAGAGTCTGGGTGCCCACTTGTCCTGCTTCCTACGTACATCTCCACAGACCTCCACCAGCCTGGTTCTTCCTCACCTCTCAGTCTGGTGTGACAGGGGGAGGTGTGGAGACTTGCTCGCCATGGTGTCACTCTTAAGGGCAGAGCAGGTGTTAAACCCAGCCTTGTGATACGTGCTGCAGTGATGCAATGGCCAGTGGTCACCACTGAGGTCCAAGCTCCGGTTCAAGTCCTGACTCCGCCTCTCTTCCCAGGGCAAGCGTGTGTATGTGCATGTGTTTACTTGTGTGTGTCCTGAGGGTTCCAGAGTGAGTTGCTCAATCATGTCTGACTCTTTGCAACCCCATGAACTGTAGCCCACCAGGCTCCTCAGTCCATAAAATTCTCCAGGCAAGAATACTAGAGTGGGTAGCTATTCCCCTTTCTTCAGGGATCTTCCCGACCCAGGAATCGAACCGCGGTTTCCTGCATTGGCAGGTGGATTCTTTACCAGCTGAGCCTCCTGAGATCTAGTTCCTATCTTTGCAAATACAAGACAATATCTACAGCTATTTCCCAAGTTGACTGTGCAGATTAAATCTATACACTTCAGAGGTGGCCAGGCTTCCCTTGTGGCTCAGCTGGTAAAGAATCCACCTGCAAGGCGGGAGACCTGGGTTTGATCCCTGGGTTTGGAAGATCCCCTGGAGAAGGAAAAGGCTGCCCACTCTTGTATTCTGGCCTGGAGAATTCTGTGGGCTGTTTAGTCCATGGAGTCGCAAGAGAGCTGGACACGACTGAATGACTTTCACTTCACCTCACTTCAAAGGTGGCCAAAAAACAGTAGTTTAATGACGTCCATCAAGATCCCAGCAGATACCGTGGAAGAATGAGGGCAGCACCTCACCTGGAAAGCTGCAGAGAGAGGAGGCAGAGAGTGTGCAGGGCTGGGCAGGTTGGGAAAGAAAGACCGACAGGCCAAGGGCAGCTGGGGAGGGTCCCAGCAGAGCCGGTCAGCCATGGCCGCAGTCAGGGCAGAGAAGTCGCCGGAGTCATGAGGCGGGGTGGGCACACATGTTTCTCATCAGAGGCCCTGGGGCCCCGGGGTGTTGTCACCTGGATCCCCGAGCCACTGCTGAAATCACCCTAGTTTTTCCGCACACACTCAATCTGTCCCAGTGGATGATCTCGGCACCACCCCCCACCCCAACAGCGGGAGGCTGCTAGCTCTGGGAGACTTTTGTTATGAGCTCATCAAGCTGACACTTAGCTCATGAATCAGCTGGTTTTTCTATTTAATTGGCAGCTGGGGAATCTCCCTTCCCTTCGGGTCTCGGTGTTGATATCCAGTCTCCCACTACAGTGCCCTTTAAGCTCCGGGTTCCAGGACTGTGACGTCATGCTTCTCTGAGCGTGTGAAGCCCCTGCAGTGTGTCCCACTCTCTGCGACCCCGTGGACTGCAGCCCGCCAAGCTCCTCTGCCCATGGGATTCTCCAGGCAAGAATACTGGGGTGGGTTGCCGTGCCCTCCACCTGGCGATCTTCCCAACCCAGGGATGGAACCTGCGTCTCTTATGTCTCCTACATTGGCAGGTGGGTTCTTTACCCCTAGTGCCCCCTGCGAAGGCTTAATCATCTTAATATCAATGCCATTCTGCCTATTACGCTGTTGTGTCTGTCCCAGGGACTGGGATACCGTCTTCTTATCAGTAATCCTCAGAACAGAATTGCAAGGGAGGGATCGGCAGCTACATTTCTGCAGATAAAGAAACAGGGATGCTCAGAACCCAAACATCCATCAACCAGTGAATGGATAAACAAGATGCGGTGCGTCCTTACAATGGAACACCTTTGGCAATGAAAAGGGATGCAGTATGAATAAACACGGATGACTCCAACAGTGTGCGGAGTGAAGGAAGCTGTACCGTATCGTGTGATTTCATCTCTCTGAGATGCCCAGACGAGGCAAAGCCACAGAGGCAGGAAGCAGACTGTGGTTGCCGGGCAGGGTGGGAGCAGGGATTTGCTGCCGGCACAAGGGTTCTCTCCTGGGTGAAGCGAATGGTTTAAAACTGAATCACAGCGATGGTTGCACAACCCTGCCTATTGACTAAAACACCACTGAACTGTGCACTTGAGCAGTGAGGTTTTCTTAAGTGAATTATGCCTGGGTGAGGCACTCAGAGGGACTTCCCTGGGGGTTCACTGGTAAAGAATCTGCCTGCCAATGCAGGAGACACGAGTTCGAGCCCTGGGTAGGGAAGATCCCCCAGAGGAAAAACTGGCAACTCACTCCAGTATTCTTGCCTGGGAGACCCCATGGACAGAGAAGCCTGGTGGGCGACAGTCCATGGGGTCGCAAAAGAAGTTGGACACAACTTAGCAACTAAACAACAACAAAGTGTCCAGAAAATAAAACAAACCTGAGGCCCCAGGAGTGCGGCCTGAATGAGGGCAGTGGCCTGCACTGCTGGGCTCCAACCGACCTTTCCTTCCAGACCTGGGGCCTCCTGGGTGCACACGGAAGTCATTCAGAGACGTGCCCTCACCAACAACTCGCCTGACAACCAGCACAACACGGGCTTCACGGCCCTGCAAGGGGGCAGACTCCTCACAAGCGATCACAGAGGCAGCCAGTGAAGCTGAGAGACTCAGGAAGCCCAGGGGCCAGGAGCCTGGCCCGGGTAGGAGCTGTATTCCCCACGATCCACGTGAAGCATGACAAGACTGAATGCAAAGCCTCTGTCCACTCCACTTCACCATTTTCATGAACTGTCACTAAAGCTGATGAACACTGGACATGAGTTCTTCACCTGGCTCCTCTCTGCTGCCCCTGGGCTGGGCAAAGCGCAAGGCAGGGGCATGAGCTTTTCATCTGAGGGGTCCCTGCTGCGGGCACACGACAGGAACTTCATGGGCATCCCCCGAGGGGGCACTGGGCGAGGGAGGGTACCGCTTATGCAGACTGCGAATCCAGCTGGGACTCCAGAACCTGTCCACGGGAATCCTCTGAGAAGCCCGTGGAAACTCACGCTCCCCGTCCCTGCCCAGGGTTCGGGATCAGCAGGTCTGGGTGGGGGTTGTGACAACGTGCAAAACGAGACACACGGACGTGACCCCGAGACACAGCCGTTCTCTGTGTCTCCAAGGCCAGGGCGGGAACACCCCACACTCACCTGGCACCTTTCACTTTCCAGCCCTGCGCTGGGGGAGCAGGACAGGAGAGGCCCCTGTGGGGTTAGACAGTTTTGTCAGATGTCTACTGCCTACTGAACGACTTGCCAGGACACAACTGAACTTCACGAGAAGCTTTGCTGTGACCAAGCTTTCTTGTTTGCAAGCAAGTTGACCTCAGACTTGCTTGCTGTCAGAATCAGTATGGCCCCATACTGGCTTTTGTAATGTAGGGCCTGGGATGGTCATCTGTACCAACACTGTGTGTTTGACACGACTTCTGTGACACATGTAACCTTCCAGGCAGTTTCTTTAAACATCCGTCACTATGGATACCAAATTTGACCATTTCACAAATTCTAGCCTCAGTCATATATATGACTGCACATACTCTCACACACATGTCAGAATCCCCAGGGGGTTATAAAAGTTAGACCCGTCCTGTTTCCAGAATGTTAACTCAAATTGCATGATCATTCTAAATTCGCAATGCATATTCGAAATCGTCTGTTTTAGAATGCCTTCTTTTAAAAACATTTTCCCTGACTGCTTCTTTAGTTTTAAAACAGTTAACAATTACAAACAGGAATACATTTCAATTTTAAAAGATTCAAATTTAGTAAAAAAAAAAAAAAAATAACATTTCATCTATGAAACAGAATTTGCACTTAACCAAACTAACAAACTATACCTTGAGGTTTGTACTGTGTTCCACTATCTTGAATTTTAAACACAAATAAAAATTCTAAGTGGTCACATAAGAATAATAGACTAGAACTAACATGTGCTACATATTCCTACGTTAAACGATTGGAAATAAACAATAACCACACCATGATGTGTAAAAACAAAATAGAATGCCTTCTTAAAAAGCTACTATCAAGAACCTATTAGGCAAATAACACCTCTTTTTTTTTTTTTGTAGAAATTCCCTGATAGCTCAGTTAGTAAAGAATTTGTCTGCAATGCAGGAGACCCTGGTTTGATTCCTGGGTTGGGAAGATCTGCTGGAGAAGGGAGAGGCTACCCACTCCAGTATTCTAGGGCTTCCCTTGTGGCTCAGCTTAAGAATCCGCCTGCAATGTAGGAAACCTGGGTTCAATCCCTGGGTTGTGAAGATCCCCTGGAGAAGTGAAAGGCTACCCACTCCAGTATTCTAGCCTGGAGAATATATAATCCTGTATAGTCCATGGGGTCGCAAAGAGTTGAACATGATTGAGTGGCTTTCACAACTCACAACAAAAGCATGGAACACACTAAGGCAAAATCAGTCCATACGAACCTAGGGGTATTCCACACAGTACCTTCTCAAGGAGAATGCTCAGTGCAGAAAACGTGGACAGATCCAGCACTTCCAGAGAAGCAAAACAACAACAACAACAAAGAAACAAGACAAACAGCAACGAATAAGGGAAGAGAAACCAGGTCAAGGCTGGTTCCTTCCCGTGATTCACAGCTCGTTTCACTAGTGGCAGGTTACCTTTGCCGACCAGTGAGGAAAGGATTCAGTTCCCATGATGGCTCAGGGAAAAATCTCCAAATTAACCTGGGATCGGCTCCGCCCTCCTCTCCTACAGCCACAAGAACAGCCCAGCAACGCAGACTGAGCCTGTGGTCCTAAGAGTGGCAAACAGCTATTCCAGACCATGCAGATATACTGTTTTGCCTTAACTGGATTTAATGCTGACTTAGCCTCCTCCACAACTCACATTTCAATTCTGTCAACCACCAAAGAGCACCCCAAACAGATGAGCGTCACCTACATTACTCCTCCCATAATTGCTTGTGCTCAATAAATGTTAACCACGATTCAGTGATTCAGTCCCTTCTCTGGGAACCCAGCAGGGGGTATCATGGCTCAGCTGGACCTTCATATACTTGGGAGCATTTTGCATATATTTTAGAGCAAGTATATCCTTAGAGAACTTGTCAAATAGTTGATGGTGGATGGGGATCATCCAGCTGCCTTGAACGATGTATTAGCCAGTAACTCTGTGGTGCCTTGACTCATTGACCTCTGGCATTTTCACATAAGTCATGCCCATAAAGCAATGACTGTTAAAGACTGAGACCCAGCCCCAGGTGACTGGTTCTTCTACAGGTCAGCACCCGAAACCCTTGGGGGTGGTCCCTATGGGAACACTCAAAATCCATGGGTCAAGCTCTGCAAAAGGGTAAGATATTGCTCAAATACTACGATTACATATTATGAATAACATATAGATAAGAGCTAGAACTACAGAAGATGGTCAATACATAAGAATTCCATGTCTCTGATCAATTCACAGACTTGGTATTAATAGGGCAACTCTTGGGCCAGTAAAGTTATTCACACTCAGGTTATCTCCCATCCCATCTAAAAGTATAACCCAGTCTGGAAGTACAGTTTTTAAAAATTAGTATGAAATAAAAGTGGAAGTGAAAGTTGCTCAGTCATGTTCGACTCTTTGTGACCCCACGGACTATACAGTCCATGGAATTCTCCAGGTCAGAATACTGGAGTAGGTAGCCCTTCCTTTCTCCAGGGGATCTTCCCCAATCCAGGGATCGAACCTGGGTCTCCCACATTGCAGGCAGATTCTTTACCAGCTGAGTCACCAGGGAAATTAGCATATATGAGTATGTATGTGTGTATTCAATGGACAAGGATGATTCCTGATGAGATACGTATTTATTTTATTCTCACAAGAAATTAAAAAAGAGGATGCCTGGGACCAGTTCTCAGTTTTCTGCAGGTGAGTGAGACACTCACTTCTCTCGGTCAGCCTGTTACAGGTATGCTCACAGTACTCCGAGGCTGCCTTTTTGTCAGTTCTCTACATGCATTTTCGGCTCAACCACCTGGAAAGGAAATAAGGCTATTACACGCTGCTGTCGTGTCCATAAGAAAGGCACAGTGAGTTAGGCTGAAACACAGGGACCAGCCACTATTTATGACTAGAAATATATAGACTTCCTTGATTAGTTTTGGATTAAAAATACTTTAAATTATGTTCTCTGTCATCTGTCTTTATGGTCTTTCATCACTAAATAATACAATCGTGTGAGTTGAAACCACTAGAATGCTAAAGGACAGAGAAGCCCCCTAAGTTCTCTGTAAGAATTATGCCATCTCAGCAAGGTTCTGCAGAACTGCACGGCTGTCCTCCATGCAGACATCAAAGTGATTAAAGGCACGGGTTTTGCACATCTAAGTTCTTCTTCTGGTGTCCAACCATCAGCTGACTCCAAGGAGAAAAAGGAAGAATGTCCTTGGAGGAGACAAGGGAGTGAGGGGTGGGGGACAGTTCACCATTTGTTCTCGGGGCCAATGAACTCTGGCTTGGAATCCAGACTCTGTCCCTTATAGGATGGCAGCTTTGGGCAGGCTGAAAACTCTGTCTGATCCTTGATTCCTCTGATTCACAATGGGAATAGAGATCCTTCTTGTATTGTTACTATAATATGCAAGAGTAACGCAATGAATCTGATTGCAGAAGTACCTGGCCTGGAATTAAAGCAAGTGCTCACTTTAATGCCAATATCCCTCCCTATATTAATGGGCACATTTTCATGTTATTTGAAACTATTCAAAATGCCTCATTGATATATACTATATATAACACACATGCTCCTATGGTGAAAAAGTTGAATGCACCTGGACTTCTCTGCAATGGAAATCTGCCTGCAATGCAAGAGACCTGGGTTCAATTCCTCAGTTGGGAAGATCCCATGGAGAAGGGCATGGCAACCCATTCCAGTATTCCTGCCTGGAGAATCCCCATGGACAGAGGAGCCTAGTGGGCTGCAGTTCACGGGGTTGCAAAGAGTTGGATACAACTGAACGACTAAGCACACATACCACATGTTTGCTCCATAACAACCAAAAATGGAACATAGATTACAATCAGGACTTTTCAAAATGATGGCACATTGGTACCCAAGTACACTGAGCATTAGAAGAATTTTATGTTCAGATTTCCCCCCAAAACTGTGGTCCAGAAGTTGGAGGAGAGCAATCAATAGATTGAAAGATGGTTAGTTAGCATCATTGACTCAATAGACATGAGTTGGAGCAAATTCCAAGAGATAGTGAAGGACAACTATGACCAACCTAGACAGCATATTAAAAAACAGAGACATTAGTTTGCCAACAAAGGTCTGTCTAGTCAAGGCTATGGTTTTTCCAGTGGTCATGTATGGATGTGAAAGTTGGACAATAAAGAAAGCTGAGCGCTGAAGAATTGATGCTTTTGAACTGTGGTGTTGGAGAAGACTCTTGAGATTGGACTGCAAGGAGATCCAACCAGTCCATTCTAAAGGAGATCAGTCCTGGGTGTTCATTGGAAGGACTGATGTTGAAGCTGAAACTCCAATACTTTGGCCACCTGATGAGAAGAGCTGACAAACTGGAAAAGACCCTAATGCTGGGAAAGATTGAAGGCAGGAGGAGAAGGGGACAATAGAGGATGAGATAGTTGAATGGCATCACCAACTCAATGGACATGAGTTTGGGTAAATTCCCAGAGTTGGTGATGGACAGGGAGGTGCAGTCCACGGGGTTGCAAAGTGTCAGACATGACTGAGCGACTGAACTGAACTGAACTGAGTGAAGGACAGGGCAGCCTGCCGTGCTGCTGTCTGCAGGGTTACAAAGATTTGGACAGGACTTAGCAACTGAGCAACAAAACTGAAAGAGGAAGAAAGTGAGTTAAACAGCTTTCCCATGAAATCATCACACGTCCCCCATTTGTCTGTTGACAAGGGACAGTGGAACCACCATTTCCCAAGAACCACAAAACTGAAAAAGGTCAAAGCTTAAGAATGTGTCTGCTTTCCTATGATAGAAACAGTATTACCAGAGCCTATCCATCTGGGCAAGAGCTGGAAATGTGGGATGTGAGATTACTAATATTAAAAAAAAAAAAAAGCAGTGGAAAAAACATGTGAATGAAAGATGATGAAAACACCACAGGAATTTGAAAAGTTAGCTCAACATAAAAGGAATTCTCTAACCACTATTCAACTAAACATGATGGCAACAGTGACCAGAATGTTCTGATACATCTGTCTCTATACCTGACAAGAGCACATAATCTACCATGCTTATGGATCCCACAACCTTATCCACACGCGCATTGTATCTATGGTGTGTCATGGCCGCTCCATGCCCTGAAGAGCTGGGACCAGCCAAATCTTTGACAAAGCAGAGATGAGAGGGCAAGAAAGGAGAAGTTGGGTGGACTTTGAAACCAAGATCAAACAGAGTGCATGAGATAAAGGAGAAATCTGAACCATGAATAATTGCCAAATAAGAGAGTTAATCTGCAAACGACACAGTGGAACACGACACAAGGTCACAATGTAATTAATATTCTTGACCTTCATAGTTGGAAATTAATGTTGGATAGAATGGATGTTAGCTCCTGATTTTATTTTAGTATACAGTATATAGTATATACATAGACAATAATATAAGTAACATACTTGGATCCATGTGACTGAGGAATGCCACTCAACAACCAAATTTTTTCTTAATTTATTTTTTTAATTGAAGGATAATTGCTTTACAGAATTTTGTTGTTTTCTGTCAAACCTCAACGTGAATCAGCCATCGGTACACATATATCCCCGCCCTCCTGACCCTCCCTCCGTCTCCCTCCCACCCCACCCTCTAGAGTGACACAGAGCCCCTGTGTGAGTTTCCTCAGCCACACAGCACATTCCCGCTGGCTATCTATTTTGCATATGGTAATGAATTTTAAGTGATGGGCTTTTAAGAGATTTTTGTGGTTAAATTGCAATCTGTGAAGCTGTCAAACTATTCTTACTAATATATTCACATTGTAAGACGGAAGTGGCCAAACCACTTCACACACGTGTGTCCCTTCACATGTACAGAGGCCCAGGGTTCCGGGCACCTGGCCTTGCTGATGAGGCTGAAGCTGGGTTTGCCCATCCTCCCAGTGTGAGTGCACTCCTGTGATATAGGCCTGGGGTGAAGTTGGGGTTTGGCTTTGTTCAGTTTTTAAAGTTTTAAATCAATGTGGAGAGTATTCTCATTACTTTGAAACAAAACTTGCTATCCCCATAAAGCCTCTGCACCAACCACAGCTTGGGGGCTGTAGTCATTTTAACCTTTTAGATGTAGGTCACTTTCAAATATATGGGCATAGGTCATTCCTCTACAATTTTCATACACAAAGCACCTCCAGTTCTTCCTCCAATAGAGGAAGCTGTGATGCATGTATTACTAAATCTTCACAGAGGGTTGTGTATGTATGCATGTGTGTGTGTATGTATGTTTAGTCGCTCAGTCATGTCTGGCTCTTTTTGCGACCCTATGGACTGTAGCCCCCAGGCTCCTCTGTCCCTGGAATTCTCCAGGCAAGAATACTGGAGTAGGCTGCCATTCCCTTCTCCGGGGGATCTTCCCAGTCCAGGAGTTGAACCCGCAGCTCCTGCTGCATCTTCTGCAATGCAGCCATATTCTTTACTGCTGAGTCACTGGGTTAATAACAGCAAACTTGAAAGTGTTGGGGATTAATAACCTCAATTTTATTAGAATATACAGCACATAAGCTATTCCCCAGTGGACAACATATTGGATTTTTGGAGCTAGAGGTAGGAAATTATGATTGATATTAAATTCAGAAAAGTTTTTAATTAGGAAACATGTAACTATGGTATATATCAACGTTAAAAGTTCAGAATATGTTACTAAGTGGTTAAGAAAAGGCCAGATTATACCATTGACCTTCTTAAGAACATATAACAACTTTCATTTCCATATATGCCATGATTACACAGCACAGTACTTACACATTTAAACATTCACCCTTTATTCTCCAAAGTCTTCCATGCATACATGTACATTTCAACTAGACATAGATGGGTGCTATAAAATGTCCTAGCTTCTCTTTTGGCTTATTATTATGCAGTCCATCACTTTTTATTTTATTACCTGCAAAGGGAATAGTCAAAACTCCCCCAGCTTCAGTTAGAGATAATCTCTGCAAATAAAACAAGGTTTATAGCTCCTTTGGCTGCTTCAGGGGGATACAAAGCCAAGATTTCAGCTATTCTGGGCACTTTTCTCATTTATGATACCTTGTAAGCACAAAGGAATCTCCCAGGTGTTAGGAAAGGACTGCTTTCTTTCAAATGTGTGGAAATAAGCAATGCTTCTAAAAAGGGCATAAACAGCTCCCTTGGATTTTACATTGCTTGTTTAAATGATGTCTTTTAATCATCCTAAGTGCTTTCAATAAATCATCTAAGAAGTTTTACTGTATTCTAATCCGATCCTAATCCTATTCCCATGCCATCTGTAGGCCTTCTCTGAAGGTCGGTGGAACTTCACTCTGTGTTCTTAATACCACTTGAATTTGCTTGCCTGACAGTGTATGCAGTCATATTCTAATAAGATGTTTTTGCATCTTGTTCTTATACTTTAACAAACTATTTTGGAGATCTTTTCATGTTCAGTTCAGTTGCTCAGTCATGTCCTACTCTTTGCCACCCCATGGACTGTAGCACACCAGGCCTCCCTGTCCATCACCAACTCCCAGAGTTTACCCAAACTCATCTCCATTGAGTTGGTGATGCCATCCAACCATCTCATCCTCTGTTGTCCCCTTCTCTTCCCAGCTTCAATCCTTCCCAGCATCAGGATCTTTTCCAGTGAGTCAGCTCTTCATATCAGGTGGCCAAAGTACTGGAGTTTCAGCTTCAACATCAGTCCTTCCAATGAACACGTATGTGTTCATAGGTCCATCCATGTCTCTACGATGGAACATAGGTCCATCCGTGTGTCTACAAATAACCCACTTTCACTCCTTTTTCTGGCTGAGTAATATTCCATTTTATATATTGCAGGGCAGGAATAGAGACACAGACATAGAGAACAGATGAGTGGACTCGGGGGAGGGGGAATGAATTGGAAGATTGGGATTAACATACGTGTGCTGCCCTGTGTAAAACAGGGGAGCTAGTGGGAACCCAAAAGGCAGAGAGCTCCGCTCAGTGCTCCACGGTGACCTAGAAGGCTGGGATGGCAGGGGAAGTTCAAGGGGGAGGGGATATATGTATACATAGAGATGACTCACTTTGTTGTAGAGCAGAAACTAACACACCATTGTAAAGCAGCTATATACCCTAATTTACAAACTTAGGTAGATATTTATGTCCTAACATGAAAATCACCATGGATGGTGACTGCAGCCACGACATTAAAAGACACCTACTCCTTGGAGGGAAATTTATGACCAACCTAGACAGCATATTAAAAAGCAGAGACATTACTTTGCTGACAAAGGTCCATTTAGTCAAGGCTATGGTTTTTCCAGTAGTCATGTATGGATGTGAAAGTTGGACTATAAAGAAAGCTGAGCGCTGAAGAATTGATGCTTTTGAGAGAAGACTCTTGAGAGTCCCTTGGACTGCAAGGAGATCAAACCAGTCCATCCTAAAGGAGATCAGTCCTGGGTGTTCATTGGAAGGACTGATGCTGAAGCTGAAACTCCAATACTTTGGCACTGGATGTGAAGCGCTGACTCATTTGAAAAGACCCTGATGCTGGGAAAGATTGAAGGCAGGAGGAGAAGGATCAACAGAGGATGAGATGGTTGGATGGCATCACCGACTCAATGGAGATGAGTTTGGGTGAACTCCAGGAGTTGGTGATGGACAGGGAAGCCTGGCTTGCTGTGGTCCAAGGGGTCGCAAAGAGTTGGACACGACTGAGTGACTGAACTGAACTGAACTGGATGGATCTAGAGTTTGTTATACAGAGTGAAGTTAAGTCAGAAAGAGAGAAATAAATATTGTATGTTAACACATATATGTGTAATCTAGAAAAATGGTGTAGATGAACCTATTTGTAGGGCAAGAATAGAGATGCAGATTTAATTATGTTTTTATTTGCATTCATAGTTTAGTAATGCAGGTTACTGAGAAGAACAGATACTTGCTCAACTACTGGGAGTCCTCTGGTAAGGCCTTTTCTAGATATGTTGCCTCACTAATTCTCATGCACCCCTACGAGGTCAGAATTGTCTATGAATTAAAGAAACTGAAGGAAAGTGGTGAACCATTTGGCTAGTAGTAAGGGAAGTTACATTTGAACAAGACTTGTGTGATTTCAAAGGCTGTGTTTTTCATTAGATTTCCCATTTGCTTATCTTAAGAAGTCATTCTACTCTGTTTCTTATTTGAATGTCTGTCTAAGTAAGTATCGTCCTTCATGTGTGAAGAGTTCATGATTTTCCCTCCACTGCAGCTCTGAAAAACTACCACAGCCCTAAAATTGCAGCTTCTCCAAGATGTTTGTTGACTAGCTTGGTTCTAAATAAAAGAGTTACTTAATATTTATCTTAACTAACTAAACAAAGTAAAAATGGAAAATGTCTTATTTTATGAGACGTGTCAGCTTCTCATCCCTGAAAGTTAGTATAGAATAAATTTGCTGCATCACATTTTGTGAATGAGTCATGATGAGAAGAATGTAATTTCTCAGAAATTGTCATGTGCAGTAGGCAATTCTCCTTGGTCATAAGCTTGATAATCAAGGAAGACAGACATCCAAGAGACTGAGACACAGGAATCAGTGTCTTTATGTTCATGTAGGAAGGTAAAAAAGGCTAAGAGGTGAACATGTGCCACTGAGTTTCTTAAACCATTTTTTACATAAATTATATCATATCTTCTTGTTTATTGCAATGCTTCTTATTTAGGATATGCTTAGAGATACTCCATCATTAGAAAAATTATTCATATGGTTAGGCCTGTAAAGTGCTCACTCACAGATTGCGTTTTCTGAAACTATGTGAATGTGAATAGCACTTGTTCTGCTCTTTTCTGCTGTGGGAACACATTCCCAGGCCTGAACAGACAGGCTTCAACCTGAGTGGTGCCTGGGAAATGCATGCCTTCCCAACTCAACTAAGTCGTTTCTCGAAAGATCTTTTTACAGTCACCGCACCTTCTCTCTGGAAACAGGAACTTTTTCCAATATAGCTAGAACTAGTATCTGAAACTAGGATCCTCCATCCACCCATCCATCCATCCACCCATCTACTCAGCCCACCTCTTCTCTACTAGTTCCTTCCAAGGTCCAGGATCACTGCTGGGTGCTCTGATCTTTGAGGTATACTGAAGGTTAGTGCTATCCTTAGGGTGCTGACTATCTACTGACAGAGGTGGGTAAATACTAAACTCGTAACCAAAATAAGAATTAAATTGAGATCATTCTTTTCAAAGAGAAAAATAAAATGAGTCATGAAGGTATTACAAGGGAACTTACCCTGGTCTGGAGCATCAGAGAAATAGGACTTCTGCAAGTGTCTTTCCAACTGATGCCTAAAGAATAAAGAACACTTAACTGGAGGAAGAAGGATGAGAATTGTGCTCCAGGCAGAAAGAATAGCATTTGCAAAGGCCCTGAACAGGTGAGAAGCTCAGCCTTATTATGAAAGAAATAAACTGATGTCACTTGAGCCTGGAGAGTTTCCCCTATGGGGATAAAATTGCAGGCAAGGGCAGACTCCAAGGACATCTTCAGTCATATTGAGGCTGTGGGTTGCCCCAGAGTGCTGTGGGAATATGTGTAAGGGAATGAAAAATAGGAATGGCTCTTTTCAACCTCCACTTAGGCTGCTAGAAGTAAGAAAATGGTAGGGATGCAAATAGTTGGCTTCAACTTTCACAGAACCATCTCTGACCCCTCCTTCTCCATGTCTGTTCATGGTTCCCAGAGCCCAATTTGAACTACCTTGCATGGAGGCCCTGACTACTTCTGAAGCTCAATCAAACTTAAGTATATTCTTTCAAAATGCTCTCATGTGCAAACTTAAATGTAGGCTTACCTATATTTAAGTTTACATAAGGGACAGCCCCTGCTTTTTCACCTAAGAGTAGAAGATACAATGCATTCACATGAAAGTTTAAACTATAATAAAATGAAATAACTCTAAGGTTATCAAGGCAAATATTTTCCTCAGACTTTCCATACTGAAAGAAATCACCAGTTACTTAAACTACATGTCACTTTACATGTCTTACTCCAAATTTCTAATGTCTTAAGGGATGGAGCTGTAACTATTCAGTGACAGAAAATTGGAAAAACTGGATAATATCCGTCATTGCCTGCTGAAGCTTTCTATTATTTTAGTGTGTGTACGTGTGTGTGCACCTGTGTGCACACACTCCCTCAGTCGTATCTGACTCTTTGCGACCCCATGGACTATAGCCCACCAAGTTCCTCTGTCCATAGGATTTTCAAGGCAAGATTACTGGAGTGGGTTGTCATTTCCTACTCCAGATTATTTCAGTACTGTTTTTTAAACTAAAGGCAGCCCGTTATTTTAATATGACTGTAAATCTGGTAGCAGCTTGTGTTCTTCTTTTAGATTTTGTTTCAGTAATTTTTGTTTCAAAACTGGTAACTTTTAATATATTGGCAGTTCAAACCTCACTGGACATGCTCCTTCACTGTCAACTAACTATACAAAAAAAGAATCCTACCTACATTTCTTTAGATTGTAATTTTTAATGAGATATTATAACTAGGTTTCCTATAATTTCACAGAAATAGAGAAAATGAAATTAGCACTGATTTTGCTACTAATTTAAAATATGGAGTTACTTAATGTCTTTAAAATGCATGTTATTCTTAAAAAATTAAGAACAAATGCTTGAGTAGTGAAAAATATGTGCAATAAAGGACAAAGAATGAATGCTGTTATTAAACAAAGGGAAAAAATCAGTAAAAATGACACGTACTTGGGATAACTGGAAACTGGAGTAGAAATAGAAAAGCAAATACTAAAACAGTTGAGCTCTGAGGCTCAGGGAACCTGCGAGTGGGGTGGGATTACTGAGAATGGCTGTTGTCCAGAATGAGCAAAGATGAGATCCACTGAGTGTATAAATTCACTTTGATGCGGAGTCTGACCTCAGGCCTGTAGATGATGACACTCCAGTGTCTCCTTCAGAAGTGGTTTAGAGTAAACAGACTCACAGACACTGCACACACACACAGACACACACACACACACACACACAGGAGCCCTGAGAGCCAACTTAATCTTGTGTAGTAAGCAATAAAATACCACTTCGAGCGACTGAGGAAACTCACAGTGTGACGCTTCCTTCCCCAAGCAAGCAACACATGGGACTTAATTTTAATCAAGTCAGGAAGAAAGGCAAGAACAGCCCATCTTACGAGAGGAATGTCCGCATGCAGGGGTCTCACAGCCCCACCCTCTCACAGGAATATGCCTGCCACCAGGCCTCAGGAGGTCTATTTCCTGAGGTCCAGCTCTTCCCCTAAATAGGGCTGGGATGTTCCTACTATGTTTTGTTTTTCCTCCCCCAAACCTCTTCCGACCAGTGTCTGTGCAAATGGTTTTTGCAAAGCACCACGATTTTCCTTTCTCCACTAAAAAATAATTTGTCCATTGAATACCTTTTTATTGAGGGCTTTAATATGTGTTGGGCACTACTGAAAGTGCTGAGGATAAAGCAAGAAAAAGTTGGACTATAAATCCCTCCTCTACCCTCAATATTTAGCACAGATGCCTACTTTGTATTAAGAAACCAGTCTCACTTTCTATCCCCTTTCAAACTCTGCTTTGTGATATTGAAGTTGGAACTCTACGAATTCCATTTCAGTGCTCCCCCTGTTCTCTACTCACCTCTAATAATAGCCAACACAACGAGGGATTGCATAGAACCAGGAAGGCGGAAGAACTTGTTCCTTTCCGCCCATCTACTTCCTCTCTGCGCCCTGTGAACTTCCTGTCTGCTCCCAACTGACTTCCTGCCTGCTGCCTGTGGATTTGTGGACTCCCTATCTGCTCCTCATGGACTTCCTGTCTACCACTTATTGACTTCCTGCCTGGTTCCTGTGGACTTCCTGTCTACCCAGTAGACTTCCTATCTGTTCCCTGTGGACTTCCTGTCCACCCCCTGTAGACTTCTATCTGCCCAACACAGACTTCCTGTCTGCTTCCTGTTCCTGTCAGCTTGGCTTCATCCTGGCAGTGGCAGTTGAGTCTAGTAACAGCAGCTTATAGCAGTGTACAGGTGACTTAGAAACCCAGCTGCAAGGTGCCCCCTCCCAGTCCTGGCACCAGTGGGCCAAGTCCTCCTACTCAGGGCTTTGAGCCCAGCTCCAAGCATCTAAATTTTAATGACCCTAACTTCTTCCTCAGTCCCTCAACTTTAGGTCCAGTAACTGCTTCCTGCACTTGCTATGCTGTGATGTCTGGGTATTTTCCTTTTCTGTTTTCAGTTTTTTAATATCCAATTAATGCACTGTATTAATTCTCTATTTTCAATTGGTTTATGTGGTTTGTGTCCCCTAACCAGGATATAATTAATATTGGTAATGATAAATCTGAGTAGAAAAATAAATCAGGGAAGGGGATAGGAAGTACATGTGAAAGAAGAATAGGCAATTTTAGATGGTGGTGGTGGGGATCAGGGGGGTCCTCTTGTTGAAAGTGATATTTAAGAAGAAAAATGTTACATATGAGTTATGCAGGTACAATCAGACTGCTCTGGTTAAACCTCAGGCAAGGCAGGATCACACTTTAAAGATCTTGCCTTCATCTAACCTCCTTTTTATATTCTCTCTGGCCTGGACTTTCTCTGAAATAGTCACTCTCTAAAAAGTAGGTTTCATGTCCTTTGGAAAATCCCAGACATGAATCATCCCTGAGAAGGATCACATCCTTGCTCCTCCAAGGGATCATAAGGCTGTTCTCAGGTTGAACTTTGCCTCATAGAAAATCCTGGTCATACTGGTTGTGGAGATGAGCACCATTCCAGTGATCCTCACAGTAAACATTGTATTGGCCACAGAGAGTGTCCATATGGGAGCTGCCATACAGGGGAAGCACTTACTTCCAACAAAAGGACATCAGGAGTACCAAACACTAACCAGAACTGAGCATCCCACTCTGTCCTCTCCCCATGCTACCTGCCCCAGATCTCCAGAACAAGGATCACTTGCTTTATCTTTAACATCTCTGGCATATATTCCAACATAGAAAGTCTTCAATTGACTCCTCCTTGTAATGAAAACTAATAGGACCCAATTCTGTTACAGTGAAAGCATCCCGGGATGGAGAATCTAAAGACAGACATCCTAGACCTTCCTAAACCTTACCTGCCTTTGTAATATTGACCAAGTCATTTCATCTCTTTGAATCTCAGGTTCATCACTTGAAAAGTAAGGGAAATTGAGTAAAATCAAAGTTTTATACTTACATTTCTCTAAACATCTCATTTTTTTGGTTTGTTTACAATGAATGGTAACCTAATAGAAAAATCTGGTCACATCAAGTATATGCATGTTCAGTTGCTCAGCCCTGCCCAACTATTTTGTGACCCCATGGACTGTAGCCTGCTAGGCTCCTCTGTCCATGGAGTTTTCCAGGCAAGAATACTGGAGTGGGTTGCCTTTCCTACTCCAGGGGATATTTCCTACTCCAGGGGATATTCCTGACCCAGGAATCGAACCCACATCTCTTGTGTCCCTGCATTGGCAGGTGAATTCTTTACCACTAGCACCACCTGGGAACCCCCACATCAAGTATATTATAAATGTTACTTTATTGTTACTCAGTCATGTCTGACCATTTGCCATCCCATGGACTGTAGCCCACCAGGCTCCTCTGTCCATGGGATTCTCTAGGCAAGAATACTGGAGTGGGTTGCCATTTCCTTCTCCAGGGGATCTTCCCAACCCAGGGATCGAACCTGGGTCTCCCACATTGCAAGCAGATTCTTTACCTTATGAGCCACAAGGTAAGCCCAAGAGTTACTCTGACCTTGTTCTAATAATAACATACATTCCATTCTGTCAATTTAAAGATTTGCATTATATTTAATCTTAAGTAATTAGCAGAAATTTATGTAATGATTCAGTACATTAAGTTCCCCATACCCACCTTTTAAATCTCATAATAACCAATACTCAGGTCATACTTAACCCAAAAAGTTTATTTTCTCTACAATTTTCCTACATGCCTCCTAAGCAGACCTATTTTCAACTGGTATGCTGACTGGTCTTCTCAGGTAGTGACATTTTTCTTTTAAAACTCACATTAGCTCTGCTAACCATCTCCTGTGTTGGTCCTCCCTTTCTGCTCCTGTTTTACTTTCCTGGCTCAAGAACATTTTTCAAAGTCAGTTGCAAATTTGGCAACATTTCAGACAGTTACTAGGATTTATTGGGTGCATTAGGAAAACCCTCAATGACTAGATTTTCCAGAGAATCCCTGGAGTTTGTGTCTGGAAATGAAACGTCATACAGTTCAAACAAGGGCCCCAAGTAAGTCTCCAAGCAAGTGAGGGAATTTGCAAACTGAACTAAGAACTGTGGCATTTACAAGGTTTGCAATACTACTGAAAACAAGAAAATAATTAGATTTTAGGAGAAGTGGTATGTATCCTATGCATTAACACCTTAACAAACTACACAAGAGGAGCTAAAGTTCTTCCAAAGATTTTGTGCCAAGGAGAAATGATAGACTGAATACCTTTTTTTTTTTTTTTTGTAAAGTACTAGTCCAAGTATATGTTTCCCTGGTGGCTCAGCAGTAAAGAATCCAAGTGCAGTGCACGAGACGCAGGTTCAATGCCTGGGTCAGGAAGATCCCCTGGAGGAGGGCATGGCAGTCCACTCCTGGAGAATCCCATGGACAGAGGAGCCTGGCAGGCTATGGTCCATGGGGTCGCAAAGAGTTGGACATGACTTGGTGACAGAGCACAATCCAAGCATAGGACTGGCATAAGACCCTTTGAGAAAATCTAATTCTCTTATATGCAACAGAAGATAGTTCCAAAGAAAGCTCATTTAAAGTACCGACAATGGAAGTTTTTAAAAATAGCCTGTCAGAAATCTTATTGATTAGACCATTTCTAAAAAACTGTGCTTCAAAAGAAAAAGAAAATTCAGATTATTTGACATTAGTCACTAAAGAAAACCATACAAAATGTATTATAACATGAATTTTATATTTATTCATATCTCAAAATAGAGGTTGAGAAGATGAAATATTTTTGTTTGTGAATGTGAAATACAATTATTCATTGCAAGAAAAAAAGGAAAATCAGTGTTAATGGGAACTTTGGAAAAACAAAGATGAACAAAACAATATCTCTTCAAGGACTCACAGTCTGGTATAAAAAAAACCTATAAATAAATAATTGTGGAATGAATCCATGTTTTTGAATATAAGGGCCTAATATATTACAAATCACCCAGTAAATTAAGAGAGGGCTTGACACCGAGGAAGGTGGCCTTGAGGTGGAAACCAAAGGAGAACATCCTTACACTTCAGAGTATTCACAGATGATGCAATGGAATCCACATAAACAGCCTTGTAGGTCCCTGTGGTGCAACAGTGACCTCATGATCAGCAAGACAGCCCTGTGAGTTCAAGTGCTGGTTCTAAAGTCACTCAGCTTAGGTCAAAATCCCATTCTTTAAACAATTACCTCGGGAATCATCTGTAGAATGTGATAACAAAATACCTTTGGGCAGGGCTTTGCAAAATATGTTCATAATAGCATCCAACAGAGACTGACTTCCAGAATGGCCATGTAAGGAATGCAGAAGATTCTCTCTCAAGTGAGACAACCATTTACCTGGTGAAAATAACACACACACACACACACACACACACACACACACACCATTGAAAGTCTCTAGAAATTGTCCTAAGGGCATAAAAAGTGGAAATCTCTTCTCATACAGATTATCACAGACTACAGAGTAGAATTCCCTGTACTATACAGCAGGTCCTTGTTGATTACCTATCTTGTATGTATATAGTAGCATGTGTGTGTTCATCCAAGGCTTATGATTCACCTGTCCCATAGTCTAATAAAAAATAAAGTGGAGGACTTCCCTGATGGTCTAGTGGCTAAGACTCCATGCTCCCAATGCAAGGGGCCTGGGTTCGATCCCTGGTCAGGGAACTAGGTCCCACATGCCACAACTGAGAGTCTGTATGCCACAACAAAGATCAAAGATCAAAAGTGCCACAATTAAGACTCAGTACAGCCAAATAAGTAAAGTGAATAAATAAATATATTTTTTAAAGAGTGGAAAATCCTCTATTGACTTAAATTTAGTAAATCTGTAAAAGAATGATAAAATTTGGTGGCATTTGAGCCCATGGTCTAGTCACATATTACCTTTTCCCCTGCTCAATGTGACCATGCTTCCTGTGGCCTAACACCCAATCTAGGGCTATATTTTAAAGTCAGGAGAAACATCCCACCCTCGCCTTCTCCCACAGAGTCCAAAATTCTGTTCTGTACATCTGTGTCTCTTTTTCTGTTTTGCATATAGGGTTATTGTTACCATCTTTGGGATGTTTCGAGAGAACAGCATCGAAACATGTATATTATCTAGGGTGAAACAGATCACCAGCCCAGGCTGGATGCATGAGACAAGTGCTCGGGCCTGGTGCACTGGGAAGACCCAGAGAAATTGGGTGGAGAGGGAGGTGGGAGGGGGGATCGGGATGGGGAACACATGTAAATCCATGGCTGATTCATGTCAATATATGACAAAAACCACCACAATATTGTAAAGTAATTAGCCTCCAACTAATAAAAATAAATGAAAAAAAAATAAAGTGAAGGGACCAGAAAAAAAAAAAAAAAAAACAACTCAGGAGAAACAAGGCACCAATACCTCTTATCCCCTTGGTTTATATATATATATATATATATATATATATATGATATCCCATGTCCAAGGGCAAGGAGAAGCCCCCAAAAGACAGGAGGAGGGATGAAGTTGCATGTACAATCAAACCCCATATCCACCAGAGATGCTCAGGGGGCTCAAACAAAACCTTGTGCCCACCAGGATCCAGGGACCCCGCAGAGACTGAGCCAGACCTGCCTGTGAGGAGTGTTTGAGTGTCTCCTTCAGAGGCATGTGTCAGCAGTGGCCTGCCACCAGGACAGGCGCTGTGGCTGCAGCAGACCCGGGAGGCATGGCGTGTGAGCCCCACCACAGCCACCAGGCAGGCAACCCACAAACTGTAGAACAATTATACCAAGGAAGTTCTCGCAATGTTGCAAAAGTTCAAGGGCCCACAACACACTTCCCAACCTGGGGATTCATCAAAGTCAGTGAGAACCCCCAGGGAATGTGACTTTGAAGGCCAGTGGGACTTAATTACAGAGCTTCAACAGGACTGGGGAAACAGACTCTTGGTTCAGTTCAGTCACTCAGTCGTGTCTGACTCTTTGTGACCTCATGGACTGCAGCATGCCAGATCTCCCTGTCCATCACCAACTCCTGGACTTTACCCAAACTCATGTCCATTGAGTCGATGATGCCATTCAACCATCTCATCCTCTGTCGTCCCCTTCTCCTCCTGCCTTCATTCTTTCCCAGCATCAGGATCTTGGTGGGCACAAACAAAACCTTGCTCCTTGGAAGAAAACCTATGCCATATGTAGACAGCATATTCAAAAGCAGAGACATTACTTTGCCAACAAAGGTCTAGTATAAGGTATAGTCAAAGCTATGGTTTTCCCAGTAGTCATCTATGGATGTGAGAGCTCGACCATAAAGAAAGTTGAATGCCAAAGAATTAATGCTTTTGAATTGTGTTGTTGGAGAAGACTCTTGCAAGTCCCTTGGACAGCAAGGAGATGAAACCAGCCAACTTCAAAGGAAATCAACTCTGAATACTCACTGGAAGGCCTGATGCTGAAGCTGAATCTCCAATCCTTTGGCCACCTGATGCGAAGACCTGACTCATTTGAAAAGACCCTGATGCTAGGAAAGATTGAAGGCAGGAGAAGGATACAAGGGAGGACGAGATGGTTGGATGACCTCACTGACTCAATGGACATGAGTTTGAGTAAGCCCTGGGAGATGGTGAGGGCAGGGAGGCCTGGCGGGCTACAGTCCAGGGGTTGCACGCAGTTGGACACAACTGAGCGGCTGAACAACAACAACAATGTGAGTGTGTGTGTGAGTGTGTGTGTGTGTGTGAGTGTGTGTGTCTGTGAATGTATGTGTGAGTGTGTGTGTGTGTGAGTGTGTGTGTGTGTGAGTGTGTGTGTGTGTGTGAATGTATGTGTGAGTGTGTGTGTGTGTGAATGTGTGTGAGTGTGTGTGTGAGTGTGTGTGTGAGTGTGTGTGTTTACATGTGTATATATGTATACGTATATATATTTGGCCATACCACATGGCATGTGGAATCTTAGTTTCCCAACCAGGGATCAGATCTCTGTCCTTTGTATGACAAGTGTGGAGTCTTAACCACTGGAATGCTAGGGAGGCCCCCACCACCACAGTTCTATGTTGCAGAAACTCTATTAAGGACAGGCATGGGCATGCAAGCTGATTTGCCTTCTGCTAACCAACCCCCACCATCCCCCGAGACAGGGAAGTCTGGTATGTTGTGCTCCACGGGGTCGCAAAGAGTTGGATATGACTGAGCCATTGAACTGAAGAAATCCCTGATCACAGGATGGAAGCTCTATGCTAGGCTCAGCAGGCTGAGAATAACAGATCCTGGAATACCTCCAACCTGGAACCTTTGTAAAGTAGGGGTTTCAAGCTGGGAACCAAAGTAGAGACAATCAGGAGCTACTAGTAGCATCCAGAGCTCCGCTCAGGGACAGGGGTGTCACTTTGGAAGGAGAAGGATATATCAGTTCCAGCTCCTTTACAGGCACACAGATTTTTCCCAGGAGGAAAAACAAGTTCTAGGAACAAGAAGCTCACTTTAAAGGAATGATTCTATTTGGAACAGACTGTGTGCAAGTTATGCCTAACAGCATTATGAAAAATAATGGGTGTTCTTGCTGCATGCAATTAAGAGAAAGCTGATTGCTCCACGGTACATATACCAATAAATGAAACAGTACCCCAACTGGAAGTTTAGCAGAGATTCAGGGAAAAAGACAAGAAGATTCTTCCTACTGTTGGAGTAATCTCAGTAACTGGCCACATCCTAGTCCTGCAAAGCTCTTCTATAATCTAATTAGACTGTGGAGCAATTCAAGACCAAGCATGCTATCAAAAAGAATGCAAAAAAATCACCTAGCAGTTAATGTAGGCTAAGAGCTGGGTGTGATACCAATAGAGGCAGATTAGCATAGGCTTTCAGAAAGATTGTGCACATGCCCTAACTCTGCACTCTCTGAGAAGCCACACTGCAGGCTGCATGTTGCAAAGAAAACAGACTTCACTGCTCTAGTCACTAAACAACCAAGAAAGAAAGCAACAGCAACAAGCACTTGAGTGGTGGCATATGGTCAGTCTCAGAATATTGAGAGTTGCTAAAATATATTATCTATAATGCTCAGTCTATAATGCCTAGCAAAGAAATTATGAGACACAAAAATAAACAGAAAAGTGTGACCCATACACAGGAAAAGAAAGAAGAAATGGAAACTGCTTCTAAGGGGATCTCAGTGTTTAACTTAGTAGACAAACACTCCAAAGCCACTGTTATAAATATGTTTAAAGAACCAAAGGAAACCATGTCAAAGGTATTAAAGTGAAGCCTAACAGCAAGATCTCATAAAATACAGAATAAAAGAAATTATAAAAAGAAGCAAATTGAAGTTGAAAAGTACACTATCCAAATAAAAATTTTACTACAGAAGCTTAATAATAGATTTGAACTGCTAGCAGAGAATCAGTAAGCTTGGTGATCATTCAATCAAGATTACAAATTTGAGGAGCACAGAGGAAAATGAATGAAGAAAAATGAGTGGAACCTCAGAGAAAAGTGCTACATCATTAAACACACCAATATATGAAGAGCAAGAGTACCAAAGGACAGGAAAGAAAGGAGCAGAAAAACATAGTTGAGAAAACAATGGTCAAATACTTTTCAAATTGAGGAAAAATATTAATATGAATATTCAGGGAGTTCATATAATTCTGAGAAGGATAAACTCAACCATATGCACATCTATACACAGCATAGTAATAATGTTGAAAGACAAAGACCCATTGAGAGCAACAACAAGAGCAAAACCCCCAATGCTTTATGAGTAACAAAACTACAGTGAGATAAACAGAAGACTTCTTAACAGAGACAATGACAGCCAGATGGCAGTAGGATGGAATATTCAAATGCTGATGGAAAAACACACAACAAACAACAAAAAGCAAAAACTGTCAACCAATACTCTCTACCTAGCAAATCAAAACCACAGCAAGATACCACTTCATATCCACTCAGATGTCTCTAAGAAGAAAAGATGGACAAGAATAAACATTTTCCAGAATGTGAAGAAACTGGGACACTTATACATTGCTGGACAGATGCAAAATGGTGCAGCTACTGTGAAAAATGGTTCAGAATCTGCTAAAATATTAAGCACAGAATTCCCATATGATCTAGCAATTGCACTTCCAGGTATATACTCAAGAGATGAAAACTTATGTCTACACAAAAGCTTGTACACAAATGTTTATAGCAACACCATTCACAAAACCAAAGAAAATACAAACAATGCCTATCAACTGATGGACATCAAAATAAAAAGTGGCATATGTATACCAAAGATTATTTACCAACAAAAATAATGAAACCTTTAAACATGTTACAACATGGATGAACCTTGAATACTGTATACTAGATGAAAGAAGTTAGTCACAAAAGACCACATATCTTATGCTTCCACTTATCAGAAATGTACAGAGCAGGCTAATCTATAAACACAAAATGTTATATTAATTGGTGCCTACGACTGACTGATGAAGGTTTCAGAGAAATGAGAGGGACTGGACTATACAAAATTTATTTTGGGGATGATGTAAATGTCTCAGATTGTGGTGATGTTTACACAAGTCAGGGAATATACTAAAAAAACATCAAACTATACGTTTTCAAAGGGTGAAACTCTATTGTCATATAAATGATATCTTAATAAAGGTGTTAACAGATAGTACCTATTTCTTAGAGTTATCATTAGGCTAATTGAGATAATAAATGGGAAGCTATTAGGCGAGTCTTTGGCAAATGACATTCAATAAGTAATTACTGTTCCCTCTGCTACTGCCACGGTCATCATTGTTTCTTATAGTGCAATTAGCCCCATAATTCTATCCATTATTTAACAAATATTGAAGAGCACCTACTGTGTAACACACATTTATGTGGGTGTGATTAGTAATCTGAACAGTTTTCTGATATCATTTGGTAGAGACATAAGTACAGCAGATATTTTTTTTTAATTAACCTTATTTAGCAAAATGAGTCAATACATGCTTGGCAACACCAGAATGATACTAGAAGTCATTTTAAGGCTTACAGATCTTATTCAGTTACTATACTTGGGCTTCATATACAAATATTAACTCCAGATACTCATTGATGGTGTTACCAAGGATCCATGAGCTTGACTGATGTTCACGATCTTCCCTCAGACTGCTTGTTACTCCTCCATTCACAAGCATCACACTTCATTTCTACAATAAGGATTCAGCTCACACAATATTTCCTGCAGAAGACTACCCTGGCACTGCTGCCCCTCACCAGCGTAGAGCTAGGCGTCTTCATTTCAGTTCTCTTAACACCCATATCTGTCCTTATTTTATCACTCTACAGCAAATTAACTATCCCCCGATTCTCTCATCAGACAATGCACTCCTTGGACCCAACTCTGATAGGCTCTGGCAAGGCACACTTCTGAAACACATTCACTATTCACAGACAATTAAAAACAAAATGTTCATTTTGGTTTCATCTTTCTTCTTTAAGAATATGTACTTACTATAAATCAGAACCACACTCCTGATTCCCATCAGATCGCTGCATTATCTAGAAACCCAGTAAAAAAGGGCTTAACTGATATCCACCTGGACCTTTAATTAGAACCCGAAAGAACCAAGAATAACAATAATAACAAAAAGGCACCATCATGTAATGTAAAAGGTATGCTATTTTTCTTCATGTGTTAACAGATTTGAAAGAGGAGGGATGGGGTAACCATCAGTCAAGGAAGGATATCACAGACTTGGCAGCGATTCGTGGGGTATCTCCATTCAATAAATTTATTATCTGGCTAAAGACAGAGGACTTCTTAACCCTCCTTTTTTCTTCCCTAAAATGCCTTTGATTTGTCCTATCATATGGTAAACGCCCCTGAAATGCACACTCATAAGTCTAATTGAGGTCATGTATGCAGTGACCCTCTATGGACAAAATACCACTTCAGTTGGCATTAAGGTATTTGGAAGATTAATAGTAAAAGCACACAGCTTTCTATTCCAGTCACCAAAATATTAAATTCCAACATTTATTATGCAGAGGAGTCTTTTTTCGGTTCCTTTCACTTTATCTTTCATGTAGCTGTCATTTACAGCTTTTGGTGTTAACTCCCATTGAGTTCAAAGAGAGCCAGAAATCTCAAGCTGCTGCCAACCAACTCTATTCATGGGACAGACTCCAGGGCATAGCCCAGCCATCATGGAAAAGCCTTGGCTCACAAGACCCGGGGCATCCATGAGCCTGTGCCCCTGCTGGGTTAGTAGGGAGCAAGCGCCTTATTCAGCCTCCACAAACAAATTCAAGGGTGCTGTGAAGGGCATGGCGCACCTCCCTACTGCAAAGATGGCTCCCATTTCTGGTCTGAGCCTTTGCTGAAGAAAGCCAAGGAATCTTCCTTTAGAGCCTTACATGAAGAGTTATAGCTCTTTCATTAAGGAAGGTCTATGCTTCTCGAGAGAACAATGGAAGAAACTGACCACACCATCTTCACGCTTAACAAGTGTGCCAAGTCACCATCATCCTACCCTTGACAATTCCCCACTGTATCCATTCTCAAACCAAAAGCCTTTCCAAAGTTAGTAGACAGGAGGCCAGACCACACCAAAGTCTCCCTAAAAAGCAGAATGCTAATTTTTAAAAAAAAATTTCATAGAACATAGCATTTTCACATATTTAGTATTTCAAGGAATTAGTTATGAATGCCCCTTCAGCATCTAGTATTCATGTACATGCACACAAAATCCTTACAAGATGTAGAGTCTGAATTCTCTTTCCAAACAGGGAAAGGAATAAGACAGGTTTAGATGATTTTCTGGAGATGTAAGAAATGTTCAAAAATCTGGTTGCCAAACACGATCAAGACCTTATTGCTTCGACCACACATTTTTTTCAGCTTGCTACTTATGTCATGTTTCCCTGATTTGTGTCTGACTAATTAGCTTGTGTCCAAGAATTTAAGCATCTTCTAAGTTTTTGTCTTCTAAAATGGAAATATGTTAAGAAAAGTAAAAGGCAAGCCATTAAGATTTCAGCTTATGTCAGCCTGAGGGATTCACGTACCTTTTCAAGTTGACCTGATGCTCCTAACTCTGGGTTTGGAGCAAAGAGGACCACCTACAGTATTGAAGATGTTTAATGTCTAATTTAGATATTAGGCTTCCCTGGTAGCTCAGATATTAAGGACAAGAAGAAAACACCAGTAGCATCTCTAGCCCAGTAAGACCAAGCACTGGCCTGCCATGGACTCATCACTATGTTTGAAATGAATGCTCAAATCTGTAAATACATCACCAACATCAGAATGGCAGAAATAAGGCACTTTTAAGCACTAGATCAAATATCCACATGGCCAATCAGTTGAATACCATTGTTCTATTCAAAATTAAGACATTCCTCCAGTGCTAGTAAGTGACCAGCATGTTTAAGGAACCAATAAGTCAGAACCAATAACCCCAAAGAAGTCACAGCCTTCAGACTTAGCCATACGTTCTTACGTATAGTTTTCAAGCTCAGTGCTCTGCCTCACTCACTGCAGAACAACAACGACAGAAGTCAGGACCTTCATGCTGCTTCCAAGCGGGGAAAGGAAGCAACCCAGCATACTTTAGAAAGTACCACTTGGCAGTTTTTCCTCCTGCTTTGACAAATCAAAGAAGTCTGTACTGCAATGGTGGAAGAACCACCCAAAGTACAAGGCAAATCTGTCACTTGTTCCCTTTTCCATGTCCCCATGACTTCATGACCAGCGGCATGAGCTGTACTCACCAATCCTCTGCAGGTTGAAAGAGCCACTGAGGAATTTTTGTGGGATCGCAAGGAGCCTTGATAAAAACAGAAGTCCTCGGGTGGGAAAGCCTGCACTGATTTCGTGCCCCGCTTTCCCCAAGTCTGGATGAGAAATCCAGGCGCCACCAGCTTGCTGGAGGCTTTCAGATCCAGATGGAAGTCATGCCTGAAGCCTTTCAGCCGAAGGTGCAGAGAGTCATCTCCAAGCTGGGCCAGAGCCCTTTTCCTCCTCTGGGGGTGTGTGATTTCATGGGACACGTAGTTGCCCTTGTGGTCAACCTCGTAGGGAGACACCAGCTCATAGTCTGAAATCAAGAGAGGATGTGTGGCTGAGTAATTGCAGAGTTCCGAAAAGGATCAGGAAGTCTTCAAATATAATTTACACTGGATGATACTTTCACCCAGCAAGAAAGATGGTGGAAATGTCAACCCCCACCTGTTCAAATCAAAACTGAATGCATAAAATCAGAGTTTAAAGGGGAAATCTTAAAAAGGGGCCTTTGGGGAAGTCACTGTTGTCCCTTTAATGTGATATTACCAATCCATCAATTGCTATGACTAGCAATCACTAGAAGAAAGATTACAAACCAAATGAAGCTAAGAATGGGCTTTTTGGATCACTAGAGTAATTATAATAAGTAATCATTTTTATAGCTTTAAACATTCATTTAGTCATATTGTCTTTTACCAACATCTTCATTCCACTGATAAGAAATTTTAGCTTAAAAATACTGATAATTTTTCAGAAAACAGTTAACAAGACTCATGTCCAACTCTTTGCGACCCCATGGACTGGAGCCCGCCAGACTCGTCTGTCCATGGGATTCTCCAGGCAAGAATACTGGAGTGGGTAGCCATTCCCTTCTCTGGGGGATCCTCTATCCCAGTGTTCACTGCAGCACTATTTACAATAGCCAGGACATGGAAGCAACCTGGAAGTCCATCGACAGATGAATGGATAAAGAAGATATGGTATATATAGATACAATGGGATATTGCTCAGCTATAAAAAGGAAGGTATCTGAGTCAGTTCTCATGAGGTAGATGAACCTAAAGCCTGTTATACAGAATGAAGTAAGTCAGAAAGATAAAAACAAGCCATCACTTATTTTTCATTGCTCAGATCAGAACTCTCTCTTTCATCCCCACCATTACACATCATCTCTGCCACTGAAAGGTCAGAGAGAGGTTGCTTCTGGGCAGTGGGACAGAATGTGGACCACAGACATGGGTGGGCTTCACACCAGGGGTTGTATCTTCCTGCACTGCCATGCTCTAAGCTTGAACCTGGGCTTTTAGACCATGTGACGGTAGATTTGCCAAAGTCAGACATGCTCATTCCTGTCCAACTCTTGGTGACCGCTTGGACTACAGTCCACCAGGCTCCTCTGTCCATGGGATTCTCCAGGCAAGAATACTGGAGAGGGTAGCCATTCCCTTCTCCAAGAGATCTTCCCAACCCAGGGATTGAGCCCATATTTCCTGTATCTCCTGCATTGGCAGGTGGATTCCTTATCACTAGCACCACCCAGGAAGAGCTGAAGGAAGATCTGTCAAAGCTGAGGTTATGAAATACTTTAGCCAATTTATTGGTTTGATTTACATCTTTCAAACATTTAAACACATCTTGCGTGTGTCTCCATCTGCATACTAGCAATGGGCTTGCACAGCTTTAGAGAAGACTTGCTACATAGCCTACATTTTGTCTAAACACCAGGAAATAGCAGACAAGCAAGACATTGGGCCTTCTCCAAATTCCCTCTAAGATGCCTTTGAAAGGGGTATCAGACCCCAGCACCAGAGGACTAGACCTACACTGCAGAGCATGGACCCTTAAGACTCAGGATGCAACCTCCTGTTACATGTAGGACAAGACTTGATCCTAACATTCTCATCCTGATCCTCCACCAATAAATGTTCTCAGGAGACAATCTGGTGCTTAATAACTGGTCCTTTTGCATGACATAGACATGCTTCCTGGAGTCATAAGGTAAAATAAAACATCGTCCTACAAAAGTGTTATTTGGTCATTTGGTGAACAGTACTAGCTAGGTTCTTCTGTGTATTCTTGCCACCGCTTCTTAATATCTTCTGTTTCTGTTAGGTCCATACCATTTCTGTCCTTTATTGTACCCATCATTGCATGAAATGTTCCTTGGTATCTCTAATTTTCTTGAAGAGCTCTCTCATCTTTTCCATTCTATTGCTTTCCCTTATTTCTTTGCATTGATCACTCAGGAAGGCAGTGATCAATGCCTTTTGTAAAGAAGAACTATACAAAAAAGATATTAATGACCCAGATAACCATGATGGTGTGATCACTCACCTAGAGCCAGACATCCTGGAGTGCAAAATTAAGTAGGCCTTAGGAAGCATCACTACAAACAAAGCTAGTGGAGGTGATGGAATTTCAGCTGAGCTATTTCAAATGCTAAAAGATGATGCTGTGAAAGTGCTGCACTCAATATGCCAGCAAATTTGGAAAACTCAGCAGTGACCACATGACTGGAAAAGGTCAGTTTTCATTCCAATCTGAAAGAAAGGCAATACTGAAGAATGCTCAAACTACCGCGCAATTGCACTCATCTCACATGCTAGTAAAGTAATGATCAAAATTCTCCAAGCCAGGCTTCAGCAATATGTGAACTGAGAACTTTCAGATGTTCAAGCTGGATTTAGAAAAGGTGGAGGAACCAGAGATTAAATTGCCAGCATCGTTGGATCATAGAAAAAGCAAGAGAATTCCAGAAAAACATCTAGTGTTTCATTGACTACACTGAAGCCTTTGATTGTGTGGATCACAATAAACTGCAGCAAATTCTTAAAGAGATGCAAATACCAGACCACCTTACCTACCTCCTGAGAAACCTGTATGCAGGTCAAGAAGCAAGAGTTAGAGCCAGACATGGAACAACAGACTGGTTCCAAATTGGGAAAGGAGTATGTCAAAGCTGTATATTATCCTGTTTATTCAACTTCTATGCAAAGTACATCATGTGAAATGCCGGGCTGGATGAAGCACAAGCTGGAATCAAGATTGTCGGGATAAATTATCAATAACCTCATATATGCAGATGACACCACCCTTGTGGCAGAAAGAGAAGAACTAAAGAGCCTCTTGATAAAGGTGAAAGAGGAGAGTGAAAATGCTGGCTTAAAACTCAATATTCAAAAAACTAAGATCTTGGCATCTGGTCCAATCACTTCATGGCAAATAGATGGGGAAACAGTGGCTGACTTTGCTTTCTTGGATTCCAAAATCACTGAAGATGGTTACTGCAGCCATGAAATTAAAAGATGCTTGCTCCTTGGATGAAAAGTTAATGACAAACCTATACAGCATATTAAAAAGCAGAGATATTACTTTGGCAACAAAGTTCTGTCCAGTCAAAGCTATGATTTTTTCCAGTAGTCATGTATGGATATGAAAGTTGGACCATAAAGCTGAGTGCTGAAGAACTGATGCTTTTGAACTGTGGTGTTGGAAAATACCCTTGAGAGTCCCCTGAACTGTAAGGAGATCAAACCAGTCAATCCTAAAGGAAATCAACCCTGACTTCATTGGAAGGACTGAAGCTGAAACTCCAATCCTTTGGCCACCTGAGGCGAAGAGCCAACTCATTAGAAAGGACCCCAATGCTGGGAAAGATTGAAGGCAAGAGAAGGAGATGACAGAGGGTGAGATGGCATCACCGACTCAATGGATATGAGTTTGAGCAAGCTCTGGGAGATGGTGAAGGGCAGGGGATCCTGGCATGCTGCAGTCCAGGGACGTCCCAAAGAGACAGACACAACTGAGAGACTGAACAACCACTAGGTAGGTGGCACTAGTGGTAAAGAATTGGCCTGCAATGCAAGAGACACGGGTTCAATCCCTGAGTCAAGAAGATCTCCTGGAAGCAGAAATGGCAACCCATTTCAGTATCCTTGCCTGGAAAATCCCATGGACAGAGGAGCCTGGAGGGCTACAGTCCATGGGGTCATAAAAGAGTCGGACACAGTGAGCACCCCCCCCCACACACACATGGGAACAGTACTTGAGTAATTCTTTTTCTGGATAAAGAAGCTTTCCTTTACAACCAAAGCTCTTTTGGTAAAGGCACTTGCCCACAAGTCCCTGGGCCATCCTGGAAGGTATCTGAAGGGTTACACTGGACCAGAGAGAGTGGGTAGCAGCCAGTGGATGATCATAGAAGCAAGTGTTTGCTTTGGGCGAGGCAGAGCAGGTGGGGATGGGAAGGGCTGCCCAGAGCCCCTGGTGATGAGTTCTTCAGCAAGGTGAGGGGCAGGGGCCTGGCACACAGCCCATAACCGAAGGCTTGGCCATGGCCTATTTGAGCCCAGACTTCCTGCTTCCTCGGGTCAAGGGCTTTGACGTCAACCCCTGGAGGGCTACTCCGGGGCTCACAGACCTGGCCCTTCGTCCAGGTAAGTGGTGATCTGGGGCCCATACAGATCAGACAATCAGCAGGTGCTGGCTGGCAACTGGACAACCAAACTTTGCAATATGTATCAAAGCAGGGCCTTGGTGTCTGGTAAGGGAAAATGCACTGCGATTATTTCATATTTTACTTAGGAAAACAAGAGAGTAAAACAAACCTGCTTAAATTATGTGCGATAATTTTAAAAGGGGAGGAAACAAATTAGGCATTAATATCCTGGTGTAAGTGTGTGATCACAGTCACCAAGTCGTGTCTGCTTGCGACCCCATGGACTGAAGCACGCCACACCTCCCTGTCACTCTCCATTTCCCGAGTTTGCCAAAGCTCATGTCCACTGAAGCATGATGCCTTCCAACCATCTCACTCTCTGTCACCCCTTCTCCTTCTGCCTTCAATCTTGCCCAGCATCAGGGTCTTTCCTAATGAGTCAGCTCTTCGCATCAGGTGGCCAAAGTATTGGAATTTCAGCTTCAGCATCAGTCCTTCCATGAGTATTCAGGGTTGATTTCCTTAAGGATGGACTGGTTTGATCTCCTTGCAGTCCAACGGACTCTCAAGGGTCTTCTCCAACACCACAGTTCAAAAGCATCAGTTTTTCAGTGCTCAGATTTCCTTATGGTCCAACTCTCACATCTGTACATGACTACTGGAAAGACCATAGCCTTGACTGTATGGACCTTGGTCAGGCAAAGTGACAGCTTTGCTTTTTAATACACTGTCCACTGGAGGAGGGAATGGCAAACCAACCCAGTAAACTTGGCATGAGAACCCCATGGACTGCACAAAAAAAGAAGTCTGTCCCTTGCCACTCCTAAAAACAGGGAAAAGCTCTTGCTCATGTAGCTGCGTTTCCCCCAGCCCCCTTCCTCATCCAGCTTTCTGGACTCAGGGGGCAAGCTAGTGTGACGTGGTTGTGTTAACACCTTTCTTCCTGCCCTATGAGCCCTCGGGGAGTCTCCACCTCACACCCGCCTGTTTCCATCCCGACAGCGGCTCTGGAATGAGGACAAAGCCTGGGGACCGTTCCAAACCCTGGTAATGAGCAGATTTATTGCACATAAAAAGATGATTACCATTCAAAAAATCAGATTGTTCCCAGATGACATAAAGTCATATTCTTCTGACCTTTACTTTGGAGGACTTATAATCTTTATCCTTTATGGGGAAGGGGGACCTATCACAATTCTTCTTCAAAGTAACTTTTAAGCCTCTTTTACAGAAACACATACAGCATTCTGCTGATACATCATTCACAACCAGCTATGGTGGGGGTGGGGTGGGGGGGAAGGCCTGGTGGAAAGCATTTGCCAATTCCCATGGTATAGATACTCCCACCGAGGCTTATGTCAATTACCCATGTGACATCACTGAATGTGGAGCTCAGAGGTTTGCATGGTAGCACACCGTTAGAAAGTATTTCCACCATACAGAGGCGATGTTGCTGTCGTTCAGCCGCTAAATCATATCTGAGTCTTTGCGATCCTATGAACTGTAGCACGTCTGGCCTCCCAGCCCCTCACCATCTCCCAGAGTTCACCCAAGTTCACTGAATCAGTGATGCCACCCAGAGAAGGTGGGGATGGTAAGGCACTACTCAGAGGCAACACAGGCAAACACTGTCAAGAGGAGAAATAACAGCGAAACTTTTAAAGAATTGTGAAGTGACGAGTTTTCAGAGTTTCAGTTTTGTTCTTTTTTTAAATTTTATGTTACTTTATTTGTTATCTATTTTCTGGATCTCAGTACCCGGACCAGGGATTGAACCCAAGCCCCTGCAGTAGAAGCTAACCACTGGTGCCCCAGAGAAGTCCTAATCTTCTTTTGAACATGAATGATTTCCCTGCAAGTTTCTTTTGATTTTCAATAAACCAGCTCACAAAATTCCTGATGAGGTTAAGGGTCGGCTCTGGAGACCCAGCGCGTGCTCACGCAGTACACTGGCTCCAACCACCGCGGAGCCGCTCACAGTCACCAATCACAGTCCCTTCCGGGGATGAAGGGGAACAGGAGTGAAGTCTGAGTCCAGTGGCACTCGGCGGGGGTGCTACCCCCGCCCCGCCCCCAGGAGATGCTGGGGACTTCTGGGGACACTTTGGTTTTCACAAAGCAGAAGGAGATGGCAGTGGGGATACAGTAGGTGAGTCCAGCAAGGTTGGTACATATTTTTCCACGCACAGGACAGGCTGCCACAACGAAAGATCTAGAGCATCTCCACGGTGGAGAAACCCTGACTCCTCTAATCAAGCGGCAGTCCTCCGCGTCAAATACTCACTGTCATTTCTGTGTAGATGACCGTGAAGAGGCTCATAGCCAAAGAATTCCATGAATGAACAAAGTAAGCAGAGCTTCTCCCCCCGTGCACTTACCACTACTCCGAGAGAAGGTAATATATCATTGGTGTAAAATGACAATTTCAAACTAACTCTCAAGCTTAAGGTTTAAAATTATAATCCCCCAAACTACTGGCTTGTGAAATCAAGAAAAAAACAAAATTAGTGAGCTTCCTAATCCTTTAGAATCCCTGACATAAGACCTCAGCCCTACCGAGGCGTTTTAAAGGAGAAGAAACACACACACAGCTGCTGCAGTCGGCACCCTGATCAACTCGATTTCAAGAGCTGTTTTTGACTAAACACCAAGTCCTGGGAGACTCCAGTTTCAGACTGAGTGCATGATACGTGGACCACCAGTGAGTGTACATGGTCCACCCGGTACCAGCTTTGGAGAACGGATTTTGCTCGTTGAGTCCTAACTGCATGTTCCGTGCATCACACCCATAGCTTGTCATCAGCCACGGCGGGAGCATTTGGCCCATGGGAACCAGCAAACCTGACAAACCAGAGCCTCCAAGAATCTGTTGTTAAACAGTTACCAGCACACCACTGGGCCAACCTGCCCTGTCTCATGTTATATGAATGTGTGACTATAAATCAATATGAACTATGAATGCGCACACACAGGCACAGGTCTCTCGTTCAACAAAACAAAATTCTAAAAACTTCCCGCCCTTGACCTGGAAGCTTAGCTTACTCTAGATTTTGAAAAGTTATTAATAACAAGCTCGTGCTATATTTTTGGGGATTTCTTGGTGGTTCAGATGGTAAAGAATCTGCCTGTAGTGCGGGAGACCTGGGTTCAATCCCTCGGCCAGGAAGACCCCATGGAGAAAGGAATGGCTATTGTCTTTGCTCTGAAAAAGGCCTGCTATTATTATGACAAAGGTTAATTTGTAGAAAAAGCATTCAAGTCTCCTCTTAAGGAAAAGCAATGCTGAATCAGCCAAAAGGAAATGGGTGCACTGAATGTCTGAAAATAGAATTGATCTCAATGAACTTATCTACTGTTGCTCACAGAATATATGGAGTTCTCTTCTAACTTCATAATTACTCCAGACACCCAGAAACATTGGCTACAGAGGTTAAAAATATGTGTTAAACACACCTTTTGGCCAAATGAGCTATTTCAAAGCCAACTGTAGGTTTTGAAAGAAAAGAAAGTATTAGTCACTCAGTCGTGTCCGACTCTTCACAAAGCCATGGACTATAGCCAGTCAGGCTCCTCCATCCATGGGATTCTCCAGGCAAGAACACTGGAATGGGTTGCCATTCCGTTCTCCAAGGCATCTTCCTGACCCAGGGATCAAACCTGGCTCTCCTGCATTGCAGGCAGATTCTTTACCATCTGAGCCACCAGGCTTTGAAGGTGTCCCAGACATCTAGCAGTCAACAAACCCCAGCATCACATAAAGGCTATCCCGTCTCTGCCATCCTAGGTTGAAAGAGGTCACTGCTGAGCACAAGGAGTCTTTCTCTGATCTTGTGGAAACTTTCCACTGAAACTCACTCTCTCAATTCAGCCATTTACAACTGAGGACCTAAAAACCTACACAGTGGGAGACAAGGGGGTGGCGTGTCCACTGGGCTAGAGCCTCACTGACGATGGCTCCCACCCTCCCCATGAGGTTCTGACCAAGCCAGCTAATGGGTTGTTTTGGGAACTCCGGGCTTGTGACCCCAGCTGAGGAGTCAGGCGGTCAGAGCCACGTGCCCCCCAGGCTGGAGTCCAGTTCGCAGGATGCTCCTCCAGGGAGAAGGGCCCACTTGGGCAGGACATCTTGGGTTCTCCTCCTGGAAGCGATTCTCTATCTCTAAAGCTCTTACCTCCCAGAAAACCCTGTAAATGTTAGGAAACACTCCGAAAATTCTCCTGAGACCTTCAGGAGTTTTCATGATCAGAAAGCTAGAATTTTCAAAAAAAAAAAAATCTTTCTTTTTAAGTGGGGAAAGAAGACTAACTACAGTATAAGTCGTTGCATACTAGAAGGAAAGGTAAGAGAAACATTGAGGACAAGGACAAGCCCAAAAAGGTGAGCTTGAAATAACTCTTTGGCAAATACAAAAATGTTTTCTATCATTTACATCTAGCGCCCTCTGGTGGATTCAGAAAAGGCCCTACGTTCCCACATTTCATTTATCACTCTTCAGACTCTTACAGGAGGAATCTCAATAATAAATGCATAT